>NW_008751730.1:1473664-1473950 GCF_000715545.1 Opisthorchis viverrini | reverse complement strand
TGCTTGTGGACGTGCAGTCACTGAACACGCCACTTACGATCCAGGGAGAGGCACTGGAAATTGTGGAGCGTTTTACGTATCTTGGAAGTTGTATTAGTTCTGACTTTAGTGTGATAGATGAGGTGAATGCACGAATCTGCAAGGCTCGGGCCGCGTTTGCTAACTTGGGACACCTATGTCGTCAGAATGGTTTTATCTCTGAACTGAAGGGACGTGTGTATCAAGCTACAGTACGGGCTGTTTTGTTGTATGGCTGTGAGACTTGGCCTATTCGAGCAGCGGAACT
>NW_008751730.1:1470530-1473088 GCF_000715545.1 Opisthorchis viverrini | reverse complement strand
ATCCAAACTGAGCAGTGTTCGTGTGTTCCATTAGGTGGTCGCATCTTCATAGTATCACTGTCCTGTATGGATTTAAGAATGAATGTACACAACAGATTCCGCTTCACCCGCCTTTTGAAAAAGTCGCAAACTCATCATCCTTATCGACCTTCCACAATATCCTCTTGGCTACAGGATCCATGTCGAAGGTCAAAAATTACGAATCGATTTTTCTAGATGCTTTCATCGTGGATCTCGGTGTTCTTCTGCTTACAAAGTGGGTTGAATAACCATTTGAATTTGCTGGGGTAAATTGTATCCTAATGTCATGAGTGTTATATTCATCGTCGAGTCCTTACGCTCTTCTGTTTGCTCACCGAGCAGTGGGCCAGGTGGAGACCGTTTGTCGTGCGACCTCACAGTCTACAGACTTGAATGTCAGATCGATCCCTCATGCTATGCCTTTATTGGTCATGATCTCTTTCAGGTCATCAGTCGAGTTACTGACTGTGTACTGTCGCGATATGATATAGTTTGTGAACAGAGATGAGATTCGGAATTTCTTGTTGAGCGCTTACCCTGTAGTTGAAGTAAATCTATGCTGAAAGGCTGAAAAACGCTGTGCAGTTAGAAACACCTTCAGTGTAAACCTCACGATTCCCCCCAAGGAAATCGAATTCTCGAGCCTCCGCTTCTTAGCTGGACAAAATACCGTTCGTCCCATCTTTCATCAACTACATCCTCTGATCCGTCGTTGATTCGCTCCTCGGCGGACACTTCACAGGTCAGGCACCAATCTGACTCAAAGTTTTTTTGACCTTCCTGAGCCCATCACTCGCTCAATTTGTGTGTCAAGCAAGAGACGAAAAAAATGTTTCAAAAAACCACATCATGAATGGTCTCTGTCTTATATGACTGCTGTTCCCACTCCAGTGTCAAAAAAGAACTCACCAACAAGGAGAAAACACAACAGGTTTACTCCAAACAAGCGACAGGCTGCAAGTGCAAAAGTTATAGTGGTTTCGCGCTGTTTAAAGGGCACTTTCTGATATTGATCCAGGCTGTTTGATAGGCGTTTAGTGAACACCCATCAATATCGATCGTGCTTCAATAAATGCCTGAACGCTGTTCATCAGCTCTTGCTGAATCGATTGATTGACTGACTGGTCTGGATGCGTGCCGGCTTCCCCATCGAGATTTTGTTGGAGTGTTAGGGTCACAGTAAGTCCTGATCGTCCTGGGGTTACTTTTAGGAATCTGACCTTCCTGATAGATTCCCTCAAATCATTGCGCTTGAAGGTAACTGAACGTTATCATGAACGCTGAGCTCCGAATGACTAAAAACGCATACTTTCGAATAACAGCAATCCGGAAACCCACTCGATTCATTCGAGGGTGGAAATCTTGTGTTCTGAACTGCAGTGATTAGAATTGTCTGTAAGTTGCACAAATATGTAAACTTAATCGATCAAGCGTCTAGAGCTGACTTTCAAATCGATCGATTCAACGCAGTGTATTACGGAGTGTCACGCGGTACACTAATTTTGAGAGCTTCAACATAGTGAAACAAAGCTCTTGTATCCCAGCATGTGTTGAACGCAAAACTCGGCTCAAAATTCGAAGTTGTGAGACAACCCAAGAAACATGGGATATACATCTTTGGAAGAGAACAGTTTTTAAATAGAACAATTCCAAAAAGCTGCATGGCTAACAGCATCAACAATGGGGCTGTTATCTTGGTCATCTTTCAGGAGTACTTCAGTCGGGTGTTTCGGAGAGATGTCCTGTGGGGCTGGACAGACTTACAAACTTCGTCCGTATGCGTGAACGATTCGTCAGTCTAGTAACACAAAGCTGCAAAGTTTCTTCTCGAAAACTCTGTCGTTTGGTCACACGGTGGATACCAACAATGCTTTCATGTTGGTACAGAGAATTACACCCCTTTCGAAGTGTTACGGACGAGCATTGTGTAAATAGAAGAATTAAGCAATTTTGGAATTTTCATATAATCTTGTCCAAAGAGTCAAGGTTGACTAGAACACTCCAGCTAAACATGTATTGATGTCGCGATTGTGAACAATGTCCTAGCAAACTCAGGCCTTGATAATGCGATAGAGCACCCGTTGTCACGAGGAATTGTTCAACCCGCCAGGAAGAGACTGGACTTTCATCGCGGTGTAACAGTTTGTGGAGAAACGGAAGAAATCACGAAACACTTGGGCGCTGTTGGCGCTACTCGCCTTCTAGGATGGGGACCGCGTGATCCCCACTACGTCCGGTTGGAGACGCTGCAAGATATGACTGCGAACCGATGTCAGTGGTGATTTATCCAAATTGCCTGCATGAGTGCTTGGAGGTGTAGGCACCTCGGCCAGCACTAAGTCCCTTCCCCGTCCACCTTTATTCTTTTCCTCACAAAGAGGCTTTCAGTTAAACCATGGTTGTACGACAGTGAAGCATCGGTGTTGAACATTAATGTCATGCTGTCGATGATGATGATGATGATGATGATGATGATGATGATGATGATGATGATAAAGGGAGTCAGTTTTTTCGGTCACAGAAAGTCTCATTCTGTT
>NW_008751730.1:1465271-1470001 GCF_000715545.1 Opisthorchis viverrini | reverse complement strand
ACTTTCACCAAGGGACTCTAGCATACGATAAGTTCCCTGTTGACTTGCTCCACATTTTATATTGCCCCTTACTTTATACATACTGCAAATCGCTTCTGTAAACTACTGTCAACCACAGTAAAGACTTTTATTAGTGCATACACATTTTGATTTGTATTATGGCTATTGTCACCTGTGCACTAATACGCCCTTCATCAGAGAACATCATCCTTACAGTGTGGATTATTTGCGGTGGTGAATTTAGAAAGTTTAGAACAGAAACATACTACTAACTGCGGCTTTGATGTCATCGTGACAAGCTGTCTTGTTTCCAGGTCAAACAAAAGTTCGTCTCAGTTGCAAAAAATTTCAGTGGTTTTTTAATGAAAGCTCGTCAATATGCCGTGGTCCCGGATGTCCAGGATTAGTGATTGGAACCCAAACGCAGCAAACCCATGTGAGCTGGCTAAAGCGTCTGATCGTTTCACCTTCTCCAATTTGGACGGTGCGGTTCCCATGCTCGAAAATGCTCGGCATCAAAGACCTGGCAAAAACAACGACTGTTCTTGGAAACTTAATTTAGCATGTATTCGTTCTAGTGAATGGTCGTCACTGAGGAACTCCAGTGTTTCAGGACGCCGTGTTCTCGGATTCGAGAGAAATTCCAGTCGCATTCCACAATGCATACCAGTAAACGGTTTGAAACTCTCTCAGCTGAAAAGCTTTTTACCTTGCCTACAGAATGACGCCTGAGGGAAACGGCTACAGGATCTTTGACGGAAGAAAGGCATCGATGAATAGGCTTGGTGAGTCTAGGGTGAGTCTAGAGCTGTGATGACCGTATAATACGGGCTATAAGGATGACACCAGAGTGGAATGATATTTAGGTGACCGATTCGAAGCACAATCCATTTCAGTCCAACAGTCAGTCATAACTTCAGAGCCGTCTGTCCGACAAGTTTAATGCCACCATATTTAAGTCCAGGTCTGTCCGTTACCTCATCCTTCTGGAGTGAGTCATTTATTTGCGACAGTGAACCCTCCTTCAAGGGTGGAAATCACACTCCATTCACCCCTGAGCTGAAATGGAGTACCTGGTTATCTTAGGTAACACCAATTCTGAATGCCTAAATGCTTACCCAAACTGAAATTCGAAGGTACTGGGCTTCGTTTACTGAAAGATGCTTCCCTGTCAGCTGGTTCCCTTGCGGAAGTGTCCAAAGACACAACTATTTGACACACAACCTCGTGGATTGATTCGATTGTTTATTGATGTTGATCAGGTGACCATTGATCTGTTCGGTGAGCTTGGCAATCGACTTGCAAACGTCTCCTCATCATACGAGTACACACCATCAGTGAATGGATACCTCCTTTTTTCCTGCGTGTTGATATAGCACGTAAAGGCTATCAGTTATCTCTTAACGTGATTGGCTAGTTGAGTGACTGCTTTTTTCGTGAATTAATTCATCCGTTCGCCCAGCCCCATCAAAGACCTCAAAATTTGTCACACACAGGTTTTACCTCCATCTACTTTCTATGTTATCTCTTTACTTGGCAATGACAAACAGTTTCCATCTGCTTTTTTCGTGAATTCATTGGCCCGTTCGCCCAGCCCCATCAAAGACCTCAAAATTTGTCACACACAGGTTTTACCTCCATCTACTTTCTATGTTATCTCTTTACTTGGCAATGACAAACAGTTTCCATCCATTTTCTAAAAAAAACTGCACGAAAACGAGCAGATAGTTGTTTTTGCAAATTAGTCTTATGCGGGTTGGTTCAATTTTCAATTAGTATATATATATATATATATATATATATATATATAGTNAGTGTATATATATATATTGATTAGTAAATGGATAGGTAGGTTTCCTCATTAAATCTCCCCGCGTACACAACTGATTGGCTATCCCGCCTTGTTCACCACGAACTACAGACGAAAACAGCCGGTCATGCAGAGAAAATTGAGTGGAAAAAACGAACGTCGTATAATTTATAATGAACTTGAAATCAAGGAAGGTTTGGTTAAATAACGCAAATTGCTCCACAGGAAAATCACCCATATACTACTCTAATTTTGTAAGTTTGATTGAGGTTTTAACCCCGAAGTAAGGTCACTCTGTGCCGCAATCGGTCGTCACTTTTGGATTGCTTGTGAGTAATCTTCGGAGGTTTAAGTTGGCCTTGTGTTTGTAGCTAACCCGTCACCCACATACTTGACTGTTCAGCTCACAGATCCTCACGGGATCACGAGGCTTGTCTTTTTTTCGTACTCACAAACCACATCACATTAGGCTCACTCATCGAACATCGATTGTCTGCACCGTCTAGCGATCGTAGCAACTACTCATGTGCTGACACACCCACGTACACGCAAACGGACCTACATATGGGGGAAACCGAACGCAGTCAGCACACACAGACTCACGCGCGCGCAGGGAGCAAGGAGTCAGCCAAACAATCCAAGTCTACGGACAACTATGGAATACGTGTAGCGGCCAAGTGCGGAGAAAACACGTTCCCGCCGTCCGGACTTTCACCAAGGGACTCGCACAGACGATAAGTTCCTTTTTCGACTTGCACCCATTTTCGCACTGTATGTATTTTTATACGTGTTGCAACCCACCACTGTTAACCATGTTAAAAACTTTTATTAGTGCATACATATTCTGATTTGTATTACGGCCATCATCATCACCTGTGCACTAATATATTCAGGTCCCGGAGGACTAAATCCTACGGGGGAGGGGTCATCCATGAAAGGAGTAAGTGACGTACTCTAGCTGTGCTGGGCAGTATCAATCTGTTTCTTACAGAATCGCATATTCCACGTGACATTCTTATGCAACCACGTACAACAGTTGACTGCCACAGTGTGTGACGGATATGCCTGAAGTCGTTAAGGGAACGTGGTCACGCATATCTGTCAGGCCGGTCCTCACTCTTAGCCCCGCAAATTGAATCCCAACTGCTGGTCGGAAAGGAACAAAATCACTTCGGCTGACCTGGATTAGTTCTTACTTGAAAAAAGTAACAAAAAGTGAGGTGGGCCACTAAAGCCCGCTGTTACTAAAATCTTTTGACCACACGGACTAGAGGTATTCGTTCCAGGTCGCTGAACTCAAGTCAAGTCAAAGGAAGTAGAAATTTAGACAACTTATTCAGACTGAGGAAGCACAGCGGAGTTGAAAAGCCGTGTAGAAGCATAGGAACGGAACGGAGAATGTCATTTTATGTAAGCGCTATTAAGCTAGAAGCCTCGGACGGCCCATTAAAAGGGCATCGTGCCAACTGGGGGATAACAAAGTTAGGGTAAGTGAGAGTGAGGGTCTGTTTGAAGTTCGACCGAGTGGTAGAGCTTAGAAAGGTCCAAGGTGGAATAGGACGGAAGAGAGGGGATTGGAATTGAGTATTTTGGCGAGCGCTACTCTGGTCATGAACCAAAGTTAACAAGTACACCGCTTCTCGAGACGAATCATTTATACAAACGACCTTGCCCAGCATGCGTGCACTGTTGCAGGTCGTGCATATGGTGTAGTCTAGTCTTTGCCGGGCATGGTCACTGTTTGTGTAAGAATCTCCTGTTGGGTTCCGTTTTGGTTCTGTTTCCGCTGCTTCACGCGTGGGACAATCAGTATTAAAGCAACAGCAGTGAGTTTTTTTTTATATAGGAAACTACTCACAAGTTTGCTGGAAACTCTTCAACAGCCCAATTTGGGTGCAAGTAGAACATAAGGTTGATGGAAGCTCGGGGATTGCGCCTACCTGATGAGCCCCAAAAAGGGCGAAACCGGTTGTGGGCTGTCGAAGAGATCTCGGCAACCTTGTGGGTAGTTTCTTTCATGAAAGTACACCCCATGGTATGTCACCCCATCTATAAGCAATCTTCAGAGATCGGGCAGTGAGAAGATACCTGAGGGAAAACAGCAGTAAACACACTCTTGATGGAGTGTTCTTTTAAGTTGGTTTGAGTGCATGAAATTCCAGTTCTTCGACTTTGTGACCTCAGCGTGGCCAACTCATTTTTCTCAGCTCACAAAACATTCACCAAGGGCCGGTGGCTGTGAATATAAGAGCGACAAATTGGGAGCGATGGCCCAATCAGTCCAACAGTTCTGCTTGGCCGATTTGAGATTGAGCTCGAAGCAGCGAAGGCGACCGCGTTGGTGCAAAGCAGTCAGTGGTTTAGTGACAAAGACATATCTATCAGGGTCACTAACGATTGGTTTGTCCCGTCCCGTAATCCCCATCTGGGGGCTACCGTCAATGGGTTGCGTGGTAAGGAAATTCATGTTTCTCCGCCACGTCACTGACTGATCCCCCTGGACTCTACACAAAGCTGGACGAGAACAGTTCTACGAGGCAAACAGTTCTCTGGTATACGAAGTACGTGGTCTAACTTGTAGACTATGACCAACTGATCTGTTGAAGGGATGTGAACTCTTCCGAAAACCATTATTCGTCCGATGTTCCCACCCTATATGTGCCATGCTTTGGAGACACCGATGATCAAACCCGGAGAGTAGCTGAAGCTATTCCGCTCCCAAAGGTCGCGTCTCTGACCGATCAAGTAAGACAGATCGAACAGCGGCATCCTACTTTCCACCCGACGGTGACGACGGATTGCTTAGCAAGTTGTGGGGCGAGATGGCTCAAGTGGTTGGTTGGAAAACTTACTGACCGGAAGGTTCGTCGTTCGAACCCGACCTATGCCCCTCAACTTCCCCTGTACAGCATTGGGCAAC
>NW_008751730.1:1447987-1464903 GCF_000715545.1 Opisthorchis viverrini | reverse complement strand
TTAGCAAGTTGTTGTGAGAATTCAGCGACAAAAGACGCCCCAGTGTCCAGAGCTACACTAGCACGTTGCACACAGAACTATGTACTCAATCGATGCATGGATGGAAAAATCACAGATGGGCGTGCTGCTAACAAACCGCGACCTTAAAAAATAGGACAAAAACAGTTTCTTTGAAAACATCAGTCTACGGGGGGACACTGGTGGATCATTGGCTTCCCACAGTGGTGAAAGGAGTCCGGTTTGCGAAACCCTTTTTTAAACAGTCCCGATAAGACCTTTCTCACCGCAATCTTCATAGAGAAGATGCCATAACACTTTGATCAGCTCATTTGTGCACCCAAGAGAAAAGATCCAAAACACATTGTTCTCACAATCAAGTCTAAATTACTCTTCCAAAGGAAAAATAGCTGAGATATAGCACCTTTTCGGTGCCTAACTGCCATGCCATCCGAAGGAAGCACGAGGGCTGAGATACTGCCAGGTTGCCCAAGACTAGACAGGGGAATTCGAGAGGCAGAGGTCGGATTCGAACCACGGACCTTCCGGTCAGTAGATTCGCACTCTAACCACCTGGACCATCTCGCCCTTCTCTTTGGAAAGCAAATTAACAGGAAGTAGCAGGGAACGCTGGCGTCACTCTGGTGTTTAACAACACTTAGTGATAGTGTAGTTAAGCTAGATTGGATCGGGTAGCCTGTTTTGTCAGACAACGTTTGGGCGTACGATTCATATGCTGTCAACCTGTTAAGTTAGCTCTATGATCTCTATCTGCCTTCCCACCCGATACAAACAGTTACTAGCACCATTGAGGCTGTAAAATGAGTAGCGGTTTAGCCATGAGTAGGTCCCCCCTGCAGCGGCGCCTGAAATAAAATGCTCACATGCGTCAGTTGGAGTGAGTCCGCTCATGGCAAAATCTTCGCATGGTCTAGTTGAGCATGAACTCCGTGGTTTACGATATTGGCGAACTAGACGGTGGAAAAAAGTGATATCTGGACCGATTATGGTTGAGAACAGAAGGGGACCGACCCAAGCAGGGAATTGGCGCCATTGAAGAAGATTAGGAGAGGCTCCACTGATGAGTTCCCACAACAACAAGTTTGTGTCCAAAAAACAGGACAGGTGATGCTTTCCGATGATAAGCAGCTGCATCTTATACGGGAGCCTTCAGGAAGGTCAGCCTGGGAAGTCCCGTAGCGATTAACCGGCACGAGTTCGTCACTGACGTCGACATGTGGTAACACTGCAACACCCGTTTGCTAATGTTCACATCCCTTGAAGTTCAACATACGCAAGTTGTTTCTCCTTCCGGTCGGAGAATGGACCAAACTAACACTCGGATTCTATCGAAGACTTTCCTCAGCGGGTGAGAGATATCCTTTCCTAAGGCTAAGGTGCTTCAGAAAGTGTTCTCTTTCTCCTAATGAGGACACATTTTCAAGACATTGCTTGGTGATCAATATAGTATAGGACATCACCCATCGCGATTGCGTAGAATCGAATTCCACCTATCTCACATTCACTAGAAACAGCATGGTTATTAAAGCATTTTGTCATTTTTTTTGTTTATCGGTGCGACAGATCTTAACTTGCAGATAAGCGAAAACTCAAGTTCTTACAATCTCCCCCATTGGTCGCAGATCTTTTGTGTTGGTGTACGAATGAATCTTTTGTTAAAACATTTACCGTGTGTTACCTCTTATCGGCTCATCAACGCTGTTAGCATATCGATCGATCGATCGATCGATTAATCGATCAAATGACGAGACAGTGCACGATAACTGTTTGAATGCTACAAATCCTCACTACTTGGAATTATGCTTCGATTAGCAACCCAGATCGAAAGCGCGTTAACCGATCGATTGTTGACCAACTGACAAAGAAATAATCACCGAAATTCTCGTCTAGTTTCTAAGTGAACAGGAGCTCATGAGACACTGAAATCAAGAGAGGAAATTAACTGGTTATGACCGACATTCGATTCTTTTCTTCAAAATTCTAATTCGGCTTACTTCAAGCGGTCATAGAAAAATTAAAGTGTTCCACTGTTCCTGTAGGTGTCTTTGTTGGCACTATTTCAAACTTAAAGTTGTAGTTTACATTATATTGGCTTAACGGATGTATTCGTAAGAGATCAGGTGACTATTGATCTGTTCGCCGAGCTTGGCAATTGATTTACAGACGTTTCGTCACCATTCGAGGAGACATCTTCGATCTGTTGCTACGTGGCTAGTCCCTCTCTTTGTGATCTCTTCATTCAACGCATGCAATGTGCTCACGGTGATCATTTTGGATGACATTGAATGCACAAATGGTTGTCCATGGACGATCGATTTTCAGCCGGTCGACAAGCCATGTTAGTATTGATTAAATCGTTAATTCTCACGTGACGGTTTCACGTCCCCTTCGACTTGATAGTGTTCCTGTTGTTTGCAAACAAAATGGGCCATTTTACTGGCGGTTGATCAGATTATCACTGACCTTTTCGCCCAGCTGGAAAATTAGCCCACTCATTTCGAATATCAGATAGAAATCCTGAAAAATAAACCCCAGCACTGCGCTAAATCTGTGTGATCTGATTATGTATTCGAGTTTAGAAAGAGGCCTTCACTGGTGGCGAAATATATCCATTTACAGGTTACTCTAGTATTAGCTTGTGGCTCGTAAAAATTCCTCCTTAACCGGTATTAGGTTAACTGAGGCGAGGATGGCTTACACATTTAGATCTAAAGACATTTGATGGATTCAATTTCTTTGAGTTTTGTGAGACGGTGAAAGAGCTCTTCTCCTTCATTCCTAAACAAGATGGGGGAAGACAGCCAAAACCAGAGACGCTGTTTTCCTTCAAACGTTTGTTTTTTTCGTGTGAGTGAGTTTTCCACTAAAACAAACAAATTCACTTTTCATAATGTTGGGAATGGAGCTGGGATGGAGTTGAGAATGACCTCACAATATGTAGAACTCTAGGTCCACCTGACGAGGTGATGTCACATTTGAAAAGGGTGTTGATGATAGTCACATGGTTTAACATTTTGATCTGAAACTATAGTTGATACTGTCGAACATCCATCTCTCGTCAGTCCACTCCGTTACGACGTCTTTCTAACGCAGCTCACATATCTAGTCACGTGAATAGGATAGATTAACAATGTTTTTCCATTAAACCCCTCCAAGGAAATCAGGTGTGTTGCGTCACATGCATTCAAACTTTCTCCGGTTTTTTATCTCCGGGGGCAAACGTCTATGCCCTCGTGACTATTAATTATGCAACGTGCATTTATTGATCTGCCTCATGGTTTTTCTTTGCTTGTGTATTGGAGGTGAACGTGTGATGTAGATACCTCGAACCTGAGACTACGCAAAACACAGAAAAAAGCATATACTACTGGCTGAAATCAGGGTCACACCTCCGTAGGCTATGTGGAATTTTTTTCTTGTCGCCAAATAAACTAGCAGTTTCGTACTTTAAAATTGATTGGAAATCTCGATAAAGCTGTCGGAGTTAACTTTCAGTCAATTCAATCTTACGTGACACGATGAGTAAAACTGTTCGCGTCTACAAGTGCTTGACAGAGCGCTTGTGAGGAGAAGCCTTTAAAACCTTAGTGACTCTCTCCTTGAGTGCATCTGTATATTTTGGACCCAACCAGCTTGCCATAGCAACAAGGTTAATTCGCCCAGATGAATTTTTGATAATATGTGGAAAGTAGACCGTTACACTAGGTACACTGAGTCCCAATTTGCGGTCTCATATATGGATGAAATCACATCAGAATGGCACCATTTTTTGAAAGGTCGACAGCAAATAGGTGTTCAAACTTTGTCAAAGTTTCAAAGTCCAGTAAGCTTAGTGGTTAAGGGGAGAACTGAATGACCGGGGGATTCTTCAACCCCGGAACCTCTACACTTCGTGTCTAGGATTGCGTGACCTACCAGCGTCGCAGCTAGGGTTCGAAGAACAAAGCTGAGTGACTGTTACGTATACAGATTTTTTTCAGTTCAAACGAGTCCTTTAAATAGTGGGAATATAAGCTCTTGCATGCCGGGTCTGACAGTTTCACCAGCACAGAAACTAGCTTCCAGGCTACTTATCAGATCTTACAAATCTGACTCATGTGGTAAACCATAAGTTTATCGGTTAATTTTTAGGAATAAAACAGTATGTACCTTTTCCGGTTTGCAAAAAATGTCAATGTATCTCGAAATATGGTGTGGAATTTCTGGCGGGTGGCCCAGTCGATTGATCTAATCAGAGCACTCGTAGCTCGGGGATGGCGACTGAGGGGATCATGTCCCTCGAATCGAGAACATCTTTCTTTTCAGGTGTAATGATTAAGGTGAGCCGGGTTTCCGCTGCCGGGATATTGGGGACAGGCTCAAACCATGTACTGCCAAAGATACACACTACTGATGTACTCTCAGGATAGCATAGGTTTAGGCGGCGTTTTCTGGAAAATGTTTCAACAAGAGTATAGGAAATAGAATTTTCCAGAAATTCTAAAGAAATGCGTAACAACCGTCGACTTCTTTCAGTAATTTACTGACATTCATAAATGGAAACTCTACTTCGACCTTGAGCAGGCAGCTATACGTTACACAATATCTCATTGTGTTTCTGTTATACTGAAGTCAGCAAAACAAAGATCACGTGTATTAGGGGACCTAATTAGTAGATTTATCTTCAAATTGTTAACTTCAAACTGTTACCCCGTTTTGAAGCCAAATACTTTGTTTCTAAACTTTAAATTTCAGGTCATTTTCTCTGATATAATTTTCAATGTGGTCTTCCAAATTTTTAGGAGAGATGTTTGCCGGAAAAGTCATCTTTTACCCTGAAGGTCCTAGAGTTTCATCATTCACTAGATAGCTCATACGAAGAAGACTTTTACAAAATGGGTGGAACTTTCGTCTTCAGTCACGAAGCCAGTCGGTCCGTGGCCAATTGATGTAGTTTTCATGAGTGATGGATGAATGGAGCTATGCCCACTCTAAGTGCGACTAGGTCACACCGCTGACCCGCCGTTCGTCGCTTTTAAGTATTCTGACCAGTTGCCGGGGAACGCTGGTTCCAGACTCTCTGGAGTTTGGTGATAGCTCATCGAAGAAGACTTTTACAAAATGGGTGGAACTTTCGTCTTCAGTCACGAAGCCAGTCGGTCCGTGGCCAATTGATGTAGTTTTCATGAGTGATGGATGAATGGAGCTATGCCCACTCTAAGTGCGACTAGGTCACACCGCTGACCCGCCGTTCGTCGCTTTTAAGTATTCTGACCAGTTGCCGGGGAACGCTGGTTCCAGACTCTCTGGAGTTTGGTGAGACGCGATGATTCCCAATAAGGATGAAAAAGCTGTACAATGCTTTCTGGCATTTCTGCTTAGATTGGCTTCACTGAAACGCGAAATCTGTATTGAACAGTATAAAAAACAGTTGTCGGCGTAGCAACGGCTATCGAGTTGGGATCTTTGTGGGAAGCTGTCATATAGGACATGATTTAAAGACAGCTTTTCGATCGTACCTGTAATACTATAGTTTATAAATAGAAAATCGGTGTTTTCCTAGATTTTGGTTGGACTGAATAGTCATACAAACATGCGAATAGTGTTCACCAGAACAAACATGTCAGTATGATTCGAGGCAGAAGCCAATTTGAGCCGCGTAGATTTTGGACAACCTGGTGGACTTTTTATTAGTTGTGTGCACCGTACGTGCATTTGAGTTAGCTTTTTTCTTTTTTCTTTTGGAGGCCCAAAAATTCCGAGATCTAATTGACCGAGGCATATTTATTTCACCCGGCCCAGTTCAGAGACATTTATCGACCTGCCGATCACGTCACGTTTCAAACAGGATCTGACCTTGGCGAAATACATTCATTTGCAATCAAATTTGGTGTTGCGAGACACTCATCTGGAACTCAGCTGAATCTCTCGTTTGTGGTGTTTCCAGGCGACTGAATGTGCCGCACCAGACCGAATTCTGTTTCAGTCACTACGATAATCGGGATATCGCGATACGTGTATATATTTGTAATTCACTACTCATTCACTACTCGACAGCCCACAGCCATTTTTGCTCTTCTTGGGACTCAGCAGGTTGGCGCAGTCCCCTGGAAACATTGAGAGATTCAATAGGGTTCCAGGTGAGTCTCTCGCAAAACCAAATTAGTTTCCAAATGAGTGTATTTCGCTACTTTCGTGCAATTTGGTTTCAAGTAAAACATAAGCTTGACGAAGATTCAGGGACTGCGCCTATCTGATGAGTCCTAAAAAGGGCAAAACCTGCCGTGGGCTGTCGGTTAATTTTCAGCAACCTTATGAGTAGTGTATTACGTATATATAAGGCTTAACCTATTAAATAAAAAATTAGTAGGTTCTCAGGGAGTACCATATACTCACTTTTTCTGTGTTTCTGCTTGCCTGAAATCCACATTTCTATAACAGTTGGAAACTGTTTTTCCGCCGTAGAAGATTTATCGTGCCTAAAGTTCAACGGATGAACCAGAAAACAGGGTTAAGGGTTTATCTACGTATGAATACCTTTCAGAAAGACAGAGAAAACTGAGCTTCCTAGAAAAACGAAAAAAGGACAGTGCTCAGGTCTGATTTTCCAGCGATTTAACCAACACTGTTTCATAATTTTCTTTCTGTTCTGTGATAACAGATCCTCATAGAGTGACTCTTAGAAGAACCAGCTCCGAACGTAACGGGACTATATAGCAGCCAATAGAATAACCGTTGAGAGACAGATTTCATTGGTTGTTCTCCACTCGTCCTTGACAGTATCACATTTTGACCCGCTTATACGCAACAGCGATCAATAGAGAGGCTGGCTCGCACGTTCATTGAATTTTCTGGTTTAGCCAAGCGGCTATCCAGATCGGGATTCACGGTGAGAAGAAAACGTCAAAAAACTGGGGTCCACACTCGTAACTTTACACCCGAAACATAACGCAGTGGTTGGCGCAGTTTCCGAGTTTCCGTGAACCTTATGCTCTACTTGAACCCAGATTGGATAAATTCGGACAAATACACTCAGTCGCATATCAGTTTAGTTCTCACGGGTTGGTTCTCCTCTACAACGATATCTCGACTATCGTACCAGCTGAGGCGGCTTGTGTGCAGACCATTCAGTGGAAAAATACGGCAAACAAAAGATTCAGTGGACTCTCCGATAAAACCAAACTGACATTCAAGTGATTGTAGTAGTATTTGCAAGTGCCTGTCGTCCTGAAACGCTGTCACAGTCATTTTACATTATTCCTAACAGAAATCTGGCCCAGTAAATTCAACCAGATTTGAATGTCGATGTCGACAACAAACGTCTACATGTAGTGTACACATTCTGGCGGACGGGCGACAGTTCACTTATATCTTTGTAATGTACTACTCATAAGGTTGCTGAAAATCCGTTGACAGATGTTTGTCGACAAAATTTCAGCAACCTTGTGAGTAGTACATTACAAACATATACATGTATCGCGACTGAAACATGAGGCATCCTGGTGCAGCACATTCAGTTGCCTGAGAACATCACAAACGAGCGATTCAGCTGGGTCTCTCGAAAAGCCAAATTAGTTTGCAAATGAGTGTGTATTCGACATTTCACTTAGTTTCAAGAATACTACGGAGATTCTGCTTGACAAACAGAACGAAGGTGATCTGAAGGCGAAAAGTCATCGCAGACTAGTCCTTCTGTTTAAAGAGGACAAGATTTCGGTCAGTATCTTGCCCAGTCTATTAGACGAAAATGTTTTCCACGGTTTCTTGTTTTGCAAATCAAACACATAAGAAATATCAAAAACAAAATGAATCGCCCTTTAGACTGTTTGTTAACTCAACCAAAGACTCGGTCGACGGAAGAGCACCATAGAACGGAAGTTGTCTACATCAAGAGAGTATTTCACAGTGAGATGAAAAACCTGGTCGCAGACGTGTGCCACACCCTCTATCGAAAACGAAATCAATACGGAAACGAATCATGACTGTCTTCGGCTGAGTTGTGTTCAGCCGGTATCGAACCACAACATGTACAAAGGTGGTCTGTCATTTCTGAAACGATGCGCTGAGAGAACAGCATTTGTGGTCGGAAAACGTTTGCGCAAGTTCATTATGTATACACTACTTATGTTTTCGGACTGACGCAAAACCTAACCTGAACGGTAGAACTATCTGAGACAAATGGTTGAACAGGGTGAATGGGGGGTCTTCGCTGCGGAGTTACTTATCGGAAAAACACCAACATTGGACAGGGAAGCAAAACTCTCATATGCATCTTGTTCATAAAAACTGTGTATCTTCTGTACCTGTATCTTCATCTCGAACGCACCTTCCTGAACTTTCCTTGATACTCATTGACTATCACTCAAACGTAAACGAACGTTAAAAGCGATTCCACTTCTCAATGGACGCGAAGCGGAGTTATGGGAAAACCACATACTACTCGCATGCCTCATCAGTAGTATCCACCGTTAAACGGGTAGTTCGAAACAACTTATGTTTGGTCAAGACTTCCGCTAGTAGACATTTGCGAAGTTTGAAAAACTCTGTAGTTCACAGTGCATCACGGGACGGTCTAAAATATCACTCTCCACGAATGCCTCTGTGATACAACAAATCTTTAAATCGACTGTGCTATTCAGAAAGAACTTTGTCGATCTTCCACACTGTTTGCAATAGTGTGACGCGCGGACAACCTCCTTCTCTATATTCAATCGACCCAAATTCTTTTGCCTGGTGTGCTTTTCCTGTCAGCTCTATATTCATCGATCCAAATTCTTTTGCCTGGTGTGCTTTTCCTGTCAGCCGACACATGATACTGTAAATAAATGGTCACAGGAATAACTCAGGCTATTTGATACCTGCTTAATTGTACGGTAGTGGTAGTAATGTGGTTCTGTAATGATGGAAGCCAAAAACTGATGGGCAGTGCTGATAGCTTCACGATGTACTTGAGTTTCGCTCCAGCACTCAATTTAATCCTATCATTCCTTGGCCTACCAATGACCTGCTCGTCTGTTTTCATTGAGGTCTATGTGGGCATCAGTCATGAAGCATCACAGTCAACTCCACTCGTGAGGCCAGTGTCTCACCAAACCCATCAGACGTTGAGCAGCTGTTAGGTGAGAAGTCCGGGTTTCGTACTTACGACTTTCGCGACCGGATTGTGATTGATTAGCACAGTTTGGCCTTCAAATGAGTAAATGACACCCCAAACCAATCCTTCGTGATAGAATACACAGGGTGGGAACGTATTGCACTGTTTTTGTACCATCAGTGCTGCGCAACTCACGAGTCGCCAAGGTCACTCGAAGCCGGGTCATCCCACCTAGTAGGAGATTGCCAAACCATTCATCCTTGAGCGGCTGAGCAGCAGTATGACTCACTTGTACTTAAACAGAATATAAGACCACTCAGCCTTCAGTGACGGAATTCGTATCATGTGATCACGTGTGGACTGACTTTTCCAGTGACGACTATTCACAAGGAACATTCACAGAGTTTTTGGATTATTTGTCCTTCTTAGCTAGTGAGCACAAATCAAATAGCCAAGAGCAACTACGGGCCTTGGTTTCACTGGCCTTCAGGGCTTTGCTTGTTTTAATAAACGTCCTAATAAGAAATTTTCCATTCTGCAGGACATTTTCAAGAGCGCAGAACAAAATTCAAACGAAAGAATGTCATTTGTGACTTATTGGGCGGAACTTATCAGACGGTTCCACAATGGTAAGACTTTACTGGCAATTTGGAACAAAAAGAGCTGACATAACACCGTCCCTCACCAAAACACCTACAGAACAGACAAACAATTAAAACAGTCAGCCTAGCAAAATGATGGAAAATATTGGGTTTATTCAATTATGAATAAGAGCAACGCAACAATTTCGGAATGGAAAAGTTTGGTGCATTGTGAACACGGCTAAATATACCATAAGTTTAAGCTGCGTTTTACCCACTGACAAAAATCAAGCATCCAGCAAAGCTTTAGAACGTCGCGAATCCGTGTTGCAAAACTGTTTAGCTTTAGGTACATTTAGATGTTGGATGTGAGGTTAGTTAGCGCATGGGTGATAACAGTAGTATGTGATGGGTGATCAAAAGCGCAACACACTTCATCACCAGCTCATTTCTGTTGAGCGCTGGTAGTGGAGGTAAGCAGTTCGAATCCGTGAAAACTGTTTAGCTTTAGGTACATTTAGATGTTGGATGTGAGGTTAGTTAGCGCATGGGTGATAACAGTAGTATGTGATGGGTGATCAAAAGCGCAACACAATTCATCACCAGCTCATTTCTGTTGAGCGCTGGTAGTGGAGGTAAGCAGTTCCCAACCTAAAAAAAACTTCGCCAATAGTTGCCAATACTTTGAAGCTCATGTATTCGAAGGAATTGTTGGAACTGGAGACTTCGCGAAACTTTCGCACAGCATACAGACCGCCTCGAGGTTCAGCCAAGAGAACACACAGTTCAGGAAATTCTGCGCGTTTTAAAAGTTGGAGTTTCCAAGAAAATTGCTGTTCAAGTCATCGGGTGCTGAAAATTTTGAGTACTCGTCCCTCACTGCGTGTATCATCACACAGGCGAATTGTTCTGTGATATCAGTTTGTTGAAATATGGGTAGCTCGGTTGTGACTTCACTGGTGGTTGATCAGATGGTAGTTGATCTGTTCGCCGAGCTTGGCGACTGGCTTGCAAACGTTTCGTCTCCAGTCGAGGAGACACCATCAGTGCGCCGTTGAACTGGTGCTTCCTACGTGCCCAGCTGCGTTTATGTAGTTTTTGTAGTATCTAAAATCCAGTCAAGTGATTGGCTTGTTTGTATATACCTTTTGTTGCATTATTGTAGGACCGACCGTGATGTCCTGCTGCGTTGTGGTCTGTATATCTCTTATTCCATTGGTTTGTTGGATGGCTGCTTTGTGAAAAACGTTACGTGGGACAAACAGGAAGGAAGCTTTCTACCAGGATACATGAATACAAACTTGCAACAAAAAGGCACAACCAATTTTCGCTCTTCTCCGTACACGAAGATCAAGATGGACACAAGTTCAACTGGAACACCGTTCACATATTGGCTCAAGCGAGAAGCATGGTACTCCACTGAAAAAGCCACCAACAAACACATCGAAATCGATCCAGTCTATCGGCCATGCAAACAAAAGAATTACGGGACTACAGAACGCACAGATGGACACAGAAAAAGGAAACAAACAATCAGGTTGAAGCAAGGAAACGACCAAAAGTAGAAGACGCTGTCACAACCAACCAGATTCAAGGAAGGAAGACCACAACGAAACACAAACCGGGAACCGACCAACTGCAAACAGACCCGAAGCACCTCAACGCAGTCATCCAACAAAATAAAGGAATGAGAGGCCTACAGACCACAACGCAGCAAAAAATCACGATAGGTCCTACTTTAATGCAACAGATGGTACATACCCACTAGCCAATCACATGACAGGATATTGGATACTCTACGGAAACTACATAGGCACGGAGGAAGCACCCATTCAACTGCGCACTGTCGATGCCTCTTCGACTGGGGACGGAAAGTTTGCCAGCCAGTTACCAAGCTCGGCGAACAGATCAACTGCCATTTGATCAACCGCCAGCTCTGTGATATCACTGAAAACTCAACGCGATTACCTATAACAGAAAAAAGCGCAAAAATGTCGTTTGGACCGGGAAAAAAGTTGAGTGATAAATCGTATTGTCGGTTTTCGGTTCATCGATCAAGTGGGAGTTGAATCATTTGAACATTTGAACGCATTGTGACCGATACATCAGTCCGATTGTCATCTGAAAATCCCGGAGAACCATCTCCGTATGTTCAAAGAAAGTGCATGTTTGACTACCTGATCAATTTTACCTCTGAGCACAAGATGGCTCAATGGTTAGGCACGAACCTAGAAGGTTCGTGGTTCGAACCCAACCTCTGAACCTAGAATGTTTTTGTCTAGGCTTGGCCAACTTGGGAGTATCTCAGTTCCCGTAGTTACTTCGGGTGACCGCTAGGCACCGAATGAAGGTGTTACGGCCAAAGGATTGTTTAATTTTAATTTGAACAGTCTGCAAATATAACGACTCTTTCCATAGTGGTCCTCACCTCGGAAATCTCTGGGAAAAGCCTAAATTTAGAATCTGTGGACAGTGAGTGAACAGTCTCGAATTTGTGAACAAAAAGCGTGCTAAATTCCTGACTTGCCAGCATTTTTTGTCGCTTATCGTTCTGCGATAGTCTTCAGTATGTAGGTTTTTTGCTTTCACAACTCACGTCTTGTGTGGAACCAGACTTGGCGGTTTGAATCACACAGGATGGGTAATTCCTGCCAGAGGGGAGAGGGGGACGGTGGGAAGGGTACTTTAGTGGCTTGAGAGCTGAAAACGTTTCGTACAGGTGTTTTTTCTCGGCTAACCGAGGCACAATGGTCCAAACAAATTATAACGCTTGTGTGAAGTTTTTCTAATGGCCTTGCATCAAGTTATCGTTATCCTGATCGTCTAACTCAGCTGAAGGTCTCGATGATCGATTTTTCGCTGTGTTGGCCAATGGGGTGACGCTGCCAGTGCAATGTGCGCTGAAATGGGTGTGTTGGTTTCTGTGACGTTTACTCAGCCAAATCGACCTTGACTACTAATTGAGCACTCTGATTGGCTTATCAATTGATCCGTTACTATTAGTTTGATTTCTGGATAGTCTTGAAATTTTGCTGTCATCCCCCTCAGTAATTACCTACGTTTCACATTCTTTCTTCGCAGTGAGTACTGTTTCTTCATACGTTGGCTAGTTCTGACTTTGTCTTCCCTGAGCGGACTGTCTTACGCGCGTTGTAATAGGCAAACAGGTTGTATTTTAACCGATCGACGGGTTGCTGCGTCCACCGAGATTCTAGGGATCCTGTCTCATATCTTGCAACTGCTCACATGAATTCAAGTGTTTTTCCAGTTGACTTTGGATTCTTCTTGGAACTTTTTCATGGAACTGAGGTGAAGTGAATGGTGTCTTGGGACTCCTGGATAATGTTCCTCTACTCACATAGAAGGTCATAGTTCATTATCATTAGTATGGTATTCAGTGTCGTCCTTTCTCGAAGTCGATCTATCGGTCAGTATATTTTGCTTCGTTGTGGCAATCTTCCGGTGTCTTGCTGCCATACCAACGGAAAAAAGCAGGAGAGCTAATATACTTTTGTGTTGCCCTAGCTGATATGTTCTCGATGCCCAAATGATGTTTTAGTTCCGCTCCGTTTTTTGCTGTTGCTGTGAGACGATACATAATACGTTTCGACCCGCATGAGCAGACTCACGCAAGCCCAACCACAGCGCGCTTCCCATGTCGGCATACTGAGGATATGACCATGATTAGGGATGAAACGTCCACAAACCACACGTGAAGTTCAGCGAACAAATCAGTGCTCATCAATACAGCTTGTTTTCTTCAGTTTGGGTTGCAGTGGTTTAAGCGATCCACGGCACAGTCGGGGCATGGATAGTGCTGCCACGTTCAACGATGAACACGCTAAGACCTGAACTTTTAATCTTCTCGCGCGTAGATTTAAACATAAACTTTCGATTTTCCTTGTTTAATGTTTTACTACACGAAAGAACGTGTGCAAGATTCGATCATGAATTTTATTTCCTGGTCTAGTATTTTTCTATGATTTTGAAATCAATAAATCGCACAAAGCCGCGAGAAGTGGCTATTGTGTCTGGAAAGGGTGGATGCCGAGAAGGAACGAAAATTTTTGGCCTGTCGCTCATTAGGTGAGTTATTCTTTGACTGTATTTCGCTTCAGCTGAGGATAGGAGAGCATTGTGATGTCTGAGTAACATCCCTTGTACCGTATCCAAAAAATAGGCAACGAACGGGTGGTCAAGTTTGAACTTCCAAAAACGGTGTTCCATACCGGTTATGTGTAGTCCGTCTAAGCGGATTCCTCGATAAATGACGTAAATCTGCTGAAATGGACTGCAGTTTGGGACGGCGGGCAAAGCATAGGTAAGAAAAGCATTCAGCCCATGACGAAGAAACTGGAACTTACCGAGGTGTGACAGACTGCACACCTTCATAACCCACTGGGAGAGTGTACACGTGACGCTCACAGAAACCCTCATATTAGGTCAGTTGACATGATTGTACGACAGCGCAGCTCTGGTGTTCTCTTCTGTTGCTGTCAGTGATGACGATGATCATAATGATGAGGACGATGATAATGATGATGATGATGATGATGATGATGATGATGATGATGATTATGATTGGTTTCTTGTCCTCCTCAAGCAGAATTTGGTTTTTTCCGTCTTTGCACTGCAACACAACACAACGCTTGACTGTCCAAGCTTGTCGGTCTAGCGCGATCTGTGGATCTGATGAAGATGAAGAAATCATGAAGAAGAAAAGTGCTGTTAACATGCCCTTTTAATCGGTGGAATGTCTTCGGTTGAAGACCTTGTGGATGATCCATCCAAAATCCCTGCAACGAGGCTTGGTGGGTTGTTACACTGATTTACTGTATGATGGACGTGAATTTCTATGAAGTTCGTCGCTTAATTCTAAGCAAGTAGTTTCTCCTCTATCAGAATATTATGTCTCATGCTATTCCGTCTTCTGTGCTCCAACAGACCGGGGAGAGCAACCCAATAGATTGGATACCGTAAAGAAGAACAAACAGAATTACGAGAGGCAACAATTGGTAAGAAAGGAATATCGATCCCTGCCGAAGATTCAAAATCGATATTGTATCAACAGAAACTTCAGCTGGACGCAGGTCTTAAATTCTTGTTCAAAACACGTCGGAAACATGGTGTTTACGATGAGCAACTTCCAAACAAGAGAGATACTATTCTGTGCGCTTCTTCTAGAGGGATTGGAGACAATCCTGCATCCGTCCAATCACAAGTGAAAAAATTTTCCGCGTTTGTTCGCCATCGTCGGACCCAAAATACCTAAAAGATCTCCAATATGGAACCCCCAGGTAGTGGCGGCTTTGTGGACGCCTCCTTCGATAACTTGAATATCGTTCCGGCTGAAACATAAGACAGTCTTCGAGGTGGTATTCAGTAGAGTATCCTGGTAGCACCAGAGTGCTACTCACTTCTGCTTGCTACTTGTAGTAGCTGCTTCGGTGTGTCAGAGTGTTTGCGCGTGTGCGTGTCAGAAGTACCTTCCTAGACATAGTCACCGTCGTAAAGTGCGCGACTTTTGTTCCACGGAGAACATACCATCTCTATTGTGTTCTCCAGCTGACAGCATTGTCAGTGAATAGCTGTAAGTCTTTGAGATTTCCAACTTTTCGGGGCTATTTGAGAGAGAGATGTTCCGTTTTTCACCCATTCCAAGAGATTTATCGTCGGTGGGCCTTTTTCAGGATAACAATACGTATACTGACGGTCTGAGAGTTCGTCACACTTGGAAGGATACCCTGGAAGCCTTCAAAAGACATCGTATTCCGGTCATAAAGTACCTCTTACCTCTGAACGAAATCCAAATATGGCAAGAAAGGCGGTTCCGATGAAAGCGGAATCAAAATGAAGAATGGCTTCACGCCGTACCAACATCTGTACTCCACTTTCACGTGGATTGACAAGCAATTTTTTTCGAAACAGAAAAATCTCATAGAGGAAACTACCCGCAAGGTTGCTGAAACCTCTTCGACAGCCCACGACCTGTTTCGCCCTTCTTGAGCCTCATCATGCAGGCGCAATCTCCGAGGTTTCGTCAAACCTATGTTCTACTTGAACCCAAATTGAACTGTTTTCGGGAAATACACTCACTTGCAAATCAGTTTGGTTTTCACGAGAGTCTCAACTGAATCTCTCGTTTATGATATTCTACAACTGAAAGTGCTGCACACAAACCGCCTCAAGTTTCAGTTGGCACGATATTTGAGATATCGCAGTATATTTTCATAAAGGAAACTACTCACAAGGTTTCTGAAATCTCTTTGAAAATTTCGTTGAAATTTTCCTGGTCTCCTATCGATGAGAGTTAAAAGCACGGATGGACAAACGCAGCCAATCATAAGTGAATTTCGATAAACTCACATTATTATACAGAAAAAAATGAGTGGGACTACTCACAAGCCTACTGAAATCTCGTCGACAGCACACGACCGGTCTCTTTCTCCCTGGACTTCATCAGATGGGAGCACTCCCCGAGTTTCCCTTCGACTAACCAGAACACTAATTGTACGACAATTGCAAGCAATATACACGCGCACAATTATTTGTAATTCGACTGGGAACTCAAATGTATCCAAACTGAATGTCACTTTTATGATACTGAACTATTTCCCAACCTATTACCCGATAAAACAAAGCAACAGAGACAAACAACCGACAAGATTTCGATGGAATACATCACTAGATTTCGTTCCATAGTTGCAACGGAACGTCGGTCTGTTTACAGAGGTGGGAATTTCGTCTCCAGTCCGTTTCCGTCTCGTTTTTGTTCCATCAAACAGCCTCCATTAGTTTGAGGTAGAGCGAGAGAGACCAGACGAGAGTTACTGAGCAGGGAGTGGTTAACTCATCCCAAACCGTCCCACATTGGCAGTTTTTCCCCCCAGGATCTGAATCTTCAATCTTACGATCGAAGATTTGAGCCACATCGAACCATGGACAATGAGGCTTTGACAGATTTGTGTGCATAAAAGCAAACCTGAGAACAAAGTGTTGGTGGGGAGAGGGAAGACACAGGTATGTACAATAAGTGATGGAGCTTTTCGAAAGAAATATATGGGATATATTACAACTGTATTATGGCATGCGTAGGCACCATCAAGCTGGGGTTTAAAACTGGGGATATGGCCTTCAAAGTCAAACTAACTGAAAGCCTTCTGGTGTTTTGTACCTTTATTTTGCTTCCATTATAACACTACGTATTTCACCAATTGTATAATCGTTTTTTTTTTTTTAAATAC
>NW_008751730.1:1446001-1447912 GCF_000715545.1 Opisthorchis viverrini | reverse complement strand
CATTCGCGAGTCTCATGTGCTAACTCTGGTATCAAAACGTTTCAGACCATCTTTGGAATCTATTACATGTGGGAACTGTTCAGAAGAAGACCCCTGGATAACTATCATCGGATTATTGCTTATTCGCTGACCTGGGCCAACGACGAACTACTTTAAAGAGAACAATTATTAGTGAGTCTGTTCCATCTGACCTCTTTATTATTGTTTACCCCATCTAGCGTTATTATTTTTGTTTCTTTGCCACACACTCCTGGTAGACTAAGTTATTGGGTGGTCAGACCACTACAGCCTCCGGAGACCTTGACAAATCTCATGTCACGTGATCGTTCCAGCCTTACCACGACTTTTGTGCAGTTCACTTGCACTAATGGATAGCGATTCCGGTGAACTGGTGTTGTAAACCGTGGAAATTTTGTTCGCGTGTAGACTCAGTGTTAGTGCGTTGAGCAGGACTCAAACAGAAGGAGGTACTGGTATGAATATTCCGCTGAAATCTCTTGGAATGAGGAACCAGGGATTTAAAAAAACGATACAATCAGTCTATTTTGTTACTATGCTTGACAGGTCAAGGGGCGGCATGTCCGTTTAACTTTGGGAATAGAATTTCACAGAATAGAATTTCAGAATTTCAGAATAGAATTTCACTTTTTGTCTCGCCAGGGGTCCACAGACTTGCGCGCTGTAGGAGCTCAACCACATCACTCGTAGACAGCATTGGTTTGTAAACAAGCCGACAAATACATCTGGACGAAAATAGCGAGTACATTTCAGCGTTGTACAAATCACTTATTGACGTCCTGGTACCTCGTAGACCCCCCAGTGATGAACCTATGTAGGCAAACGTCCTGTGTTACTGTACAGACGTATATACTACTCATAAGGTCGCTGGGAACTCTTTGACAACACATGGACAGTTCCACCCTTCTTAGAGCCCACCAGGTGGGAATAGTCTTCGGGTTTCCGTCAATCTTATCTGTGGCTTGACCCCGGTTGAAGAATAGCTTCATATAAAAGAGATTCTGTCGGATTCCAGATGAGTCTTTCGGAAAAACCAAGTTGGTATGCAGCTGGATTCTTCTTTCCGCAGGTCGGGGCTCTCACGAAATTTTCGCTTGGATCATTCAACAAAACGGAATGTCATTAGTCCGTCCCCATGCTTTTATGAGCGGAGTTTCTTGTGTCGACGTAATATGTATGCCGGTCCAAACCTAAAAATAGTATCTCCGCCAGGCAACATAAGCAGAAGCAGGTTGTGAGATTCTTGTTAGGGAACGGGTTCATGGTTGGACCGGAAGGTCCGTGGTTCGAACCCGAGCTGTGCCTTTCGACTCCTGGCAGTATCCCAGCCCTCATGCTTCCTTCGGATGGCATGGGAGTTAGGCTAAAGAAAAGCGACTTTTTAACGATGAGATTGTTCGAAACCATTTGGTCTTATCATCAGTATGCCTCTAAAACGACCAGTATTACGAGACATCAGTAATCTTTCGAAAGTCTACCTACGGATACTGAAATCAGCTAAAAGAACAGAATTGCAGCAGCCGAGAAATTTCTGTTTATGTAAAAGGAGCAGAGAATTTCTGTTGGAAGAATCGTGTGAGAAGCTGAGTTCCCGGAACAATTCAACCGGACAAGAACTCGCCTGCCCATTTCATCTCCTACGTTGTTATGAGCCGCAAAAAGGCAAAATCTTATAACGCCAGAAAAAGGTCATGCGTTATGCGACCACGCATGAGTGTGATACTGTCAGGAAGGTTAGATTCCTGAAAGTAAACTCAGAAAGCCCGGAGCCTACTGCTCCACCAAAATCTCAACAGGAAAGCCGGCAAGCATCCAGGCCAGTCAATCATTCAATCAATTCAGCAAAATCTGATGAGTGTTCTTGCACGCCACAGAAGCACGACCGAATGTGAT
>NW_008751730.1:1439902-1444967 GCF_000715545.1 Opisthorchis viverrini | reverse complement strand
AGCGTGGGGCCGTTGTAACTTTTGCTCTCGCACTCGCTATTTCGGAATACAGCAGTTGTGTTCCCTTCTGTAAGTCTTTTTGCAGGCACTGGGCACTGGCGCGGGTTAGCAGCAGATACCACAGATTGGCGAATTAGCAGATATAAAAGATTCTTCTCAAGACAGGTCGCGTATTCAGTGACATAACATATTTCGTGTCAGCAGCATAATTTATGCAAGTAAACCGGTTTGAAAAGTTTTCAAAGTTAGGCCTCAAAATCCTGTCATATAGAAAAGATTAGGCCGATAGCGCCGACTATTTTAGCAGGTTTAGCCTAATCTCTCTCGACGGAAGCCTAACGAGCGACGTAGCGAAAACAAAAACACAGGGTAAAAATTCCACCAAGTGGAAAATTTGACGATGATTGTCCGATCTTTCGTCTTCGTCCTATTGGTGAAGACTGACAGCATTGTAACACAAGCAGGCACAATTGTGTGCTGTTTGTTTCTTGTAGTTGGCTCGCTGTGTCCCCGCGCATATGACCACATTTCCAGCCACTCCATTCAAACAACAAGCGATTTTTAAAACGAGTGGTTTAAACGGTTACAGGTACGTCCAGTCAAAAAGCCCAGTGTGGTGATGGGAAGCAGGTATGGGAGACAATCTGAAGATCTCTCCACAAGGTCTGAATTGTTCCCTTCGGGTTCACTGGACTTATCCAGAAGAGAGATCCAGTAGGATGTTTTGAACCTATAATCTCCCGGCTAGTGGTTTGGACACCTAAATGAACGGCCAGGGCTAGCCGAGGAGTCGAGGGTTCGGAACTGCTGGTGGTTTCTGAAAGGAATAAAACAGCTTTACAATGCTTTTCTAGCAGTTAGCATAGACTGACATCCCTTACAGGACAAAATCTGTTGATAAAGTCCCTAACTTCAGCACACGATCAACGATAACTTGGAAGTACGTTTGAAACATCCGAAGGGTGGTAATTACTGGTCACTTTAAACGGAAGGCGTCTGTTCTCAGAACAAATCCTGGAGTATGATGAGGTAACACCGTGATCTGCCTCGCCGTGCCACTGTCACGAAGATCCGCGTCCGGCGTTTGGTTCCGCAGGTCAGATTCGTACTGTTACGGAACTCCAAACGGACAAGTGAACCGAACGTTCGCAGCAATCTGGATTAGAACGACCGTGGAATCAAAGTCGTCCTTCAAGGTCATCAACGGTAACCAATAGGCTTTATCATGTCAAGGTCACCAAAGGCCCTCCTTAAAACGGCTCAGCAGAAAAACCGGCAGCCGTAAATATTGGGAAGTTCTCTTCATAAAGTTCATGCATCCTAGTTGCACGGTCTGCTATGCAAGCCTCAGCGACTCAGTCTGTTCTCTTCTCCTCAAAACGCTATATTGGAGCAAAAAATTCACTAAATTTCGAAATATTCAGTGATTCATAAGACCTACAGTACTTTTGTGCCTAATAAGAGTGAAAATGCGCAACTTGTGGCGATTCAACGACTAGAATGATTACCGCTTGTCCTGCCAAAATCAGGCTTATCTTTGTGGCATTTCCTACAACCTGTTGCTGGTGAAGTGGCATTCGATCGTTCTGTTTATGCTTGGCTGGATGTGCTACTCTCAAACTAACTGAATGTCAAGCACCTGATTTGGACCACGCGCCTTCAAACATGTTTATGCGCTTTGACAGGTTTGATAAGAAATGTATTTTCGCTTTCGATGCCCGAAATGGCATCGGGAATAATTTTGTGCAATTCATTGAACGAGTATTGTTGGGCGTTTGAATGGGTAGAAATCGATCACGGTCTGCCTAGGGTCCTTTGGCTGGCAGTTGGATTAGACGACATTTAGAAGCAAAAGGCTGGATATGAGTGGACTGTGTCGCAAACTCGTTGTGCTGACAAAAGTAGAGACCAGTAGCAGTCGGCGTTTTATCTTCCGGACCCTAGACCGTAATGGTTAGAGGAGATTAGGTGCTGGAAAAAAACTGGCTTTGAACCTATTCCGGGTTTTATCCCTATCATAAATTTCGGAATAGCGACATAGGTTTTTTCAGGATGTAAATGGCAGGTGTACAAGGTCACATCAAGGACACAACTGGTCAGACGAAAAAGGAAACCAAAAGTTGGTGGGCGTGAAGGCAACGCATCCTTGTGGTCAGGATACGATATCTGTTGATTCAGTACAAATGGCGATGTGGATTCAAGGACGAACTTGTCACAGTAACCTAGCGCTCAGTAGGTACGGTTGCCTAGTATCTGCGCCTAGCTGCAAGGGCTACCACCTGAACTCGGTGGCTCAACGGACCAAAACCAGGCCGTTCTGTTTTTTGGCTCTATCAGGATGAAAGATTTGGATCACAAAATTCTGTCCGTCAGGCTCCCGCCCCTTGGCATTCAGCACATCATAGAAAAGCCGTTTTTGAATCGTGTTCACTTGTATTTACCAAATGTATTCCACCTTAGACGAAAAAACACTACTTTTGGCTCCGTTCCTCTGTGGATCAGCCGCCGATATCGTTTGGTTCAGTTAGTAACGAATGTTCACACCAGACGTTCCACCGAAGAGCTATTCACCTATCATATTTTCAATGTATATGGTCAACATTCCAGTGCCATATGAGGGGACTGATATGATGATCACCTTGTAGGTATGCACTTCAGTATCTGTTCCTCACACGCTTTGGTACATTGTCTACAATCCGTTTGGCAGATCGTGCGTCCCCAAGGTAGCAGAAACCTGCATAGTGTTGGTCAACAAACCCCATCTCGGCCTTGGTGCTCGGCGGAGTGCTGCAGACTCCACCAGGATGTGTCTGTTGCATTTGGAAAGTTGCTTCTCCGCTCAAAAGTTCCAGTTTACCTTCAAGCGAATCGACACCGGTGATGAAAACTGTAAACTGTATCATCGAATCTTTCTCCACTCTGTAAAACATTCATACTCTCCAGTGAGCAACACACGACTCTTTCGATCTCGTCTGTGCTCAGTTCCCAGATAGAATCAGAGATTCAAATCGAAACTTCCAGTTCCACTTGTTGGAACATAGTTTCTTCAGCATTCTCTCCATCTTGCACGATATTCCGATTCGGGGTAGTGGTGGTCTCAGAAAGTTGGCGCACACCCACATTTGTGTCGAGCAATAAATGTGTATTGCTGCGTGGAGCGTGTAGGCGATCGTTTGAGAGATGGCCCTGACCGTTTTGCCCCGTACGCGGTTAATCGAATCTGTGCACGCAAACCGACAATCTGTCTTGTCAGACAATGCCGGATTTTGTCAGAATCAGTTAAGGGAGATGGACAGGCCTGTTTCAGAGGAAAATATATGGGAGAAACTTGGATAGGATGCCAGTTAGTTGGCTTCATCGAACTGGAAGAGATATCTCAAATGTTGCAGCTGGGGTTGGGGGGTAAATCAAAACAGTCCACTGAGTGATTTCTCTGCTGGCTATTTTCTCACAGTTGGTTGCACAGGAGACACTGTAAATGAGACAATGTTTGGTGAAGAAAACTGTCCACGAAACAAATGTTTCGCACGTTTAAAACCTCCAGTTCGATTGGTGACAGATAAGCACTTCACGGAATACGGTTGGTGCAAAGTTTAGTTTGCTATCTGGTGTGTTCTTAATTAGGTTTAAAAGTAGTAGGAAGAGGAATAGAGTTAGCTCACATTGTTCCTGGGGATTCCCATTTACTTCGCCCGCGCGTATCGATGACCTTCGAACTGACCAATCCTACGTGAGTCTTAATGGGTGTTTTTATTGGTTCACGCTTTAGCCTATTCACACAATACTCACTCGCATGGATGGTGCATTCCAACATCATATTTTAGATGTACCTCGAATTTCCTTTTTCGAATTTTTCGTTTCACAACAATTTTTATAATGGCATACGTTAGGAAGAGGTCAAGCGAACACGTCATTTCTCTTCCAGGGGCATAGTGTATACATGGGAACCAAAAACAACTGAGTGTCGGGTTTGAAGACCACCCTAGGCAACCTTCGTCCTTTAATCACGGGATTTCAGACTAGCTGGTCGTTTGTTAATGTTGCCTCAACTAAAGACTTCTCCGGTGGAAGTTGTGAAATAATTCCTCTAGTCAGCCCCCCAGGTTTCCAGTTGAAGAATAAACGAGACATTCACTTGAGTCACCCGTGAAAGCCAAACTGATTTGAAAAGGAGTGTATTTCTGGTTTGATCTTACATACTTATTTCGCTAGTGTATACAGTCCCTTTGTATACCGAAGCAATGGTCCTCCGATAATGCAAGCACTGCATTTAACCATCGGAGGTTTATCAGTGGAAGCGATGCGCATGTAGCTAGATAGCGCAAAACGGGTCGTTTTTCTGTGTTGCCAAGGCGCTCCGGTTTTCACCTGGAAGGTTTCCCCACGAATGTGTCTCTCATAACAGGTTGGCCACTGGTTCAAAGTCTGACCAACACAGTTTGCAGGCCATTCAGATTGGGGTGGGGGGAACACGCTTGGCGAGTTCTTCTATAAAAATCGTAATGCACCGTAATACGATATTGTGAGAATTAAGCTTCGTACCTATATCGGTATAACCAGACGAACTAGAAATCCAGAATTCAGCGAAGCGTAACAACCAGCACGTATGTATTCGAATTGGCGAATATGTACAGCATATGGAATATTAAAACAAGAGAATAATGAATAGAGCAATGAATATAATGTCAGTCATGTTCATCACATCCGCCACACCTTGAATTAGAGTGTGGATGTTTATAGTCCAGTGGTGGTCTTGACCGCAATCTTTTGGATCTTCTCGGAATACAAATTTCAGACTCTTTACAGGTACAAGATACAACGTTGTGTTCGGATACCAGAAGATCATCTACAAAGGATTCATTAGTATTGGAAATACCAGGAGTGCCGTTAACGGACTGAACTCTGGTATCGAACTTAACCTGGTCATTGTGTCTCCGGTGACAGAGAGATGATCGAAGTCGAGAATTGTGACTATCCGTTTGCCATTTGATGAAGGTACTATTCCTGTAGCAGGTCGTAAATCATTACCCCTGAAAAATGTAACATCAGCCGTTTTGGCACAGTC
>NW_008751730.1:1435075-1438447 GCF_000715545.1 Opisthorchis viverrini | reverse complement strand
CAGCGAAGCGTAACAACCAGCACGTATGTATTCGAATTGTCAAATATGTACAGCATATGGAATATTAAAACAAGAGAATAATGAACAGAGCAACGAATAGAGTATCAGTCATGTTCATCACAGATATTTACTATTTATGATATGGTTATTGGGAGGAAGCGATCTCAATCGTTCGTCATGGGGAATCGCATCACCTATTTCAAAAATGTTCAGGACCGCTGTTCTGAAACAGCCCGCACCACTTGCAAAATATTCATTCATTTACTTGACACTCCTCATCGAAGCAAGCAGTTTTGAGGAAAGCCTTAGGTATTGTGAGCCAACAGAATCTGGTGGAGAATATGGCCAACCAAATCGATCAACGGACAGTTGGTTAACGAAATTCTTCACTCGTCTGCGGCAGGGCGTGCCTTTTAATGTTGATAAGCGTTGAGACCGAAAATCCACCGACCTTATTCCTGAAGCACTTGAATATAACTTGCTTGCATTTCTGATTTAAATATTTTCGACGGTTGGGCAAGCAACCAACTGGCAATACCGGTGAATACTACTAGTAAATGTTGCTAGTAGTAGTTTTTGGCTTTCACTCATGCGTCCAGATGAAGAATCAAAAACCTGGTCACCAGCCCAACGATCATGTGTGGCACACGGGACTAGTCTGCTGCATTCATATGTTATCCCTCAGTCCTAATATTCTTTATCACATTTATTCGTGAACGCTGATCCATTAGTCGAGGTTGACGGTTGCTGCTCGCGAGGTGACAAGGCTTTTGCCAACCAACTGATTGATCCGGATAACCTTTCCAAACGTGTAGACACAGATCACACCAAATTCTGACAAAAGAGACCGACTCCGCACCTGGTTCTGCAACAATGCCTTGCACCTTGTTGCGTAAAATAAGGGGTGACGATTGAACAAGGTGTTTGTGTTTTGGGAAATCCTCCTTCAAGTTCAAAGTGATGTTCAAAAGTCAGAAACGCCAACAGTGCACCGTGAATCCGGTGAAAAAACTGGCAGTATTGCAAACGCCAGGAAACATGGAGTATACTTGTTATCGCACGCAACCCTCAAAAACCTACTTCGAAATGACAACATTTTGGTTCTGACGTGAGAAGTCAGCAGATTTTTAAGGTAAATGTAGTTCAATGAAGGTATCTGTAGAATTTGGTGTGGCATCACTCCTACGATTTTAACACAGTCATCCTGTGGGTTGTTGATCAGGTGGATGTCAAGCTGTTCGCCAAGCTTGGCAATCAGCTTGCAAGCGTTTCGTCACCATACGAGGAGACATCATCAGTGCGCAGTTGGGTGGGTACGTGCTTGCGTGCGTTTATATAGCATTTGAGGATAATCTGTTATCCTCTGACGTGAGTGGTTACTTTGGGGTGACGATTTACGGTTTGTTATCTTTGTTGCGTTGTGTTCGGCGTTCCATTGTGTTGAATGGTTATCCCAACGACTTCTATTTTTAGTAGTTTGTTCTCTGACCTCGACTGGCATTGTGTTGTGGTCTGACCTTCTGAAACTTGATTGGTTGGTCCTACCGCCCTATTTTCTCCATTATAACGTCCTGCGTCCGCTGGTTAATTTGGTGCTGTGGTTTATTGATTTAGTGCCTCCTGCAATCAAATTGATTTGTCCGTTTGAATAAACCCAACCTCCTCCTCCGCCCCAACTTCCTCCTCCCCCCCAACTTCCTCGTATGGTTACTTTTTCAGCTCAAAGGTCCGTGGCGTTCTCTTGCTCTTGGTGGTTGGTGAATGGGATCGATTTTCGATATGTTTGTTGACAGCTTCTTCGGTGGAGTACCACGTCTCCACAAATTCATGTTCTTTATTCCTTCTTGCTTAAGCCAGTGTGCGAATGCCAACACACAACGAAGGGGTGAGTGCTGCGCTCTTTTTTTCAACGTCTCATCAACAGTGAACTTCCTTGTCCGGACACGCCAATAATCGAAAAGAGAGATCAACTGGAACAAAGTCCCACAAAATTAAGACAGATTAGGGTGCTTTTTGGTTTGAGCGCAAATACAGTAAAACGAAACATGTTTACGTGAGATTTTTTCAGCCGACCCACAAAGGTTTTGTAGAAAAGAACATCTGCTGGTCATTCCAAAAGGTCATCGTTGACGGATTACCTGATGCCTAGAGAGACTTTCCGGCTATTGTCTTGGCTACATCAAACTTCTGAGCCATCTGTGGAAACATGATTGGTTCCCGCCGGACTTCCTGGATCAGTTCTTTTATAGAAGGTGTGGAACTGGCAAGCGTGTGGAGAACGGTTCTGGATCAGTCGAGGTGACACGTGTTGGTGTGCGGTCATCGGAAGGAAGGGTGGTCATCAGCTGAATTCCACTTGACCTCAAGCCCCCTCAAACTAAATTATCCGAGCACTCACGACCCCACAGAGACCAGGGAAATCTACCAGTGGCAACCGAGGTGAATCATCAACTGAAGCACCCTGAAGTTGAAGATTAACGAACCAAATCCGATTGCACTATCCGAGAAGAGCCGCTAATTGGCACTCAACACTGATCTAGTGTGATAATCTGAAGAGGACTGACTTACTGATTGGTTCCCCGTCTACCTTATAACCTAGCCAATTTGGTGACCTGCTCACTTGGCCTGATGAAGCTTTTGTGTCAAAAGCGAAACGTTGCCCAAATAAGAACTACCTGATTGTTTATCGAGCTCTTCTGAAACAGTTCTTTTATACTTTCCAATTACTTTCCCTCTACTCAGAGCAGCAACTTACTTCTGGCCCCCCAAAATCGACTGTAATGCACGTTTCAATTGTGGTAGACTCATTCAGTCTATAAAGCTCCACAGTTGTCTAAAAAAGCACAAGAATAGTACAACTGAGCGAACATGGAACATTTTACTTGGTTTGAGCGACAAAATCGTGCATCGAATAGAACCAGGATGCATTGGGTGCACTTTGGTTTGGAAACCGAATTCGTTCACTCCCAAGGTTGCAACAATTCATCATCATCATCATCATTGTCAGCTGTACTAACCGCGTACTCGTCGTACAGTGGTTGTAGCTGCCCCAGTTTCGTTCACCGATGATTTGGGGGGAGGTGGGTAGCTGCGCATTGCAGGCGGGAGCTGGTAAGTTGGTGCATAAATCCAGCACTGTCAGTGAGCTGTCAAGTGGTGAGGGGGTTGGAAAAGGAGCTATGCATTAAAGGCAATAGCTTGGATGCACGAGCGCCATTGAGGGCGCGACTGGGCCATATCTGACAATGTCTCCAACCATTGATGTGGCCCGTCTCGGGGTCCCCATACAGGAAGACGGTAATGACCAGCACAGTTGAGTTTAATGGTAATGGCTTTCACACTTCGCTGCCAAGTCATTGTTTGACTGCCTCT
>NW_008751730.1:1432242-1434438 GCF_000715545.1 Opisthorchis viverrini | reverse complement strand
CAGATCAAGGAAAACAACCATTGTTGGTTGCTGGAAGCAGTGTCACTGTTCCAGAATCTGTCGGAGGGTGGAGATATTAACGATGCAACCTCTTGCAGGATGGAACCCAGCTTGGTTTTCACGGATCTGCCTCTCCTTGTGTTCAGTCAACCTTCGAAGGATAAGGCCGGAGAGCACTTCGGTGCCACAGCTAACAGACTGTTGCAACAATTGCTATGATGGCGTTTAAAAAACGTAGAATTAGGTATTTTTAGTCAGTTGGAAGACAACCACCCTAATCATAAATTTTAGTCATCCCGACTAAACAGCAAACAGGAACTTCAGGCTGACACCAGTACTGATCAAATTGACCAGTCATAAGAAATCTCACCGATTGGTTCCCTGACTGCCTTAAAACCCAATCAACCTACTTACTTACTCACTTTGCCTGACGAAGCTTTTGTGTCAAAAGCGAAAATTTGTCCAGGAATAAATCCACCGATTGTTTCCCAAACCTTTCTGAAACGTAGAACTAAATGCTTTAAAACAGAGATATTCCTGAAGAATGATACACTGCAGAATGGTTCACTCACGTGCTCACCATTAAAGGCACTCATTGATCATGTACCCTTAAAGTCAGATTAGTGAGTCCACTTGAAACAACATTCCAGAGTTTGACTACCAGAAATAGAAAGCGGACCAATTTTTAGAGACTAAAGTTCACAAATCTAGGGGGAAAACGAAACTTGGCCTGATGAAACTTTCGTGTAAAAAGCGAAACGTTGCCCAAATAAAAACTAGCGATTGTTTATCAAGCTCCTCTGAAATAGGAAGGAATATGTTGCCGGTAGATAATTAATCAGCGGCTTTCGAAAGGCGAACACAAAGGCGGACATTTGGCTTAGACAAGAACACTCGCAAAAAGCCTACATCTTTCGGTCTGTTTAAACAAAGACAACACCATAAAAGAACTTCAGGAAAGGGTGATCGGAATCCGATCAAAGGTAAACAATAGCGTAGGACTGCAACTTCCGGTAAACAGTCAATAGAAGCTTCCAACAAACTTTTACCTCAATATTGGGCAATTTGCAATAAGCAGAGCGTGCTCTATCGATTGAGACTAAACAGCGCTTCGGGATGTTGTAAAATGGAACTTCCAAATTGATGTTGGTGAGTGGATTTTTTCAAAAATATCTGACGTATTTCCCTAACTGACAAGAATCCAGCTACCTTCAAAGACCACTAAGAGAGACAACGGTTCCACTGGATATTGTTTTCGAGGTTGGTCTGCTCTGATTCACGTGACCTGAACATTTTCACCAATTAGACCAAACTTGAGGAAGGCGTATCGATTTTTTCTAAAGCATAAAGGGAGAGCAATCATGTGATCTGCTTGGGCTGCGTGTAAGAGCAAAAATGATTCAGCCTTGTGTGTAAGCACCTGTCAACTGAAAAAGAATAAGACAGTTGGCACAAAATGTGAACCAATAATATCACGACTAACAGTATTTATCGATCTACCGCTCTGCTTCCGATTGGTTGTGCCGTATGATAATGCAGCCTAGTTTAACACCGTCCTCCACCAACATGTTCATCATACGTCCATTTGGTGACCCTTGTTTACCATCTGATTTTGAGGGTTCTAAGCTGTGAGTTACCTTTTAAGGTCAAGTTTGGGTATTTAACCGAGATGCAGGTGGCGGACGATGAAATATATCGATAAAACATTGGTTGAAATCATCCATGGACCCTACAATGAAGTCTGGTCGATTCCCCCATTATTCCTGAATTCCGCAATTCCAGGCCACCCAGTGCCCTCCTCAGGCAGTTACGCTAGACAGAACGTTGAAGACGGTTTCTATGACACTTTGAGCGATTACGCTCACGGCTAGAGTTTCGTCACGTCTCGCTTCGTCCTACGACCTGCCACTTTGCTAAACTCCAAATCGAATGAGAATGAACTTAAGGCTCAAAGTTTCACAGCGAATATTCCGGAATGTACAAGATGAGTTTCGCATGAGTTAGGCACATACAGGTCACATAATATATATTAATAACATGAGTAATTCTGCTAATAAAATGTACCCGTTGTTGTCTGGCCTTTAGTTAACCTTGTTTCGTAAACTCTTCTTGTCATCGTTGCAACGGTTCTCTGGTTCCGCCATCATGAACCGCATCTACTCCCAACGAGCACCATGGTGTACATATATATGTATA
>NW_008751730.1:1430029-1431359 GCF_000715545.1 Opisthorchis viverrini | reverse complement strand
ATATATATATATATATTTACATAATAACACAGTTATGATGGATGTCTTTGAATATCTCTTCGTACAGACCCATTTTTCAATGCGCATTTTTTGCCCTTCTACGAGAAATCCCACAAGATAAGCTGGTTGAAAACGGTAGTGCTGGAATTGTCAAATATAATTCTTTATGATAGGGGAAGGAGATTTTGGAATTTCCCTCCTTTGAATGACGCCAAAGTGTGCTGAAAAGCCGAGAAGCATTGCGTAGCTGTTCCATTTTCGATGGAAAACATCAGCAGTGCGCGAAACTCACGAAATTTCAAGAAAGCTCGAACACCCGATATATGAGGAGCATTCCAGCCTGTAGAGGATGATCGAAGGGCGGACAGCGCTATATTCTGTCTAGCTGTTAGTTGGTCACGCTGTCGCTTGTGGTCGAACGGGGGCTCGCGGGTTCGAGACTCGGATTCGCGTTTCATGAGGAGCTGATGATTTTCGGTGTGGGTGAAACAAAAGTACTACTTTCCGCATTGATTGGTTTCATATATACACATATTATCGATGCATCAAAAACAAGATCTGAGCGCTTTGCCGACTGACCATTTCGATAGATGTTTAGAGGACAGTGTCAGATAGTTGAACAACTTATGAAAACCCGAAAAACGCGACGATTCGAAAGCATTTTTACCTTGCAAAAAACGATCACCCGAGAAATGAATGGGATAAGCAACCTCGAGAGTCAACGCTTCAGTGAATTTCCAAGTGTTAGTCTGCTTTTAAAGATACCTATCTGTCCATCCGATATATTCGTGGTAAGCACAACTGATCGGGTACACATTTAGACCGAAGTTTGTCTCTGACAACCTTATCCCGTTTGGCGACATATTTCATGAGTATTATGCTTCAGTTTTGTTTTTTTGTCTTACATATGTTAATCAGCACATTCATTTGCATACTCGCCAATTTTGAGAGAGAGGGGGAAAGAGAGAGACAGAGACAGAGAGAGGATTTAGACGGGGTTGAAAAAAATCCTTTTGTGATGCTCTATAGGCGGATGGTGCGCCGTCACATTTGAGCCTTGCATTCAACGCGATGAACGAAATTCAATCACAAGACCCGCGTAATGGACACATCGGTCAGTGGATTGTCAACGAACTCTAATCGTTACCCTCGCTTTACTGGCGAAGATGGACATCAGCCGAAAGAACTCATGGGTGTCCTTGCCGTTGAGGATACGACGAAGTAGATCGGCTGGATATCCGGAACACATTAACTTTGGGATCTCTTCCAGATAAGCCCCGCCACTAATGCAAAAAGCGCATGTGCGAAAAAATACCCCCCCCATACACAC
>NW_008751730.1:1427597-1429062 GCF_000715545.1 Opisthorchis viverrini | reverse complement strand
AAAGCCCCGCAACTAATGCAAAAAGCGCATGGGCGAAAAAATTCCCCCCCCCCATACACACACTTTTTGCCCCCCCTCCGTTCAGCTGTAGCACTCTTTTGTTACGTAGCTGCCATGCCAACCGATAGTTACACGAAGGCTGGGATACTACCAGGTTGCCCAAGCATAGACAGGGAAAATCGAGCGGCAGAGGTCGGATTCGAACCACGGACCTTCCGGTCAGTAAATTCGTGCTCTAACCACTTGGACCATCTCGCCCCACATTTTGCCAACTCCAATTTAATGTACACACACAACCTCTGCCTATTTTTGATGGAAACAATTCCTTATCCGCTCATTTCGTCCAAAAATTTCCTATGTTCGGACATAAAATCTCAAATGAGCTTTCTGACGCTTTCAACTATCGTTCATTACAAGGAGACGGCAATGCGTTTTTTGCAAAGCCACGGAGTGATCCATCAGCAACGTCGGTACAACATGGCCACCAGATGGAGGTATAATACCCGACAGTGTCGGCAGGAGGTCGGTCTTCGAACGGGAACTTTGCTAAAGCAGTCTATAGTGAAATTTAAGACAGCAATTCTATTCACTTATTGCTGGTCAAAGATTTTGGCAAAAATCAAATTCTGTTCAGAGGAATTACCTATTAACCACATGACTGCTGTTGACTGGAAGAACTTTCTTCGCAAAGTTTGCGCCTGACGGCTTTTGCAGACTCCAGCAGTTATCGGCGGTCCAGGTCTATACGCCGTAAAAACCACGCAGGGCAAGTCCTTCCCCAGCAGTGGATTTTCGGAGGGATCGACCGGGAAACTAAAGAGGTGTTCATGTATGCAGTGCCAGATTGAAGTGCTGCATCGCTCCCGGCTCAGTCATCATCTCCGATATGTGGGTCTCACACCAAGGTATGGAAACGATGTTTGACATGAATTATACTCACGAAACCGTTAATCATACCAGAAGCTTCGTGGATCCAACGACTGGAGCTCACACACAAACCACCGAAACTCGTTGGCACGTCTACAAGATGCAGAATAAAGGCCAAAGTGGCACACACCAATCTTTAGTGGACAGCTACTTGTGTGAGTACGTTTGGAGGCAAAAGTACCGAAAAACGGACCTTTTCGTGCAAATTACCAATGACATGTCCCAATTTCACCCTTTTCAGTAAATACTATAAATACAAATTTCATATCCTCTTTTTTTCCAAATCTTTTTTTGGTGGCGGGGTTGGCATTAACTTTGTGAGCAAGTAAGTGAAACGTCGACTAATCTTTCACCGATGGATAGAATACAAGTGGCCATATTGAAAAGGGCGATAATGAGAGATGAGAACCACCTACTTACAGTCAGGTGTATTCATCTGTTTCACGATACTTGGCAAAGGTGTCCGATTTTGTAAGTTGGTCCTGCTGTTTGTTGACATGTGTCGAGGTGAAAATCAGAAAGTTCGCGGGGGGGGGGG
>NW_008751730.1:1407991-1427591 GCF_000715545.1 Opisthorchis viverrini | reverse complement strand
GGGGGGGGGGGGGTTGCAAAAAAACTTGGAGTAATTAGCGAACGCTTCGTTCCCAAGCCTCCTCATCATGTATTATTAGCACACAGAACACCTTCTTCTCTCGACATTCTCATGTAGTGTCCCTATTGTGGTTCACAGTAAGTCAGAAGAACACGTAAGTATGGGCACGGGTGTATTGAGTACACGCGGCCAAACTGGTTTGCTTTCGTGGCAGGTAAGCAAAACACTGAGTCACATATCCAGTCAACCCACAGCGCTCACGCGAGCCAACCAATCAGACACGCATCCAATCAGCCACTCAAGTCACACGTCAGATCGATGATGGGACGACGAACGGACACGCACACGCGCTACATCTCGGACACACGGAAGCAGCTATTACAGTCCTGTTCGATCGAGTTATCTTGAGTTGTTCTTTGTCTATCTATCTACTGAATGCACATTTCCGTCTTCCTTAGGCCGGACCAGACGCACCAGCTCCCCCACACTCAACTGGCCAGTTGCTCGTGCCAACCGCAACTGGGCACCTAGCGCTGGCTGAACCCCTTCGACGAACTGGTCCGACAGCAATTGGTGGCGCGACACTCCGTCCAGCCCCGGGAAAGCGCGATCCAATGACTACTGCAGGCCGGCGAAGAACACGGTCAGGTCAGATCCGGGTGCCATCCTGGCCGTCTTGAACCCCCTCATAGCCTCCTGGCGGTTGGCCGGCATGTCGAACTCCGCAGCGAAGGCCTTCTTCCTTTCATTACAAATTGTTACATTCAATCTGTTGTAACTTGGCAGGCTGCGTGATTTTGCGTTGGCAAACCTCCGTGTGCAGGTGAGATACGAGACAGTTATACTTAGCATGTCTAATTGTTGCAATATTTTTATATTTGAGTAGGATTTTCTTTCCACTTTCTGAGCATCTTCTAATGTACTTGTCCACGGCATACGCTGCTTTGCTATTCGCCAGACAATTTGATTTTTTTACTTTTACGCACTTGCGGGAATCTTGGAATTCACACGGTGTTGAATGTTCCAATTGCTAATGTGAACACGATGTTCAACAGCATATGTGCTTTCAACACGTCCTAACCATCCTTGCCAATGGCAAATTAATGAACACACGAAAACTGGATGCAAGGTCAAGAATAAGTTAATTAAGTGGGTGAGTAGTGATCAGATAACAAGAGTGGCGTTTATCGATCGATCGATTGTCAGTTCAGTCGAATCGATTGAACCAGTCGGTTCTGCGTACACAGAGTGGGACTCGCTAGCCTGACACCGATCGATCCAACCACGTTGAGTGTCAATCATCAAGCTATTTTGATAGGCTATTTGAAATCCGACAGATAATACTACATGCCTGAGCCAGGTTGACCTGACGACCTTTTTCCAAGTAGTGAACCCAAGGCAACCCCATGTCTCTCTCCTGATGCACGGCACAGCAGGTTACCAGCTTCGCAAATGGTGACGTCGGATGGTAAGCCAGTTAGAATGGCTGTGTGGTCACTCTCCGACAGGTTAGACTATCAAACCAACCACTGGTGACGTTCAATTTGGGCTGGACAATCGTTCAAGTCTCGAAAAAACTACCCAAAAGGATCAGTGAGCCTCAACGACTGCTAAGCTATCATCCACTTGCAATTGGATTCAGGCTCCTAGAGTTAACCAGATCACTATTTCGACAGGCGGTGTTCGAGCCGCATAAAGGCCGCCGGCACCGGCTCCAAAACTCAAAAGCATATGGAAAGAAAAACCAATCTTTCAAGTGGTTTCATTCAGTGAGAAGTTGGGCTGCGAAATGTGTTTTCTATCATATGTTCAATATAGCTTGTATACGAAGGTTTGACTGAACTACTGGGTGAGTTTCTTGGTGACCGTGCTGGGTTTAATGTGATACCGATAATTCTGTGGCATCTGATGCAACGACAAAAAAGCAAGGGAACATTAACTGTCATCATCTTACTCCTTATCGGCAGCATGACATCAACACATCAATACTTTGCTGCAGTACAACCGCGATTCGTTTCCAAGCGTTATCGTAAAGAAGGGAACGAAAATGGACAGACAAGGGACTTAGTGCTAGCCAACACAATCATTTGGAGGTATCCACGTTACCAGACACTGGCAACGAGAACGCCACTGACATCTATCAACGGCGTCTCCAACCAGACGCAGTGGGGATCTGGCGACGTCCCGATCCTCGGAGACAAGTAGCACCGACAGTACCCAGACTTTTTGTGATCTCTGTGATACCTCCCTGACAGGTTGGCCACTTTTCTTCTTACAGCACGTTGATTTAGACACTGAGAACAACACTCTTTTGCAAACAATGGCTTATTTTGCGAAATTCATGGCTTCTGGTTTCGGTCAGATTCTTTGATTGAAGTTCCCGTTGAACGAACGAAATTTCTTGCCTCATTAAAGACTCGCGACACCAAACTACACGAGTTGTGGTTCTGACATAACGGTTGTCGAAGACCTGAAGATGTTTTAGTTCCCCTACTTGAACTGGCCAAGTCCCAGAGCTCTGCAACAAAACATCCAGATACACACGTTCCTTGAGGTTCAGGGATACACCGTTTTGGTACCGCTTTGACTCAAATAAGCAAACGCATCTCGATCCTTAGAGATTGGTGTATCGAACTGGTCTCTCACAGTGCACTGGGAACTGATACAACTTCCAAGGTACGTACAACGTTGCACGACTTCGAATGCCTCTCCCTGGATCGTAAGTAGCTTGTGTTAATGACTGCATGGCATTGCACTGTAGGTGGAGAGACCTGCACCTTTCCTTCTTCGGAGATGAGAAGAAATCATTGTGAGATATAGTTCAGCAAGGTATTCGTCAGTATCTGTTTGGACACCAGGGCTTTGGAGACCTCCCGGCGTTCGTCTGATTGCCTCATTGATCACGAAATTAAGTAGGGATGCGGAGAGCGGCCCCCCCCCCCCAATAGGACACCAAGCTGTGTAAGGACATTTTGGAGGGATTCATATGTACTCTCACACGCGCAGGTGTTTGAAAATACAAAGAATTTAATGTGTACACGAACTTCCGGGGCTCTCCTTGCTGAGCAAACGTATCACGCAGCTTTTCATCTTGAGTGGACTCTGATAACTTGGATAAAGCAAGTGTTATCCAGTGATTTCGCAAATCACGTGACAGTGGACCAGAAATGGGAACTTTGAAATTGGCACCTGTAATAGCCGCTTCGGTGTGTCAGAGAGCTTGCGCGTGTGCGTGTGCGTGTCCGTTCGTCGTTCCACCATCGATCGGACATGTGACTTGAGTGGCTCCGGGGGGGGGGGGCTGATTGGGTGCGTGTCCGATCGATTTGCTCGCGTTACTGGGTTGTGGGTTGACTGGATATGTGACTCAGCTGTTTGCTGGCCCGCCACGAGAGTGGACCAACTTGGCCGCGTGTACTGGATACACCAGTGTCCGTATTTACGTGATCTTCTGAATTATTGTAAACTACAATAGCACCCTAAACATTAGTTGAATAAATCGTGATAGAAACATTTAATTCCTTCCAATCAGAGCACAAAGCCTTGTGGTTTATCGCATCAAGGCTGGTTATTTTCACTCGAAGATTCCATAAATGTACGCGTTTGTTTTAGGCAAAACTCTATAAAAATCAGCGAGAGCATAAATGCAAGGCGGATGAATAAAACTTCAAGAGGTTGTGGATCACAAAGAGGAAATTTTGTGCGTATCTAAAGGACGATACAGCTCTGTCTGGCTGTCGTTCCCATAGCACGAGCGACCAGCTGCGAGCGACCCAAAAATAGTACGAGGTACTTTTAGAGATGGAATCTTTCGGATACAAATTTTAACACTGCTAACTTTGTTCCTCACATTTTGTTTCCAATTTCCGGTTCCGTTCCATTCTGTGGTAGTTGTCATTGGAACTGAAAGTGGGTAGACCTTTTTTACGCTGATATCCAGAATTTAACAATGAAACCTTCATCAGCAAAAGGCGAGATTTTTCCAGAGTTGAACATCGGGCTACCATTCATCACAATTAGGTCAGTTCTGCTGTCTTGATTGTTATGACATTGATTTCGTTTTGTCCACTTTATTCGGACAGATAAAAGACATTTATGGGGTGACGTTTCTATTTTTTTCATCCCCACGAGACACAAAACGTGCTGTTGACAGAGATTTAGCAAAAACGCGGAAGGCGTCGAAAGTGCACAGTTGAATAAGGTGGTAATGGGAGTTGAACTTTCCGGCACAGAATTTCTCTTTGAAAGAAAACTTATGGTTTCCATTGTCTTATTGGCGTGGCTTCAAATGGATCTTGTTTTTGCCCAAGCTTTCTTGTCGTTGGGTTGCTGGTTTCACTCCGCATACCTTCATTACGAAGGCTATTCAAGCATGTGTGGTTTATTCAACCCCCCCCCCCCCCGTGTCTTATTGGCGTGGCTTCAAATGGATCTTGTTTTTGCCCAAGCTTTCTTGTCGTTGGGTTGCTGGTTTCACTCCGCATACCTTCATTACGAAGGCTATTCAAGCATGTGTGGTTTATTCAACCCCCCCCCTGGCTGAAAGGCACCACTATGCCACCTCAAGATATTCAGTTTCTTTTCTGTTCATCTCGCCCACCGAGAAGAGCCTAGAACTTGTCTGGGTATGACGCTTTGTGTGCCTCAGTAACCTACCATTCAACACTCACACACACAGAGTCTGTTCTAACGAGTTGATTGGTGGATAGGGGCCTGAAAAATAGTCTCTTGGCCCTCCTGTTTAGGGGGTCGAACAAACACGATAATATGTTCCGGACAGTCTGAATCCAATTCATGCCTTCCTACGATCGGAATTTTGAGCCATAATCGTCCCCCGGTCTAGATGTGAGCACTATGACAGTATCTCATTCCGCATATAAAAAAGGAATTGTGAAAACCAGTATATTTTCATAGCACATCTGCCGTGACGCTGGTCAGGTCGCCTTTTTGCTGCACACAACAAGGAAGATGAGCCCAGGCTTGTAGATACTGACGCCACCCAATGTGATCTGTTGGGTCGCGCCCTGTTTCACCCGGCGACCAGTCTTACGTAGACTTGTCAATCAGGTACCTACAGGTACCTACAGGTACCCACAGCTCACGTTTATTACTTAACATCCGCCGCTCAGGCTATTTTTCCTCTGTGTGTTTTTCACAGCTGTCAACCTGAGAGGAGACAAGCCAGCAAGCTGCCTTTTAGAGTAGCTTAGATATTCTGTCGAATGACTTTTACTGGAACTCAAATACAGCATCCAATTACAGCAGTTGAAGTTACTGCACCGCCTCCATCTAGATGTTACAGACCACGAACTTCTGATGACCTTGTATCTTTTTCATAAAGGAAACTACGCACAGCCCACGACCGGTTTCGCCCTTCTTGGGGCTCATCAGGCAGGCGCAGTCTCCGAGTTTCCGTCAACCTCATGTTCTACTTGAACCCAAATTGAACGGTTTTGGAGAAACACACTCATTTGCAAATCAATTTGGTTTACACAAAGGATTCAACTGAATCCCTCGTTTATGATATTCTAGAAGGGCGAAACCAGTCGTGGGCTGTCGAAGGGTTTTCAGCAAACCTGTGAGTAGCTTTCTTTATGAAAATATGCTGCGATACCTCGAATATTGTGCCAACTGAAATATGAGGCGGCCTGTGTGCAGTACATTCAGTCGTGGAATATCACAAACGAAAGACTCAGTTGAGTCTCTCGTGAAAACCAAATTGATTTGCAAATGAGTGTGTTTCTCCAAAACCGTTCAATTTGGGTTCAAGTAGAACATGAGGTTGACGGAAACTCGGAGACTGCGCCTGCCTGATGAGCCCCAAGAAGGGCGAAACCGGTCGTGGGCTGTGCGTAGTTTCCTTTATGAAAAAGATACAAGGTCATCAGAAGTTCGTGGTCTGTAACATCTAGATGGAGGCGGTGCAGTAACTTCAAGGACCCTGTATCTTTTCCAGAATGCTGTGTCGGTTTAGGTGTAGCCCTGAATTCACTCTTAAAGTTTTGTCACTCGATTGAATACCTGCAAGCAGCCGCCTGTTTAGCGTCCGACTTTCCGCTTCGACTTCTCTCGGATCGAAATACTGAACAATCTTTCCCATCTACCAGCAAACTGCAGCCCACGTCCTCTGAAAGACACTTTTTTACCGGGAACCGACCATTCACTTGTCCACCACAAACAGCTTGGATATAGTCCAACAAAAAATCATTCATATGTAGCACCCCCGCTCGATGCCTAAATGTTAGGCCACCCGAAAGAAAGGACGAGGGATAGGATACTGTCAGGTTGCCCAAGTCTAGACAGGGGAATTCGGGAGGTAGAGAGGTCGGGTGTGAGCCATGGGCTTTACGGTCAGTAATCTGGCACTCTAACCACTGAGCCAACTCGCCCTGGATATAGTCACAGTGGACGGTGGTTTCAATGAAGAGGTTGGACGTCCCAGTTCATCAGAAACATGTTTTTGTTCTGAAAGTGAATCCATTGGCCGTTGACATTCCATGTTCCCGCATTAACTGTCGGCGCTACTTTTTTCAGTCCGCGTATCCCTCACGTGGAACAAACTACCAACATCTGTTGTGGATTGTGGTAACCTCGAGACTTTCAAACATTCGCTTGACGAATACATAAGATCTCCCCCAACTTCCCTCATCAACATTTGAGATGCAGATTACAAACAATAGAACATATATGTCATATCATTCCGTTTATCTGTATACATACACACACACCAATATCCTTTGGTCATTGTAAAGCAAAATGCTTTTTAGACCAATATAACCTTGATTTACCTTGATTTACAGTCTTAAGGTTGAATGTCGTTTTCGAATTTCGTGCAGATAACCGGTTGTTGCTCAACGATACTAGGCTTAGATACAGTAGGCGTTGTTGAGCTACTGGGCTTCACCCTATTTGGAAGTCAAATTAACCAAACCGTCATCAGCTACCAGTGGTGTTGATCGTTTTGGAACACACAAATCGACTCAGATGACGCTCTCGTTCGGTGCACACGTATTTATCACGTTGTCTCGGACTTCCTCTGAGAGTGTTGACCCTGAATCGAATGAGGTAATCTGATGATTCTGAACGCGCACAAGGTTCCTGATAGAATGCACGCTATCCCTTCCGGTTCAGAATACTATTCGGTTCGATCATCGATCAAATGACTGTTCAAACGTGTGTGTGGACAAAGAGGCGTGGTGGCACCAGATATTCCAGGATGTGGGAGAGGCCGATGCGGAAGAGTGTGGAAGCCTGAAAGGCCTTTTTGTTAAAGATAATAAGTGAATTCTATTGTATAATAGAGGAGAGCACCTGGATCGTTCGGTGGAATACCTAAAACAAGAATTTGGCTGCTTCTCTCCTTGGCTTTGCGCATTTCATTTGACTCGTTCATTTTCGACTGTGGTCCGTGTTGTGTCTTGCTGAACGGTAGTGCAACTCTGTATCGGTCCCTTGGCTTCCGGCTCCGCCCACTACGGTATATCAGAAGGCATGGTAGCTCTATACAGCCCTTTATGGAGGAGTATCCCACAAGGTCGTGCCAGAATCTCCTTGAGGGGGCGAGAAGCGTCGAGTCAAAGGTGCTTGACTCGGATTGGCTGGCATTCTGATCAATCAGGGCATGTCTTCGTCTGGTCCGTTTCCTGCACAGGACATCCATCCAAATGATGTGATGTTCGGTTATTACGGACGGCTGGCCTCCGTACAGCCCGTGAGTTTAGACCCCCTCATTTGACAAGGTAATCATATGCCATTCGGTTTGAAGCACCACTGGGGTGCTGGACCAGATGAACTTTTCCCATCTCCGTACAGTCCGTGGGTTTAGACCCCCTCATTTGACAAGGTAATCATATGCCATTCGGTTTGAAGCACCACTGGGGTGCTGGACCAGATGAACTTTTCCCAGCGTTGTTCAGAGAGGAATCATAGGCATCATTACATCTGCTGTGACTGAGTTTTTCCTACTTACTTTGAGAGCTGGAACGTGTTTCACAGAATGGGAGCCAATCCTTGGTGCTGGAGCAGACAGCTCTAACTAAATTTGCATATGTCTCACGCCTGTCGCAATGTGATTGCTGGCTTTGGTTTGATGCCTATCTTCGGCACGTAAGACGCAAGTCCCAGAACAGGAATGGTGATCACATGTTTACATTACGTTGAACAGCTCCACACATAAAGTCGACCAACACTCACGGTCATTCTCAACTTTCAACTCTGTTGATAGACTAGTTCTCGTGAATATTCCTGGTTTGATCTTGAAGTGCTCTATACTCCACAACACCTAACTCCTTAGAGTGTCCAATAGAAGTCCTAGAAGCTTTGAGAAAACAAATCAAGTTCTTCTCTCCCCATCGACGTTACCATGGTGCGCATACTCCAACGGACCATGAACCTGAAGGAAGAAGTTGCATCTGGAGTGAGGATAATGGACCCAGATTATACGAACATCGACGTTTTTTGTTTGACGATTATTTGTCGGAGCAAATTAGGGAACATCGGAATGTCGCGCCTTCAAGTGGTAACCTGTTGCTTCCCTGAAACTTCAGAATGAAGAGCTTGAATTTGTTGGCCGATTCACTTGACTTGGCAGCTGGATAAGCCGTGATTGTACTGTGACTGCAATTGGTCTTCTATCAACCTCAACAACAGGTTTGATTTTGATCGATTTCCCGACATTTAATGTAGTAAACAATACCCTGTTGTCTCTGTTTGAGCACTAAAACGAGCTTGAAGCTTGAATTTAAAATTTAAACCGTTTTACGAAAGCGTTCTATTCTAATCTGGACATTTTTGTGTCATTTGTTTGTAAGTAAAGCATAAAAACGGAATAAGTTCACACCTTTCCATTCCTGACACTCTTGCGGTTCTCACATCATTTACTCATCTGCAAACAGCTTTCCACGTCCATTTTGCCTGATTCGAGTCAACATCCCTAGTCCAAATGAAAACGGTTACCAGTGTAAGGAAGAAGGCCTTCGCTGCGGAGTTATTAGAAAATGCCAACTGAACAGTAACAGACTAGTGGACAGGGAAGCAAAACTCTCATATACATCTTGTTTACAAAACTTAATATCCATCTTCGACTTGAACGCGCCTTCATGAGCTTTCCGGGATATTTATTGACGGTTCCTCAAATGCAAGCAATTGCGACTCCACAAATTCCATAATAGATCGCACTTTTAAGAGACGCGGAACTGATTTACGGGAAAACGTACTACTCGCATGCCCTCGTCAGTAGTAGATCCACAGTTACACCAGTATCAAGAGGATGTTATCTGCTTTTCTTGAGGGAAATTGCTCATATGGTTGCAGAGAACTCTTCGACAGCCCATGACGTCTTTCGGCTGATCACGGAGGCAAAATTCCCCGAGTTCCCGGCGAGATTGTGTCCTACTTGAACCCAAAATGTACGCGATTCGCAAACGAAATGCACTATTTGCATACCAATGTGAATTTCGGCGGGAGAATCAAACGGATCCATTTGAATCTCTCCCTGATGCTATTTTTTGCCTGGGATTCTGCTGGGTCTCCTGTACAAATTGAATAAATGTGCGAATGCGCTTCGGGAAGGCTTTCTGGTTTCACGCAACAATCTATGTTCTGGCGTGGTGGTTGGCTAACTTCCATCTCGTTTACTTGTTGCCCAAGCTCACCCCTTTCCAACCTGGATCACAGAGTATCCACAGGGTAGCAAACGCTTCATTTATCCCCACCTCTGTGATGTAACTTCGTTGGGAAGCCGTTAAGCCCCGGGTGTTTTGACATTTCAGAAATTGTTTGATGTGAACGACACGATGCAGGTGGTAAACAAGCGTTTGTCAGCGCGCATATACCTGGTAGGTTTGATTGGACTGTCGTTGGCAATCCGCGTGGTGAGCAATCCACATAAACTGAGAGCATCATTCAATTGAATACCACTGTTGGCCACTGTTTTACGGGCCCAAGTGTTGTCACACAAAGCAGGAAATTCAGGGAAGATTTACAATTTCAAAAACCAAATCCAGTACGAAGACACTTCTGTTAACGACGGGATTCAAGCTGCCACCGTTTGGAGTTGATTTTTTTCAAAATGGTGATCCTTGTTTTGACAGGTGCAAAGATTTCTGACACGTTGTTAGGCCACTGTTGATACGAATGGATGAACTGGATTGAAAATATATATCTTGTGTTGAAAAAAAGTATTCGCCAACAGTGAAATTTCGGTGTAGAAAAAAGTGGAGAGTTTTCTAGAACAACGGTCCAAGTCACATAGCCCACACACTACGATAAGACTGTGAAAGAAGTCGATCTTAGTAAATAAAATTCAATGAATTTTGATTGGAAACTGACAAATTCCCCCCATTGAGTGTAAGGACTCACACATTGGAAGCCTATCCCTCTGGATAGCTGGTAGAGTTGCGCTAAAGCGAGTTATCACTGTTGAACACCGACGTTATGCTGTCGATAAAGAGAATGAGAAAGTGGAGAATGAATGACAGAACTACGGGACATCCCCATGTTGCTACCCCATTGAAGGGGAGCTTGGTATTATTCCTACCCACTTCGCCCTGAACTTTTTATAGGTTCGGATGCGTGCATGAATGAACCATCTGCCTGCCTAGAACCGGTGAGCAACCAGGATTTGTGGGTACTTGATGAGATTCACGTAAATCACTATGGTTCATTCTTTCTATCTAGTCATGGCAATCAGACCCTGAGCATGTTTCCGCCACCTTATTTTGTTCATTTCGTAGGCTGAGGCGACCACATGTTTAATGTGTGCAATACTTTCAAAGAAAATATCTAACCAAGTGAAACTTTTGATTTACTGATGAGTGAAAAATTACAGTCTCGAAGTTTCAAGAAGCCCAGTCCCAAATGAAAGCACAGAGGTTATCTCAGGGCACCCATTTTATGAACTGCTCGGGATTGTCATCACAAAGTGAGTTTTTGTTAGCAGTTTTCGCGTGTATTAAGACAACCAGCTCCGAACGTAACCGGACTACATCACAGCCAATGGAATAACCGTTTACGTTGAGAGGCAGACTTCATTGGTTGTTCTTCACTCGCCCTTGACAGATGAGTTGTATTCTTAGTAGCATTCTTTTGACCCGCTTGTACGCAACGGTGATCAATAAATCAGCCGATTTGCACGTTCATTGGCTTTTTCTGGTTTGGCCAAGCGCCTCAGGGACACTATTTTGATACACTGATGGCTTTATGACTCCTCTGTTCTTTCATCCGTAAGTGCTATTCCCTCTGGTTCACCTAGCAACGTTACGCGACCTAACCTAAGTGATCAAAACTTGCTGAAATGCCTTAGGACATTGAGCAACTCAATGTGTTGAACATGCAGTGGCTCTAAAGGTGACTAATTTCGGTGATCATCGTCCAGTGTACCATCGTCCAACCCCAGAAGTTCTGGGTTATACGTAATGCAACTTCATTCTGTCTGCTGAGTTCTGCTAGAATTGTTCGCTATCTGTGCCAGTAAAGTTCCACCTTAATGTCTTGTGCACTCCGGAACGTTAAACTTGCAACTGTGTTCACGCGACAGTGACCTTTTGTGATCACCTAGCTGACTGATGGGTAGCATTGGCTAGGCATACGTGTGTGTCTATGGTTCATCCTTCGGGTCACACGAACGTCTGAATATTTCTTTTTATTCGCTTCTTCCTTCTTTACACAAACTTTCTTGTCCATCTCATTATCCAATCCTCTGGGCGAGATGGCTCAGGAAGGTCCGTGGTTCGAACCCGACCCTCTCTACTTCTGGTGTCTAGGCATGAGCAACTTGGCTGTATCCCTGCCCTCACGCTTTCTTTGGATGTCATCGCAGCTAGGCACTGAAAGGATGTTACAGCAGAAAGCTAACTATATCAGCTGATCAAGGAGTGGATAGATCAGCTGACCGGACAAGCAGTCTAAATCATTGCGTTTCCGAGAGCAAGACAGCTGATCAAGGCGAACATTTTTATGGCTTATTGCAACAACCTTGGTGAACTTCGGAATTCTTGTTTTCTGCGGCAAAGAAAAACAGTAAATATTGATCTGAGCTTTAGTTGATGCTCGGTGGCGAACAAAATTCCAGCTATAGAGGACTATGGTGGTCTCCGCCGGGAATTCGGTCAGGCTTTTTGAAAACGATAGCTTTGAATTTAGGGAAGCAGGTACTCTCTAAGTCTAGTGGTGAGATTACTGGTTCTATTAATGTAACTCGTTCCGCAGTTACGCACAGAGTTCGATTCATCCCCAACAGGTTGTCTTCCTCTGACTGAAAGTAGAGGCAACCCATGAATTCGGTCGGGAACCGGCAGTTCCGCCCCAATGTATGTCCGCAGAGCACTACAATACAGTTATTGTTGTTTTGTCTCGTTTGAAATGTACCTCTGTGCAGAAAGTATTCTTGGATGCAGTGTCTAGTTCGCTGCGTTCAACTCCCCTCATGTTCGTCCTTAAGAAGTGCGAAGGTCACCTCTTTGATCTGTTCGTCGAGCTTCAAAGTTGGATGGCATGGTTGGGTGGGTTACCCGTTCCATCCCAAGATTTCTTTTTTGATTACTTCAACCTCGTCGGCTAAAGAGCCCTGTCCAAAGGTTCACTAGACAGTATTTTCGCAGTTTTTATGTTTGCAAACAGGAAGGCTGAATAAATTAGCCTGAAAATGTAGGTTTTTTGTGGGCCTTCGGTTTAGCAGACTCACATTTCTAAGCATGCAGAAAACGTCCAGAGTCAGCACTATTTTGATACGCTGATGGCTTTATGACTCCTCTGTTCTTTCATCCGTAAGTGCTATTCCCTCTGGTTCACCTAGTAACGTTACGCGACCTAACCTAAGTGATCGAAACTTGCTGAAATGCCTTACCACACTGAGCAACTCAATGTGTTGAGCCTGCAGTGGCGCTAAAGGGGACTAAGTTTGATTCAGACACAACAGGTTGTCTTCCTCTGACTGAAAGTAGAGGCAACCCATGAATTCGGTCGAGAACCCGCAGTTCCGCCTCAATGTATGTCCGCAGAGCACTACAATACAGTTATTGTTGTTTTGTCTCGTTTGAAATGTACCTCTGTGCAGAAAGTATTCTTGGATGCAGTGTCTAGTTCGTTGCGTTCAACTCCCCTCATGTTCGTCCTTAAGAAGTGCGAAGGTCACCTCTTTGATCTGTTCGTCGAGCTTCAAAGTTGGATGGCATGGTTGGGTGGGTTACCCGTCCCATCCCAAGATTTCTTTTTTGATTACTTCAACCTCGTCGGCTAAAGAGCCCTGTCCAAAGGTTCACTAGACAGTATTTTCGCAGTTTTTATGTTTGCAAACAGGAAGGCTGAATAAATTAGCCTGAAAATGTAGGTTTTTTGTGGGCCTTCGGTTTAGCAGACTCACATTTCTAAGCATGCAGAAAACGTCCAGAGTCAGTACTGGATGTTTTGATTCTTCATCACGTGATTTAAATAAAACTGTTCATCCAATGGACACATCGAGCGAGTATGTTCGATGTTCCTAGCCATGTTTGGCATATCATCCGCGTGGAGTCGACTGTCGGTCAATTGCGAAATACAGCCTACGGGCTGTCTCTTCAGGTTTGCCACAAAAAATTGACTAGAACTTGGCACAATGGGCTACCTATCTCAGCGATATTGACTAGTTGATAAGGCGGGTTCAAGGATTTGAGAAAACATTTTCAGTGCACAAAGGTAGCAGTTAGTTCAGGAAATCCGTCAAAATTTGATGAACGTTTTCCCAATCAGCCAGGGAACAGTCATTTCTTATCAGTGTCTGTCCACATGTACCAACCAATGTTATGTCGATGTTTATTATCCGTCCTGGCTCTAGGTTTTCCCATGCTCTTGCAATAAATCAGCCAGTTCCTTCAAAGAAGTATTTTCAATTACCGTCTGCTTCATATACATTGTATTTTGTGATTCTTGCACCCATCCGAAAGAAACCCGCACTGACAATGGACATTCCAGCGATGCCATAATTAACTCTGTGGCTATCTAACCGAGTGGCTGTACCTAGGTGCGTCTTCAGAGCTCTAAAATTCTCGCCACATGACCCTTTTCATGCGTTATGGGACAAATGTATTCAGCTAACGCTTCTGCCTGTGCTAAACAGCGTACGATAACTCTCAAGTGGATGACAGTCGCGTAATTTGTTTGATCAGGTCTGAATATGCGTTGGGTTGTGGTCTCGTTTTTTGTATCCGACGGTTTCATTCGGCGCATTCAAATCGACAGTTTTGTTTCGCCCTTGTGATTGGTCTATCAATCAACCAATCAAGAGGAATAAAACCAGACCATGAATCACGAAGAAAACAGCCCAATCACAAAAAGGCACAGGTTGAACAAAGCATGATGCCACCTCTCATGGAACATCTTGAGTTTCAGGTTAGACTCTGAATGCCTCCTATTCAGCTGACTGAAAGCTTGTGTACTATGGCGCTAGGTGCCGTCAGGTAAAGCCAATTCGTAATTTGTGAGCTGTCCGTATGTTTTTTCTTCAAGCCAAACCCGGTAATCTTGTCTTCAACCCGATCTCGTTCACCAATCGGACTTCTTGCGTTACTGTATGTGAAATTTCCTATGGTATGAGGGAGCTCTTGGCCATCATTACAGCGATCTCAGACACCTGTCCACTTCTTAATCAGTAAGCTTGAAAACAATGATGGGTTTATCTGACCTTCAGTTTCTCCCCCAAGTAACTACACTAAACTTCACCGTTTATTGTATTCCTCAGGTGCCAGGCCCCGGGGGACGATCATTCACCTTCTGTAACCTAACCTGTCCTGGTATGGTTGATTCGTATTATCTCTACCTTTGTTCAGCGCCATCTGGTGACTTGCCGATCGGTCACTTGTATCCACATCGGGTCAGACCATGCCACAGTTAGCACGAAAAAGGTTTCTCAATTCACTGCCGGTTAAATCACCCCCTTCCCTGCAAAAATTAACAATGCTTTCATCGATGCATCGACAGACAGAACTGCAGCTTGAAACTGCTTTGTTCTTGTTCGTTTGTCCTACAACGAACGGACAATTTCTCTTGGCTTCTCCGCATAACCTTCGATATTTACTAGTTAATTCATCCCCATGCAGTGGTGATCATTTAGAATGCAACTTATTTAAACAGTACACAACAAAATATTCTCACTAACCTTTCCTATCGATTAAGAAGACTAATTTAACGGAAAATTGCAATAATTGATCATTAGAAACTTGAAACTTAATGAGACATATGGCGTCGCCATAAAACAGCTATTTGGATGGGTGAAAAGGCACAATTCTACCTCAAATCCGTCTGTTTATAGCACTTCAAGTTTCTGACAATTCCCACCCCAGGTGTAGCGATCAGGTAACGTAATTTTTTTATATTCCTGATACGATTTTGCCCAGATAATCTTCCCCAATTTTGCTAGCCCCCCCCCCCAAAAAAAACGGTTGCCCTCAACCCCCGGGGGATGGAAACTTATCACGCCATAAAAATCTAGAAGCCAGTATCGAAAACCGCCAAGCCTAGTTGGCATTATGACATTCTGATCAAAACCGATTAATCTTGTTTGACATATCGATATTTATTGAGTCAAATTGTCTTGGATCATTAGTCATGTGTGATTTCTAATGGCGTTGGAGAAATTTCTTGATAAACGGAAAGTTTTGAATTTGGGGCAGTCTCAACCGGAAAAAAGTGTGGAAATGAAGACAGGATTTGCAAAAGCCGACTGAGAAAGGGAGTTGGATAAATAAATGGAAGGCTAGGTGTTTATAAAGCGATGATATAATCCGAAAATCTTTGCATGCCTTTACAAGGAAAGGCCCAAATGCCCCACAGTTCAATGGAGATTTCATCCTGTCAGTAAAACCAACCTACGCTGAAAGTCGAGGAGCACCGTACATCTGTTTCGTCTATGTTGAAAACCATCAGTAGTATGCATCTCACGGAGTCGCGAACCCGCAACCCTCCAGCCAGTTGTTGAATGCCTGACCGTTTGGCCACAATTGGCTGATCAGCGGTGTGAGTAGCACTCACATGGACAGGGCGTAGTTCAAAGCATTATGGTTGACCGACTTAGATAGTATTGATCCACAAATAATTCAATGATACCAAACATTCATTTTCTTAGAATCCCGTACACAGTGGTGGGCTGAGCTCTGCTCAATGGTTTCCCAAGAGACCATAAAATGCTCACACTACTTACAACTTGATAGTGATAGATGTGCTTGTTAATGCATACGGTAGGTTGTCACGTGCGGGGCTGAGTCATTCGTTCCGTGGACATCTACATCTAAATATCGGAATCCTCCCCCCACAACTGTCCCTCAATTTCATCATTGTCGTTACGGTGGATAAGGTGGGGGCCCAGATCCTCAAAAGTCACCACATCTCCGTCGTGACTGTCTTCGGTCACACACTGAAAGAAATGCCGGAATGAATCCGTTTCCACCTGGTCAGCTAACGGCATCTCCTACAAAAAAATAAGCGGACGAATGTCACGAGAAATGTGCACTCAAAGAAGGCTGTATGAGTTTCACTCATGTGGGCTAGCTGTTCCGTACCGGTCCCACAGGTTGAGGAAAGAATCTCTATTGCACATTGTGAGCTCCTCAGTAAAGAATGCCGAGCCTGTTCACATCTGGCGGCTTCTCACAGTGTGCACCTATCAAATATCTCATGACCTTTTTTCTTAAAGAAAACCACTCACGAGGTTGTTGAAAATTCTTCGGCAGCCCACGACCGGTTTCGTCCTTCCACTTCGGGCTCATCAGGTGGGCGCAGTCCCCGAGTTTCCGTCAGCTTTGTGATCTACTTGAACCCAAATTGGACTGTTTTCGAGAAATATGCTCATTTGCAAATCAATTTGGTTTTCACGGGAGACCCAATTGAGTCTGTTGGTTGACGGAAACTCGGGGACTGCCCCTACCCGATGAGCCCCAACAAGGGCGAAACCGGTCGTGGGCTGTCGAAGAGTTTTCAGTAACCTTGTGAGTAGTTTCCGTTATGAAAATATACTGCGCGATTTCGAATATCGTGCCAACTGAATCATGAGGCGGCCTGTGTGCAGCACACTCGGTTGTAGAATGTCATAAACGAGAGATTCAATTGAGTCTCCGGTGAAAGCCAAATCTCATGACTACAGTTTGCGACAGTAGAACGTTTCGGGGAAAGGTTAAGTCGAATTCGGATTTTGTCCTGTTCCAAACGGGGTTTCTTTCCTCATTTACCAGAAGTCGCATTAATTGAAGCACGTGACTCAGGGGTTTTTAAGTGGTGCTATAATCCGCCCATCAGACAGCCCATTATCTTCACATTAGCTGTTTAATTGGTCATTCTTCAGGTTCCAAATCACACGAACTATACCGAGTGACGTAATGCCGAAAAACTATAGCGCGTTGATCTGCTGATAAGTTCTGGTCCGACGTAGTCCCAATTAAGTGATCAGGCTTTCAATCCACGATCATATGTGCATCGAAATGACGTTGTAGGTATGCCAAACCGATTAAAACTGGTCAGAATGGTCGGCATCTTGGTAGTACTTTGACGCATGTGGGCTATCGGCGTGATCAGTCTCAATTATCGCGCAAGCAAAACCAAACTGACTTCGAGAATGAACTATGATCTATCAGGATCTTCCCGCATAATTGAGTGACACTCAGGGAAAGAATTAATGGACAGTACGTTCGTCGGTGCAGGAATTCAGAACTGCGCGCAATTTCGTGGTTTAACAGCTTAATACTATCCGATCATTTTGACAATAGTTTAAATGCTAATCCGGCCATTACACCTCCCCTGGGTAACAGATGAGTGATGAGTTACCGGCCTGGGGTTACGGACTTGGTCGTTACTGTAAAGGACTGTCATAGTTTGCAAACTTGAACTGGATCAGTTATCTTCATCTCAAAAAGACCGCCTCATGTCTCAGTTGATACGATATTCTTGATATCGCAGTAGACGTTTTTGGAGGAACACTCTACTCATAAGGTTGCTGAAAAGCTCCCCGCATAATTTGGCGTTCAGACAGGAAACAAGTTTGACGGAAACTTGGCGACTCTGATAAGCCACAAGAAGAGGTCCTGGGCTGTCGAACAGCTTTCAGCAACCTAACGAGTAGTGTGTTTCACTGGGAAAAAAGATTAGTCAGCCTGCATCCTATGTTTTGTCCACAAGAAGCAAGGCCAGTTTTAGACGCCTTCTATTCTTCAGTTGTTTCTGAACTTCTCATCTTCATCTGTTCGTACTTTCTCTAGCGAACTGACGTAAAAGTCAGCTGGCCAGGAAAGTGGAAGTAATTCATCTGCCATGCAGTTTAGTGTTTCTTAGGGAGTATTCTATATTTCTAAACGGTCCGGAGAACCATGGCTGTAGGCAAAACGCCAGGGCTTCTTGTAGTGTTCGCGTTCATACCAGCCTCGTTTGAACAGTGGTCCTCGTATGCTGGCGCAGTCATTCTAGTGAGTCTACACCAAAGGGGACAAGCACTGGACTCAAATCTCGCTCTAATTAGAGCTCATCTTCAGTAACCATGTCGGGGCACGATCTGACACATGAGCATGTGTTACACCTTCGCGAATGGGCCCTGAACACATCTGAATTTTCATATATCAACTGGCAAACTTGCTCACACTAGAACTACGTTGTAGTACTGCCAAAAAACTACAGTTTCCAGATCGACGTTTAGGTCGAATTGGATCCTGAGAAGTACTCGCGTGGTATAGGATATGCCAAAGTACACAAGGTGAACGTACGCAACGTGACTAGGTCGAAAGCCGGCAGTCTTGGGGAACCTGGGCACCACAAACTGTATTGATTTTAAGTCTTTCGCTTAAACCGATTAGAAGCAAAAGAACTGAATTCAGAAAGAAATGGACGGTTACCTCTCTATGTCGAAATCAGGCGGTTATTTTCATAATTCTTCCTCGAACGAGCCGGACGATGAATTTTTATAAGTAGCATCCACTCACTTGTACATGGATTTCGGAATTCGCCACATCTCCAGAAAGCCAATAACAAAAACAGCGTACAGTACAGGCGCAACTGAGCATTTGAAATATAATACGGAGACTGGTGAGGACAGGAAATGTTTACCTGAGCAAAGTGAGTTGAATCTCGTCAGGCCAATCAGAGTTCCAGAAGCAAACTACCTGAAAAGAATAGAAAGAATGATGAGTAGAAAACGGGCCTCAAAGTACTACGGTTCACAGTGATGCAAATGTACTTTTGCGCATTCACTTGACACGAATGGAAATGTTTAGACTAAACGGTTTGCCGGAAATTGAGAGTACCTTATACCTTGGGACCTATTCTCCACTGGCTTAACCTTTTAGCATTTGAACCCCTCAGACAGGACACGGTAGCGTGCAGGACACGTTTCCGTCCGCCCTACCATTTAACTACTCAATTTTGCAATGAAGATTTCTTGTTGACAAATAGTTCATACATCACCTAGTACATGAAAAACGAGAGAACCAGCTGGGTTCCAGGTGTGTCTCCCATCAAAACGAAATTCAAATGTAAATCAATCGGCTTACTCATTTATAGAATGAGATGTGCTCATATTGGCCGTTCATCGATGACCCCCAGTAGGTCGATTTGGAGCGCTAGACGAAAATCGACGCTTGAGCACAGCTCA
>NW_008751730.1:1393740-1407984 GCF_000715545.1 Opisthorchis viverrini | reverse complement strand
CTTATACCTTGGGACCTATTCTCCACTGGCTTAACCTTTTAGCATTTGAACCCCTCAGACAGGACACGGTAGCGTGCAGGACACCTTTCCGTCCGCCCTACCATTTAACTACTCAATTTTGCAATGAAGATTTCTTGTTGACAAATAGTTCATACATCACCTAGTACATGAAAAACGAGAGAACCAGCTGGGTTCCAGGTGTGTCTGCCATCAAAACGAAATTCAAATGTAAATCAATCGGTTTACTCATTTATAGAATGAGATGTGCTCATATTGGCCGTTCATCGATGACCCCCAATAGGTCGATTTCGAGCGCTAGACGAAAATCGACGCTTGAGCACAGCTCAATCAGGAATATGATGTGAATACTAACCAGTTCAGTTCAGTTCAGTTCAGTTCAGTTCAGTTCAGTTCAGTTCAGTTCAGTTCAGTTCAGTTCAGTTCAGTTCAGTTCAGTTCAGTTCAGTTCAGTTCAGTTCAGTTCAGTTCAGTTCAGTTCAGTTCAGTTCAGTTCAGTTCAGTTCAGTTCAGTTCAGTTCAGTTCAGTTCAGTTCAGTTCAGTTCAGTTCAGTTCAGTTCAGTTCAGTTCAGTTCAGTTCAGTTCAGTTCAGTTCAGTTCAGTTCAGTTCAGTTCAGTTCAGTTCAGTTCAGTTCAGTTCAGTTCAGTTCAGTTCAGTTCAGTTCAGTTCAGTTCAGTTCAGTTCGTTTCATGTCATCACGGAAGCAGCATTTGGTTCAACCAGGGAGTATGGCAAAGACTTTTGGTTGTTTCACCGTTTTATTTCTGAATTTGGTGACAATTTCAATCGAAATCCATCGTCAACTACGTAAGGTGGAGGTTTGTGGTGGTTCTTGCCAATTCTCTTTGTACGCGCGTGTCACTTATGGGTGAGAGTGAAAACATCATAAACGAGAGATCCAACTGGATTCCCGCAAAAACAAATTCGTCTGCAGAAAAGTGTATTTCGTTAATTTCAAGCAATTTCGGTTCACATGGCATTTATGGTTGAAGGAAAACCGGGGACTTAGCCGATCTGATGGATGAAACCGGTTGCGGGCTGTCAAGTAATTTTCAGGAACCTCATGAGTAGTATATTACTGTCTATATAGGTATCGCGATGTCTCGAAAACCGTACCAACTGAAGCATGAGACGGCCTCGTGCAGCGCATTCAGTTGTTTGGGAAACACCATAAACGAGAGATTCAGCTGGGTTTCAAGTGAGTCTCTAGTCAAAACTAAATTGGTGTGCAAATGAGTGTATTATTATAAAGAGAGCACATGTTGGCTACAGCTATACCTGACGATATTTTCTTCGCTAAAAGCTTGGAATGGTTACTCAATCTTTTCAATTCATTCGAACGGCATTTTGATGCGCAATTGAACTTTGGATGTTGGATATATATGAAGAAAAAAAGAAATCACGTAGCCAGACACATTACGTAAACACATTTGGGCTGAATGGTACACACATTCTGTGGCCTTTTCGCGCTATGATAAATGGGATATTTTATCGAATACTTGATTGAAGCAGCAATCATTGTGTAAGCTTGAATAAAGGACTACATGGAAGCAGAATGAGTGTGTATTTTCACCGAGTGACTACTTAATTGATTGCTAAGCACAAAGATAGAATCCGTAAAACCAATACACAAAGAGAGAGAACCACTCAGGGAAATCAAAACATAACTGTCTAGTCCTTCATACGGGAAATAGGTATCAAAAAGCTGAGTTGATCGGTTGACCTTTCAAGGGTATTCCGCCGTTAGCAGATAAAACTTCCTTGAGAATCAACCAACCGCATGTTTCTATGCGATTCACTGCGATCTCATATCACAAAACGTTTAGTATGTTTGTACTGCATGGGTCAAAAGATATCATGAGAGAAGGACACGGCAGATAATGAACCCACAGCTGTTAGCACAACCCCACAACTGCGGCTCTCTTTGATGTAGGATGAGGTCACGTGATAAGACGAAAACAGGAAGAGGGAACGTCGTGACAAAAGCGTGTTTTCTGTGACTCTGGAACTCTGAGTCTGAAAGGCCCCTGAACCTGTGTTGACCGGCGGAAAGTCTGACCCCATGAATTGGTCAGACACACGTGAATCCGTGACTCATTGACCCATGCATTTGTTCCAGCTCTCTTCCTGTTATCTCTTTGAAAAGTACGTGTTAAAGCTTTTCACATAACCGCTGCGCGAGATTTCTCTGGCGTTGCATCATCATCATCATCATCATCATCAACAGAATTACATCCGTACTCAGGACTGATGGTCGCTGCCGTACAATCGCGACTTATTTTGAAGAAAGGAATAAAAGTGGACTGGAAAAGACAAGCCTATCACAGTAATGCCCAAGTGCCCACACCTCCTGGACACTCATACAGACAATCTGGATAAAAACTGACGACAAGAACGGGACTAATGTCGATGAGCACCCGTAGCTTAGAGCTTTCCCAACCAAGTACAGTGAGGACCAAGCGGTCCCCATCCTACCGAATGCACAGCCCAGACGGTTTCATACCCCTTGGAGAGTTTGTGATATACTAACTAAAAGGATAAGAATAACAAGAAAGATTAACACTGGAAAGAGCATATTTTTGGACCGTTCAATGGTATTGGTCAATTCCCAAGTGCACGTATTTCAGTAATAACTGGGCTCAAACGAACGCAAAAGAAATGGCTGACCGAAGTACCGATTCCGCTCAATCAAGTCGATCAGAACCACAACATGGTGTAACTGACAAGGTGTTAGCCCGTTTTCGTTCAAAAGTCGTCTATGAATTTGAATGCTCGCAAGCGCAGTGAAAAATGTAGACTGAATGTCACCGCAATTTCCAACCACGGCGACCCCACTCAACCACTTACACCTCTGTTTCCCAACTAGATATCACAGGATTCAGCGAGATGGCACAAGTTTTGTGAGCGCAGCTGTGTCCACTCAAAAGCCCATCTTGCATAGCAGTAATGTATGAATACCCTCATCCCTGTAAATATCTTCGTGTGATAATCTTTTATCCTCATTCTGTGGCAGCTGTTCTCCTATCTCGACAACTGAACCGCAGATGATTCGTTTTTATTGAGCAAACACCGCGACAGTGTTGCATTATCTGGTACTTTTATTTGCATAGTTTAGCTGAGAGCAGCCTATATCTCCAATCTGCTTGGTTGAAGAAGATCCGGGTGCTCTGGACGCTTATTCGTCCGTTCTAGATCACCACTGAGCAGTGGTGATGTCACATTCGATAAAATAAACGCTAGCAACCGCCGTAGGCAAAGTGAATTCGTGAAGTGGATCAACGTGAACCAAGAGTGTCTCACCTGCTCCAAAAACAACATAACTAAAGTCAAATCAGTTCCCAAACTATGTCAAAAGTAAAATGACCGTACGTCTGCCTTCGGTGCAGACCTCTGAAAGCTGAACGCATTTCGGAAGCCACTCAGCACCTTCTTCGAATAATTATTGCTTAAGAAACCTTCGTTGCTACCATGGAGGCGGAGAGTTAATAAGGTTCTCAACTGTGGGTCAACGTCATACCCAAAAAAAACAAGCTGATAATGGTTTCCAGGGTTTATGAATATGTACTTTAAAATTCTGGATGCCATTTGAATGGCTGATCACTTCTCACACACGTGAAGCCAGTCGACATCTGGAAATTTGCGTCCGGACCCTTTTTATTGAACAGCTGAACGTATAACCTTGAGAGAAACTATACGGATCTTCTGTCCATATTACGATTCCAAATGGAATGAATTTGGTTTCCGAAACCCGTTAAGGTGCGTAGTATTGCAAATATTTTCCCACGTGTGACCGCTTTCAGCTTTTAATTTATCTTCCTCGCCTCCCAGATAGCTTCCGTCCAGATTTCTCATTGTAAGCTCCTCAGTGCAGACACGCCAATGACTACACTTTGCGGACGAGTAATTTCTGTTGCTTCAGACCACTGATTCTCAAGTATTCCGCACCGTACATCCCTTCTACCATAACTTAAACTGTTAATATCGAAAACCATCATCCCAAAGCGCAAAAAACACCACTTTTGAGTAAAGATAAGAAGTAAGTGTACTTGTAAGAGGTTCACGATGAATGAGTATGGCATGAAATGCCTCGAGGACCGCGGAACCTACAGTGAATTAGGCTTCACCATGTACTTAAAAATCTCTCCATTGCTCTTCTTTTGTTGAGCATGGAAGTGCTCACCAATCAAGCAAATCGAATTGTCTATGAAGGTTTTCTCCTTGAACTGAAGCCGGCCTTTCCTGGGAAGCCGAGGAACATTGTACAAATTTTTCGTCCTGTCTGAAAGACATCAGAAGAGCGCAACTTCGACACACCAGTAGAGTGTTTCGAACTCGCCACCTTTCGACCGAAACACTTGACTGTTTTGGCCACGATCGATCGATCAACAGATTGATCAGTTCTCAGTTTGAACAAAACTGAGCGACGCTAACCCTTCAATCAAGGGAACCACATCACGCGATCACGTGTTGATATGCTCCTCGTGTGAGCACGTCCCAGAAGTCGTGATCGAAGAATGTCTTGTTCTGTCTACGTGCGAGCTAATCACACTGTGGATTAGCCGCTTCAGGCCGAACTATTTAATCTTCGAGTACTTAACGGGAAGTTGAGAGTTCGATTCTATCCCTGGAGGCCTGTTCGATGCGCACTGACGAGGATTCCAAACAAGGATGACGAAACATGTGAACAGTGCTTATCAACCTTTCAGGAGATATTAAATTCCCTTCCAAGGCATTTGCAGGGACTGATTTTAAACACATTTGGCTAGTTTTGTCACGATACGCCCGTTTTCACGGTCATTCAAACATGAATTAACAGGGAAGCATGATGACACGAAAACGTCAACCTGTCAGGACGCGTTCAGACATGAAAAACAGCACATGCGCAGAGAGTGACGCATCCCCAAGGTCACCATCAGTACGACACGTCCGGAACGTAGGTGAGTTGGCGGCTCTCATCAAACACGGCTTAGCAACATGCGACCAGCGGAGTGGGCCTGAAGGTGTTCACGACCGGAACACCACCATAAGCTGTACAGAACGGACAAGTGAACGACCATATTTGGCCATTTAGTCATCCTATATCTTTACGCAGACGCTCTGTATGTTTTGTCCTGACAATACAGCCGTGTCCCGAGTTCTCTGTCTTCTCCTTATCGCGTAGTCTGGCGGGCCCAGTGCAAGCGTAACCAATAGACGGACACCCAGGGTACAATACAATACAATACAATACAATACAATACAATACAATACAATACAATACAATACAATACAATACAATACAATACAATACAATACAATACAATACAATACAATACAATACAATACAATACAATACAATACAATACAATACAATACAATACAATACAATACAATACAATACAATACAATACAATACAATACAATACAATACAATACAATACAATACAATACAATACAATACAATACAATACAATACAATACAATACAATACAATACAATACAATACAATACAATACAATACAATACAATACAATACAATACAATACAATACAATACAATACAATACAATACAATACAATACAATACAATACAATACAATACAATACAATACAATGCAATGCAATACAATACAATACAACCAAAAAGACAAAATGATAGACCAGCCAAGACCACTCAGCTACGTACTTATTCCCACACTTGACGACGCCGACACTGATGAGGATCACACTGGAGTCGTTCAACTAAATTCACGGTTCCCAAATTATTCAAACCAGACTTGACTACACGTGACAGGAAGACATACGTTTTTCATCCTGTTGATTGCGTGATCCATGCTAAACTTTTCTTGTGGTATTTTTAAATCTATTTCCCATAGATTGGTGAAGGATCCCCGCACGACTGAGTGTTTCGGTTTGCTATTAGCCAGTGAGTATATGGCGCACAAGCTGCCATTTGTTCTGGTATCGATTGTGTTTGTGGCATCAGGGTTACAGGTTACTGAACTGAACTGAACTGAACTGAGAACTGAACTGAACTGAACTGAACTGAACTGAACTGAACTGAACTGAACTGAACTGAACTGAACTGAACTGAACTGAACTGAACTGAACTGAACTGAACTGAAATAACTGACTCGACTCTACCACTTGAAAGAACTACTGGGACTGAACTAGCTTTTATAATATATTTTATTCGTTATATCCGCACTGCAAGGAATAAGATATCCTATTAAAAATACCTCTGGCCCTAGATAAATTCCCGCGATCTATGATTCACCGTGGTGATTATGGGCTTAGATAGAATCTTGCTTCGGAAACTGGCTCACAAACTGTCGAACAGAATGTCGCTGGAGGAACGCCTATTTTCAAGAAAAGAACGAGCGTAGTAGTGATGCCAGTGCCATGTTTACCTTGAACGTTCATACCGTAAAGTTCACTTGCTGCACGTTTATCTAGAAGCTATTTTGGGATGAAAGCGTTCAGGAGGTTCAACATCATCGTCATCATCGTCATTAGCATCATCATCCTTGCGTGCATTCAAATTTAATTGGAGGTTCTATTCATAGCAAAAATCAAAGTAGACGGGATAATCACTTAATGTTGGCCCACCACAATCATTCAATGCACACACAGCTCCAGATACCCACTCAGGCAATCCGATTCCAAATCGATAACAAGAACTCCACTAACATCGATTCAATGGCATAATTTGCAGCGTCTCCGAGCGGTCACTATGGGACTCATGCGATCTCCATCTAAGAGGGCAGTTTCACCATGATTATGATAGCATCGTTCATACACCTCTGGAAGTTAGGAGGTGAATCTGATCAGAAGGTCCGTGGGAAATTTCGGACATCCAACTAATGGTTTCATTATATTAGGGCTGCCGGATTCTCGTGAATGCCGAATTTCCATAAGCCTCTTTCATCCTTAAAAGCCAGTTTGGCTGTGGTTTTGTCGGTGATGACGGCGGTGATGGTGATATGTCATCGACAGCCTGAGCTGCCCATAAACTTTTCATCAACATTCTGATAGGAATTGCCGCACCACTGTAGCAAATTGTTTCTGAGTACGTTGCCGGCGAAAGGAAAATGTTTGGTTAGCTCTACGCAAGCTAAATCAAACTAGAGTTGAGACATACTACGTGTTGCACCGCATCTCTGCGGTTCAATGCTGGGATGAGTGGACAAGTTCACGTTGGGGAACCGTCAAACATTGCCGAGTAAGCCACATGCTGCGAGGTTTCCTGTACCTGAATGATAGCTGAATGAGCGCAGTGATCGTTGTGCTGTTCGATTGTTGAGGTTTTACTCGAATGCATCTTTCTCCTGGTCGCTCGTTGGCTAAGTGACGGTAGTTGGTCATTTCTTGAAAATCGTGTCTATCTTAGAACTGCTATCATTCGAAGGACCACGGAAAACACCCTTGTTCTTGGGTGATACTTCATCTATGTCCTTTCTAGATGAAACGGACTCCTGAACGATCCTAAAAGGGTGTTCCTGTTCTCATTTTATTAAGTTAATCAATTGGGTAGAATTGGTTCATGTTGTGGGTTGGATTAAATCGTGTGGCTGTCTGCACAATCCACCAGTGCAACTTGGCTCTAGAGGCAAAGGCTTTATTCGAAGACAACAAATGACCTCCTTTCAATATGTCGGTGACCCGCTATAAAAGCGGATACTACTGATGAAACATGCGACTAGTATACAGAATTCACGAAGCTCCGCACCGCATCTTATGGAAGGTGAATATTACTACGAAACTGGTTGAACAGCTTTAGGGTGTCCATTTGCAACCGCGTAATTCTCACTCTTTTGAGACTCTTGAGGATATCAAGTTTGAATGATTATGAGCATTTACTTGAGCATTTACTTTCGTGTTCCATAAATTTGTAGCGGACAAGGACCTAAGTATGCGTGTTCAATAAAATATACAATCAAAATATCGGATTAGAAATAACAAATGGCAATAAGAAATGGACAAGTGAATGGAACAGACTCACTAAATTGGGGGTCCAATAATCCCACTACACGAAATGTTGTGCAGTAATCGTATTCGGCGGCGAAGAATACATCCAGAGTAAGAAGGATATTCTCCACTGATAGTTCGAGTGTTAGGAGTAAATTCCACGGTAGGAAGTTATCACAGCTGAAAATTGTCACAAGGAGTTATTGTGACGTTCAACAGTTCACACACAAACACAATAATCCAATCCCACGACTTCAGCAAACAGCAATCAGTTCAATCGGATGCAATTTCACTGACTCAGCAAAAAGCAGGGAAGTCGCGCCAAGAAATTGTGTATTTCACCATTTTCGATTTTAATGTAATTATTGGTACAATAAAACAAAATGTCATGATACGTGTACAGTGTTTACAAATTGCAATTCAAGTTTATATGAAGAGAGTAGAAAATGGGGAAAATGTAACATTGATTTGCAAAACACCACAAATTCAACACCTTAGTTGGTGTTTGCGAATAAATGGCTTCGCGGTCAGGGAACTTCTTCCTTACACTGGTAGTGTCACAGCCGAGTTGGAAGCACGGATTGAACGCCTGCAGATAATATCATGCGATTTTCCACCCCTTAGATGAAGTTCAACCTTTTTTCGCAGGTTTTGATTGCGAAGAGAAATATTACGACATGTCCAAAACCACACGAGCTGTCAATATTTTTCTCCTGTTCTCATTGTGTAGAACGGTATCGCGCCTTACCTTCTACCACTATGTACCCATGCTCACAGGGATCGATTACGATCTGAAGGTTAACTAATATTTGACACTCACCAAACGGCCGAACAATACCAATTGGTCGTCACGGCATATCAACATCATCATCATCATCATCATCATCATCATCATCATCATCATCATCATCATCATCATCATCGGCGACACCCTGATATTATTGTTGAACACCAGCGGCGCGCTGCGGTAAAAACATGCTGCAGATAATAGCATGCAACATCGACCGCGAGTTGTGTCATCAACCCGACTAAATTGTCTGTTGTATACCGCAAAGCGAGTAAGCAGAAACGGCTACCACTGAGGACCTCCTTCTTTCCTTCTCTTTCATTTCTCCAGTATTTTCACTTTCGCGGTGGTAGCGTCGTCCACATAGACACGTTGCTAGTGTCTGAGTCCAAACAGCCTTAGATGCTACGAAATTGTTATTCAGTTCCTCTGTCAATCTTAAGAAAGCAGAGCAGCATTCTTGTTCGCTGAATACGCTTCTTTTTTTCCGAAATGATGATTGAATATCCCATCACTGTGGCTGTACTGATCTCTGCATGGGTTTGCCGCTCGTTGATCATTGCGCCCCTCTGGCAATCCGGGAGCCGCTACTGCTTGTTCTACTGGGGCTAGTATTTTTCTGGGCCAGCAAGGGTTTCTCATTGAGTGATATACCGCACTGACGAAAGCTTTTTCCGGCGCCTTGATGAATAAACTAGAAAACAACAAGCTCGTATTATGTTGTGGTTGTCGAGGACATGAATGCACAAGTAAGCAGAATTAGCGCTTCCGCGACTCAGTTGGGTGGGTCCAGGAGAGGAGTCGAAATGCACGGACAGCGGCAAACCCTCGTGACAGTTACGCGTTGAAGACGGGCGGGAGTAACTCCAGAGCAACTGAATCCGCTCCATTAATCAAACCAAAAAACTGTAAAACCGACAGACCAAATCGATGTTTGCTATATATGACGACGCTCTTTCTGGAGCGTCTGTGTAAACCCGGGTCAAACCAATTTTTGTCGCTGATTCATGTTGCACGATTATTATACTCAAATGATATGCACACCTCAGCTGACCGTTGCGAAACCTTCGAAACCTTATACTAAACAAGCCTACCAGATCCACCGTCGATGTCCCCCTCGGACGCGGGGACTTATGACGTTGACGCCTTCCGGAAAGTGCTGTCGGCAAGATGCTGGGACACTCAGCTTGTGGAATGGTGCAACAAACTAGATGCAAGTATTGGATCACGGAACACACTTTGCAGTTCTTCGAAATTCGCACAGGATTTTCCCCGAGAAGGAGATACAATATCACCTTAACGAAAAGTCAGACTTACGAAAACAAACATGGGCACCTATCCACCGCCTTTTGCAGTGGAACATTAGGGTCATGGAGAAACTTTAGTAGGAGGCAACTGTTTGGGGCACCATAAGTGCAAATATCCACCGTGATAGTCCTTTCGTGTGGAATTTAGAATGAACGGTTGAGCACCAAACCAATGAAAATCCAACTGAAACATGCTTGTGCCTGGAAGTTTATGGTTTGTGCCTCTGGTGAGTTGAACTTTGCCCTACATATGTATGGCGATGGTGTGAAAAAGCTATTCACCACAAAGTTAATAGGACTGCGGTACAAAGTGTATGAAAACCAGGGTATGATCTGCATGTTGATCAGCTTGTTCAATGACTGATAGTTTGCGTAAACGTTTTAAAACAATTGTGCACATTGGTGGTCCGTGATATTTTCCAGGACAAATATGGATGATTTCATTGCTCGCCTATTCGCGTCAGACCTTACTGAGTAGAAAAGTGAGTTCGTAAAACGGTTTCACCTAGCGGCTGTCTTCGTAAGCACTTTTACTGAAAACTTTGGTTCATTGAGGCATTAAATCGGGTTTTGTATTAAAATTTCATAGTGACAATGTGTATTCGGTACATTTGTGTTTGCAATGTGTCGGGATAAAGTTGAGAAACTAACAGGACGCAAAAGGGAACCTCCTCAACAGCTAAGTATTACTCTATGCGTAAATCGATGATTTGACGACGCTTCTGGTGTACTTAAGTGGGCGAAACCGAAGGTCACGCGAAGCTTTGAACAAAGGAATTTACACCCCTCTTTGCATGAAATTAAAATAGGCTTGGAAGTAGAAGGACTATCTCAAGTAAGCAGAAAGTTGTTCGGATATCTTTTACCACATTTTGTGATCTTTATTTTCAATTTTCGGAATCGATGGTGCTACCAGCAAGCTTTTTCCCCATGAAATGTAGATAAAACTTCACAAGCCATCCATACTGAAACTACATGGAAGATTTATTATTAGTTCTCGTTTTTATTAAACTACACTCTAGAATTTAGAATGCTCACCTGAAAATGTGAAGCATTTTGAATTTTGGGCGTCTGAAGGTGACCTGAGTTTATGTGCGTTGGTTTTCACGACTTCGAGTAAGTAGTGGACTCATCAATTTGCGTTGCATTACTCACTTGAGTTCGCACGTCCAATCACAACAGCAACAGAGTTAAAGATAATCTTCTGAAATTCAAAGCGATAAAATAGCAGTTTTCATATCGAGAACATAAGGAACATAGTAATGATTTAGCCGCAGCACCGTTTTCGTATTCAGCCTCCATACCGCTCGAGGAAAGATCAAGCGCCGAGCGATCGCCGGATCGCTCAAGCCCAGACAAGAGTAGCCGACATGCCGTGGCTGGATTCGAAACAAGGTCAGTGATTTCTAGCCCTAATTAATGAATAATCCTGAGCTCCCAAGCAAACTTGAACTTTCGGAGGAAATTTTCTACAGATGGGATGAAATCTAACCTTTTGTTTCGAAGGTTCGGTTAGTAAGTGGAAAAAATTATTACAGGTTCAAAACCACACAAGTTTGCAATGCATTTCTCATGTTCTGATCCCACAGAACGGTATCGCTTATCTCTACTTTTCACTTTGTGCCCATGCGAACTAGACTTGTTAATGACCTAAATGATCGCTTATATTTGACATTCAACGGAAGTTCAACCACTAATTAATCTTGAGATAACGAGCAAAACACAACAAAACCAATTATGCTTCGTCGTCGTGGGATAACATCACATCACCGACATCATTATCATCGTCATCATCATCATCGTCATCATCATCATCATCGTCAACATCATCATCATCCATATCATCGTCCACGACAGCATGACATCAATGATGAACACTGATGATTCGCTGTTGAAAAACCGCAAATTATTTGACAGCCATAGACTATGGTTGGCTCGTCGGGGAAACACATAAGTCCACGCCGAATTTGTTGCCAGTGTCCTCTGGTCAATCAAGATTTTAGCGTGGTTCTGCGTCTTTGTATGCAATGGGGTCTGATTTTCTGATACATAGCAAATACGGTTCATTTGGAGCAATAGTGTTTTTGTTCACAGCTCCAGCCTTAAATCCGTTATGGCTGTGAATATTGAGGTCATGTTGGTTTGCCGGGCCACTGGGGGAAATCAGGTGATTCGGTCTTTTCTCATCATCGCCATGATCATTATTAATGTCAGCGCTGAATATGTGCTCATGTTGTCGCTCTTCGGGCAGTCACCGTTGGTAAACATCACGTTGCGTCGTTTCAGCGCAATGAGAACTAGATTACTCATGCAATCCTATTGTTTTATCGTGCATCAGACTCGCTCCAAAGTGCCGTTAGCAGATTACGCAGTATTGCAACATCTGATATCATCCTGTCTTCTGCCCCATATATTTTGCAGCGGTTCGGCCGTGGAACGGTTGATAAAATCAAGTGACGTTGAAAAATTCACGGGGACATCGTGAATGTCAAATCTTTGTGATTATGGAGAGGCTTTTGTTTGGTGACAGGTTTACCCCAACAACGTCCGTATTTATGGTTCCAGTAGACCAATATGTGTAAAGGTCAAATTTACCTCATTCCGTGCTCCATTATAATACTGGAGATCCTGAGTGCACGGGTGGGCAACAGACTACAGATATCGGTGGTGGGCTTGAGGTGAACACATTAGGCATTATTTCACAATAAGTTGATAAGCCGGATTCCCAATTGAGTAAAGCAAATTTTTCTGACTAACGCATGAAAGCTCCACTTGAGGTGATTGTGTACATACTAAGCACACATTTCGTAAATCCAGAACTCGGACATAGAAAACTAGTTTTCTGGCTATGATCAGCAAGTGCAGCAAGAATGTCAGCTTTCGTGCAAACCCACCTTTTCAGCACCTTCTTCCCTCTTCTCTCAAGTTTCTTATCGCCTTTCAGTACTCCCTCGAACATTTTCGGATTGACATCCTTAAACAGATAAACACGCATGATCCATCATTCATGCGACAATGGTGTTTTCAATAATTATTATATCTTAGTGGGTATCCATTTGCAGTTTAACAAAAAGTTGAAATCTATAATCTAATGCCTATCATCACTTCGATGAAATTCACAGCGTTCGCAGAATGCTGGAAAAGAGAAATTTGGTTGTTAATGTGCTTGTACAGAATGGCAGTTGGATTGCGTAGCTAGCCGATCCTGCATAAGGATGAGCTCAAATTGGAGCCAATAAAAGTTGTTTGCTAATAGCGCATCCAGGAAGCGCCACAATTTCAAGAAGATAGTCGCCGCACACAGTTCACAAACCACGCGCTGCATCTAATTGCGGGTACTGATACACGCTTGGGGGTTCTTTTGAAAAGAACACTGGCTTAGAAGTCTCAAATCGAGAACTTCGCTTCAAAAATGGCGTTATTGCATGAAAGCCCACCTCATGGCCTACAAGCAAAGTTTAACCTCGGTCCTGGACTTCTCGAGAGTTCTCTATAATCTTACGACTAGTGTTCGCTCAAGTTAATTTATTATTATTTATATAATAAACCTGATCAGTCCGCCCTACGGTTAATATTGTGTTTTCATACACACGGTCATGTTAATTGCACCTTGTGTTACACGGTGAAATGACGGAGCAATCCATCCGGTTGCTGTGTACCGGAACACCGGAACATACCTTTCCACGGTAGTCAATTACCACACCGTGATACGCATCTTCGTACTTGTAGTCATGGAACACTCTGCCTTTAAACGGATTGCTGGAATAAGGAAATGAATGTTGGCGTTTGGTTTGTTAGAGAAATTAACATTTAGATCGAATAGAGAGAAGTGAAAGTATCGTAAATTCTGTTTTCCGTTGGTCCCCGGGTTTGATGACCAACAAATACTTAAGACGATGAGGGTCCCTTGTGGCACGCTTTCGATGACAAACTAGCCTTAAAGCAGTGATGATGTAGAGATCCGACAGTGATGCAGGTAAATACATAACAACGAACAGAGACAAACTGTGNAAAATGGTCGGTGCACTCGTCGTCACTGAGTGAGAATTACAGTGTCGAGGGGATTGTCCACTGATCTGCCCTCATAACGCTGGTTGTCCGGGACTGACGAAGTAAAATTCGGGTGCTTTCCTCAACGTGCTCGTTGATAACCACATGTGAAGAAAGCCGTAGCCACACACACA
>NW_008751730.1:1389392-1391926 GCF_000715545.1 Opisthorchis viverrini | reverse complement strand
GACATTTGTAAATCCTAAATCCATGAGTATGTTATTTTGATATTCACTAATTTACTATATATCCTTTTGGAACCACGGATTCGCGTGACACACAATCGTCAGATCTGCTGATGCGTTTGGAGCATGGTCACTACTAGATCAACGCATCGCACGGCACTTTGATCATGCTATAGCAGTTTTACCAAGTTCCGTTCTTCACACAGAGGTGTGAGGCAGGGGGATTCACTCACCTCTTTATTGTTCATCATGGCAGTGGCTGAGAACTTGACATCTCAAACAGCTCCATGATTTGACGAGTCCCTCGTTGAAGCCGCGTCAAAGAATGGAGATCACGAGGAACTACCTGACACGGAGGCTGACATATTCGTCTGTGCTCGGCCTAGTCCACCGAAACGCACTCAAACTACTGCACAGCTGCGTCGGGCAATACATTCGTGCTAGTTACGTCTAACGAAGGACATCCAGATCGGCTAGACACATGCCGTAGAACAACATGGCGTATGTGCTTTCTACAAGTCGGTCGTGGATAGAACTCAGTCAGATGATGAGTTCACCGGCGTTTCATTTTTCGTGATAGTAATCAAATTTCTAATAGAGATTCCAGCTATATACGTGTAAATCCTGTCACTTCTGCCTTTTCTGAATACCATATGAGCCTGTGTGTTTTTAATGTTAGGTGTGGAAACATCAAATCAACCACTACGAATTGTCGGTCGCCTCCAAAACAGTTTTTAACCAGTACCCAGGAGAATCCCATTGGGTTCATTTGAGAAGAATGCGGCAACTGAGCCTCCAACACCAACGATAATGAAAGTGTTGGCACGAACTTCGTTGGCTAATCGCTCTGCGCTGAGTGTTTCTGCCTTCTTCCGACGCAGATTAGCCTAAATCAACACCGCGGTTGCGCACACTGCACCCAGCATAATGCAGAGAAGCTTGGCCGAGCGGAGTATTCCGGTATCCGCTGGTCTCGACCAGAGCCACAATAGCTCTTGCGCCTGGCTAACAATTTACATCCAACTTGTTGCACACAACTTGTGCTGTTCATGGGACTCAGGCAGTAGTTTCCTGGCCGGTCGGCTACGGGCATCTAAACCAGGTTATGGGTGCTTAGGTATCGGGCACAAATGAACGAATCATCATCTGGTGAACCAGACCAAGCTATTGGGCAGAGGGTGGCCTGCTCATTGGTAGCCGAAGACAATGGCGTTCGGTTTAACAAAACCGTCGATTGCGGAATCCCATGGTGACATTTCGCTTGCTAGTGTTGACATTCTGGCATTTGCCCGCGCGTTGCAGTCTGGCATCATGACAGCGGAGCACGTCCAGTCGCTTATTAATATCCAAGCCTCCAGAATATGTCAACACACCTAGAAAACTGTATCCCGACGCCGTCGTTAGTTAATTCATCGGATCCCAGTCAACAGAAGCAGATGGATTAACCGATCAATCACAACAATTGATAAACATTTCCACTCGGTGAAGTTGCGCAGTTAATTAAACTACCCAGAAAAGCCCAGGGCTTTGGGAATTCCAAATCCATGTGAATTCCATTTTGGTATTCATTTGTGTACTTTAATTCTTTTTGGAACCTCCCCAAATAAGGTGTTCATCCTGTCTACGAATTGCACAAACATACTTAAGTTGGATGCAGTCACCTTTGTTGACAGAATGATAAATCCTGAGAATCCTTGTGTTGCTAGTTCTTGTTGGAAGTCAAGCCAAAAAGCTGAGAAGCACTGTGGAGCAGTTTCACGTAGCTGGAAAGTATCAGCAGTACGCCTCCCACGAAACTCCGGGAAGCTACGGAGCGAAACCGCGACGGTCCTGACAGTAGTTTCTGCACTGGACCGTTTGTACTCCTGCGGCTAGGCATCGATTTGTTTATCTCTCACTATTCCTTCAATGACGGTAAACCGCATCACGTTGTCACGTGTTGACTGACGCCCAGCGTGACCAGTTCTCAATCCGTTGAAGCAACCCGTCCGCTGGCTAGCTTATTGTTCCTTATTATTGTGAGATTTACACCTGTCAGTGAAGCAAATCTACACTGAAAGACCGGGAATCACTGTACAACATTTTCATCCTACAATACCCACCAGACAAAACCAGGATAAAACGTTCCCGTCACGAAAAAGACTGAACCTTACCGTGGGGTGACGGTTTGGAATGCGGAGGGTTTGGTTGAATTCATTCGGTTTTTACCCATCGAATTCTGGACAGCCATTTTGATGGAAAATAAAACCCGTCTTGTAAATTTAGGAGAACACGATACCGTCCAGCTGTAATTCTTTTTATTTTGGTAAAATCACACAACAGAATACGTGCTCTTTAGGAACAGGCGTTGTGGACAGCCTCGATGAGGGTTTCGGCATCGTACCCGGCTTTGCACAGCTCCATTAGATGAGCTGTTTGCTTTGCTACCTCGGGGACCTGAAAACAGATTGATAGCGGAATCTCAGCGAGGAAGTCAGTCTAGGCATGAGAACGCAAGATTCACCACTAATGCGACGGACGGGGATCATACCTGCCCA
>NW_008751730.1:1380882-1387525 GCF_000715545.1 Opisthorchis viverrini | reverse complement strand
ACTTGTACCCCGGTCCTGCAGATGAGCAAATGACCGGTCGCTCCCAAACTCTTTGGAGGCAGCGCACCAAATATGAGCTCCATTCTCCAGAAACTCATGGCGTGTGCGTAACCTACTTGCAGCAAGCCCAACCAAGGCCTCTGAGAAACGGGGAACAACCAGAATGCAACAGTTGTGGGGTGTGTATCAAGTGACTGTCAACCAGTATGTTCAGCCGGACAGTTGGATTCAAAGCGTGTCACTGTCACCAGCATGCGAAGCATTACTACCGCGAAATGTGGAGGCTAACTGGAAAGTTTGGAATCCAACTGTCGGGCTTCACGGACAGATCAGCGATCAGTGATATATAAACTTTACAGTCACCCACGTTTGCAATGTCTCAACACATTCTCAGTGCTTGCACCGGTCAAATGAAATGCATTCGGCAAGCAATTTCGATGACATGTACGCGCAGTCCGGTTTCTTCTAACAGATTCAGTTCGCGAACTGAACTACTCACTCTTCATTTTCCATGAGTCACCTCTGTTATAACGGGCTTGGTCATTAACTCCACAAGAATGAATAAATTGTCTATTAGTTTATACATAGTTTTCCACGCCTCTTTACATGCATCACCAGATCCACTCACCTGTTCCATTGTGAACCAGTGCATCGGGAATTGATCGAATACTGCTTTGAAACACGAGATCTCATGCCTCTTGTACAACTCGGTTAACGATGACTTATAGTGGGTCGTCCCATCCATGACAATATCGCGGAACATTTCCTTGACGATGTGGCCAAGCTGACAGTAGTCAGAAGAATAGTTGCGGGAGATTTTTATTGAAGTTTAAAAATTTCTCACATACCTAAACGACGTCTCGATTCTTACCTAAAATGAGCTTTAATTGTGCATTCAGGTACTTTACGGAGAAACTACGAACCTGAAGCGCTCGGTATAGTTTCCGCCCAGCGGTTTCATGTTCTTCCTCTGTCGTCGCCTCCATCAGGTTTCGTGACATTGAAAACAAATGAACCCACGAAGACGGTTTTCTATCTGCAGCACTCGGCTGGAAAGAAGAAAGCAATTGGGCAACATTCATTCAAACGGAACTTACCGTCGACATTCATACTTCTGGAAACATATGAAGGTAAATAGAACATCACGAAAGTTTTCATGAATTTCTCTGAACATCTGAAACGTGGCCCCAACTCTCATGTTTAGTTCTATGCCACGAACACATCAAACACCTGGTTGACGAAACATCAACCACATTGCAGAATTAGGTTACACTTGAAGGAATTCGGCTGATTATTTCCGTGTACTGTTATGGGTAGCTGTCTCAACAGAAGCATAGCACAAATAATTACAATCGCCGTCATGCATGCCTGCAACATCGTAGCCGTCTGCAAGATTAATTCTGCTCGAGATACACGCAATTTTCAGGCGCAACACCTGGCTAATCCATGTTTTGCTTGATGCGGTGGGTTTCTCTAGATTGTTTGCTATCTGGCTATCTATTCGTTCGTCATACTTTCTTCATTTCTAACCATCTGCATTCCCAACTATCTTTCTATCTGTTTGCTTTATTTCTGTCCTTCTGCATGTATGTAGGCATGTACGTATGCATGCATGTCTGTCCACCATACATGTCAATGCGTGTCCATCTGCCTGCCTGCAAGCGTGTCTGCCTGCCTGTCTGCTTTAATCTCTCTGTCTGCCTGCTTGTCTGTCCGCCTATGTATGTATTATGTATGTATGTATGTATGTATGTATGTATGTATGTATGTATGTATGTATGTATGTATGTATGTATGTATGTATGTATGTATGTATGTATGTATGTATGTATGTATGTATGTATGTATGTATGTATGTATGTATGTATGTATGTATGTATGTATGTATGTATGTATGTATGTATGTATGTATGTATGTATGTATGTATGTATGTATGTATGTATGTATGTATGTATGTATGTATGTATGTATGTATGTATGTATGTATGTATGTATGTATGTATGTATGTATGTATGTATGTATGTATGTATGTATGTATGTATGTATGTATGTATGTATGTATGTATGTATGTATGTATGTATGTATGTATGTATGTATGTATGTATGTATGTATGTATGTATGTATGTATGTATGTATGTATGTATGTATGTATGTATGTATGTATGTATGTATGTATGTATGTATGTATGTATGTATGTATGTATGTATGTATGTATGTATGTATGTATGTATGTATGTATGTATGTATGTATGTATGTATGTATGTATGTATGTATGTATGTATGTATGTATGTATGTATGTATGTATGTATGTATGTATGTATGTATGTATGTATGTATGTATGTATGTATGTATGTATGTATGTATGTATGTATGTATGTATGTATGTATGTATGTATGTATGTATGTATGTATGTATGTATGTATGTATGTATGTATGTATGTATGTATGTATGTATGTATGTATGTATGTATGTATGTATGTATGTATGTATGTATGTATGTATGTATGTATGTATGTATGTATGTATGTATGTATGTATGTATGTATGTATGTATGTATGTATGTATGTATGTATGTATGTATGTATGTATGTATGTATGTATGTATGTATGTATGTATGTATGTATGTATGTATGTATGTATGTATGTATGTATGTATGTATGTATGTATGTATGTATGTATGTATGTATGTATGTATGTATGTATGTATGTATGTATGTATGTATGTATGTATGTATGTATGTATGTATGTATGTATGTATGTATGTATGTATGTATGTATGTATGTATGTATGTATGTATGTATGTATGTATGTATGTATGTATGTATGTATGTATGTATGTATGTATGTATGTATGTATGTATGTATGTATGTATGTATGTATGTATGTATGTATGTATGTATGTATGTATGTATGTATGTATGTATGTATGTATGTATGTATGTATGTATGTATGTATGTATGTATGTATGTATGTATGTATGTATGTATGTATGTATGTATGTATGTATGTATGTATGTATGTATGTATGTATGTATGTATGTATGTATGTATGTATGTATGTATGTATGTATGTATGTATGTATGTATGTATGTATGTATGTATGTATGTATGTATGTATGTATGTATGTATGTATGTATGTATGTATGTATGTATGTATGTATGTATGTATGTATGTATGTATGTATGTATGTATGTATGTATGTATGTATGTATGTATGTATGTATGTATGTATGTATGTATGTATGTATGTATGTATGTATGTATGTATGTATGTATGTATGTATGTATGTATGTATGTATGTATGTATGTATGTATGTATGTATGTATGTATGTATGTATGTATGTATGTATGTATGTATGTATGTATGTATGTATGTATGTATGTATGTATGTATGTATGTATGTATGTATGTATGTATGTATGTATGTATGTATGTATGTATGTATGTATGTATGTATGTATGTATGTATGTATGTATGTATGTATGTATGTATGTATGTATGTATGTATGTATGTATGTATGTATGTATGTATGTATGTATGTATGTATGTATGTATGTATGTATGTATGTATGTATGTATGTATGTATGTATGTATGTATGTATGTATGTATGTATGTATGTATGTATGTATGTATGTATGTATGTATGTATGTATGTATGTATGTATGTATGTATGTATGTATGTATGTATGTATGTATGTATGTATGTATGTATGTATGTATGTATGTATGTATGTATGTATGTATGTATGTATGTATGTATGTATGTATGTATGTATGTATGTATGTATGTATGTATGTATGTATGTATGTATGTATGTATGTATGTATGTATGTATGTATGTATGTATGTATGTATGTATGTATGTATGTATGTATGTATGTATGTATGTATGTATGTATGTATGTATGTATGTATGTATGTATGTATGTATGTATGTATGTATGTATGTATGTATGTATGTATGTATGTATGTATGTATGTATGTATGTATGTATGTATGTATGTATGTATGTATGTATGTATGTATGTATGTATGTATGTATGTATGTATGTATGTATGTATGTATGTATGTATGTATGTATGTATGTATGTATGTATGTATGTATGTATGTATGTATGTATGTATGTATGTATGTATGTATGTATGTATGTATGTATGTATGTATGTATGTATGTATGTATGTATGTATGTATGTATGTATGTATGTATGTATGTATGTATGTATGTATGTATGTATGTATGTATGTATGTATGTATGTATGTATGTATGTATGTATGTATGTATGTATGTATGTATGTATGTATGTATGTATGTATGTATGTATGTATGTATGTATGTATGTATGTATGTATGTATGTATGTATGTATGTATGTATGTATGTATGTATGTATGTATGTATGTATGTATGTATGTATGTATGTATGTATGTATGTATGTATGTATGTATGTATGTATGTATGTATGTATGTATGTATGTATGTATGTATGTATGTATGTATGTATGTATGTATGTATGTATGTATGTATGTATGTATGTATGTATGTATGTATGTATGTATGTATGTATGTATGTATGTATGTATGTATGTATGTATGTATGTATGTATGTATGTATGTATGTATGTATGTATGTATGTATGTATGTATGTATGTATGTATGTATGTATGTATGTATGTATGTATGTATGTATGTATGTATGTATGTATGTATGTATGTATGTATGTATGTATGTATGTATGTATGTATGTATGTATGTATGTATGTATGTATGTATGTATGTATGTATGTATGTATGTATGTATGTATGTATGTATGTATGTATGTATGTATGTATGTATGTATGTATGTATGTATGTATGTATGTATGTATGTATGTATGTATGTATGTATGTATGTATGTATGTATGTATGTATGTATGTATGTATGTATGTATGTATGTATGTATGTATGTATGTATGTATGTATGTATGTATGTATGTATGTATGTATGTATGTATGTATGTATGTATGTATGTATGTATGTATGTATGTATGTATGTATGTATGTATGTATGTATGTATGTATGTATGTATGTATGTATGTATGTATGTATGTATGTATGTATGTATGTATGTATGTATGTATGTATGTATGTATGTATGTATGTATGTATGTATGTATGTATGTATGTATGTATGTATGTATGTATGTATGTATGTATGTATGTATGTATGTATGTATGTATGTATGTATGTATGTATGTATGTATGTATGTATGTATGTATGTATGTATGTATGTATGTATGTATGTATGTATGTATGTATGTATGTATGTATGTATGTATGTATGTATGTATGTATGTATGTATGTATGTATGTATGTATGTATGTATGTATGTATGTATGTATGTATGTATGTATGTATGTATGTATGTATGTATGTATGTATGTATGTATGTATGTATGTATGTATGTATGTATGTATGTATGTATGTATGTATGTATGTATGTATGTATGTATGTATGTATGTATGTATGTATGTATGTATGTATGTATGTATGTATGTATGTATGTATGTATGTATGTATGTATGTATGTATGTATGTATGTATGTATGTATGTATGTATGTATGTATGTATGTATGTATGTATGTATGTATGTATGTATGTATGTATGTATGTATGTATGTATGTATGTATGTATGTATGTATGTATGTATGTATGTATGTATGTATGTATGTATGTATGTATGTATGTATGTATGTATGTATGTATGTATGTATGTATGTATGTATGTATGTATGTATGTATGTATGTATGTATGTATGTATGTATGTATGTATGTATGTATGTATGTATGTATGTATGTATGTATGTATGTATGTATGTATGTATGTATGTATGTATGTATGTATGTATGTATGTATGTATGTATGTATGTATGTATGTATGTATGTATGTATGTATGTATGTATGTATGTATGTATGTATGTATGTATGTATGTATGTATGTATGTATGTATGTATGTATGTATGTATGTATGTATGTATGTATGTATGTATGTATGTATGTATGTATGTATGTATGTATGTATGTATGTATGTATGTATGTATGTATGTTAGCGACCCTGAACTTGGTAAAATAGAATCAATTCGACGGTATCAATGAATAACCTTGAAGTCCCTCACGCAACTTGAGAGACCTCCGACCGTCGTCTATTCTGTCCCCATCTTCGACTGACGTGTGTGCCATTTTTAAGGTGAAACTCTGTTTTATAAAGAATTACAGATAAATATGCGCCAACATGTTTATCGATGCCTTTCGGACTTTCTCAAAAAGCTGTGTGTTATAAACGCGGTTACCAACTTAACGAAACTTACATTATTCTTTGGAAATGAAATTCCAATGTCTCCGGTGCTACTGACTCATTACCACTTAGCAGGTGAGTTCAGAAATGAGCGTAGCAGACTGAGTTCACTGAAAGGTTGGATCCGGGAATTTTTCACACCAAGCATATGTGAGAACCGACGAACCTTCACTTCAAGATAAAATGGACAGCTATTAAATGACGACGGAACAGAACAGAGGCACGAAGTTTCGGAATCAAAGCTGAATGAGCGCAGA
>NW_008751730.1:1380321-1380872 GCF_000715545.1 Opisthorchis viverrini | reverse complement strand
CAAAACCTGCGAAAAAAGGTTGAACTTCACCTAAGGGGTGGAAAATCGATTTCGGTAGTTCAGGATAGCTTGAGGATTCAAGATGCCTCACTGGTCAGTCTCGAAATTACTGACCGTGTTTCGAATCCAGCATCTGCACCTCGAATAACCGTGCCCAGGCTTGGTCAACGCGGCGATTGCTCGGCCCTTGTGTTTCCCCCTGGCAGAATGGTGGCTGCATACCAAAACGGTGCTGTTGCTGAATGATTACTATAATTATTATGTTCGAAATATGAAAGTGGCTATTTTATCACTGTGAATTTCAGTAGATTATCTTCAACTCTAGTGCTGTAAAGATTGGACGGGTAAACTTCAGTGAATATCGCTACGCCAATCGAATGTTAGGAGGAATTGGGCAGCGTACACAGGCCACTAAAAGCACTTGCCGAATGCACTCCGTTCAACCGGTCCAATCACTGAAACTATTTCGAGACATTGCCAACTTGGGTGACCGTACAGTTTATTTATCACCTAGTTGCTGCTCCGTCAGTGAAGCCCAACAGTTGGATTTC
>NW_008751730.1:1379786-1380311 GCF_000715545.1 Opisthorchis viverrini | reverse complement strand
TTCTACCTCATCGAAGTATCAGTGTTCAAAATTGATGCTGTCGCGGATGATGGCGATGACGATGAAATGGTTATGTGATTGTGGGCGTACTGGGTTGAATGGGGATTGGACGTCCTATTCATAAAAAATACTAATGGACGTGGGTACAGAGCGAAGAGGAAAAGCACATAGTACCGTTCTACACAACGGGAACCTGGGAACTTAATCTGTAATTCCATCTGAAGGCAGTAATTCGGAAACGACGGAGCTCCATGGCGAACAGCCAAACAAAATATCTAACTCTTCCTGGAGATTCATTGAACGTGATGGTTTTGGGTGTATTTTGCTTCACTGACTTGAAGTGAATCAAGTTGGTACTTCACAATAAAAAGAAAGGTAATTTATTCAGTTCCTGCATACCACACTCAATTGGTGATGACCTAAACCCCCAGACACTCATTCAGACAATCTGGATGGAAACTGACAGAAGGGACGCCAGAGAGTCCGATTATCGCTTATTTCGTGCAATGTTTTCAAAGAGTCCTA
>NW_008751730.1:1373597-1373961 GCF_000715545.1 Opisthorchis viverrini | reverse complement strand
TAAGCGTGCATTGCATGTTTGAAATCGGGTTGTGATACTACCAGTTCATAGAGGTAAGCCCTTCACCGCGAAGTCATTTATTGGTAAATATCAACTAAGCAGCTACAATCCATTGAACAGGAAAATAACCGTCTCATTTGCCCATAGTTTTCAGAGGCTGAATATTCTCAAGAGTCGTTCTTGATTTTCATGACTATTCAGGGAATATAATACTATTGTGAAGGAACACGGCAAAGCGTCACCACGTGTTCCGTAATAAAACTCACCTTCCACTAAGCGCGGGACGGAGCTTCCAGAAGACCGCAGGATACCCGCATACCTCATCAGTAGTGCCTGCGTTAAGCTGGACACCCAGAGATTGAAA
>NW_008751730.1:1364425-1373454 GCF_000715545.1 Opisthorchis viverrini | reverse complement strand
TGTGAGGGTCTGTGAGTGTCACGAATACACTGCTCAAATCGTAGGGCCCCTGTGAGGTGCAATTTCTGTCTTATAGACACGGGTAGAGTACATTTATATTTCGAGTGACAAAACTGACTGCAGGCGAAGGGGATTAGTTTTCGGGATTCTTCCAGGAGTTGGATTCATCTGGGAGGATCCTGGATGAAACAGCTTCCAGGGTCAAGACGAAGGGTGTTATTCATAGTGAACAGGGGAATCGTAGACACATAGCTGGTTAAGAAATGACCAACCTCGTGGCCGGATGCAAATCTGGCATATCGACACTCCGAGGACGAGAAATTTATACGCCGGATGCAATATTACGGGGGGACTTGAAAGTTTATCTGTTTGCGTATTTTGCACAACAACAAGGGTTCATTTATCGGTTATTCAAATGACTAATACAACCTCAAACAGGAACAGGACAATCGGAGATCTGTAAGCAATCGAGTAACAACAATTAATGAACCCCCACCTCTCCCTTTCCGAAAGAATAACAAATGTGTTTTCAGGCTAACTAGCCTGCACCAAGTTTCCACATTTTCAATGTAAAATGACGCAGTTTGTTCGTTATTCGCAATGTCGTGTGAGAACCATTTCCGGGGGTTTATCACGAACGCATTCTGTGGGGGGAGGAGCTGCTGTGATACCCATGAAAGAAACTTGTCTCATTTTGTGATAATTTCAAAGTAGCGATGCTGTGCTGACAATAAATTTGGATTTCGCACATTCACCAGGAATTGAGATATTTCGGTTTCTTGCAAAAATACCCGTCAAAACAAGTTCCCAATTAGGGTGGAGCCCCAGATAATCACACCACTAATCAGCTACTCGTGGGGAAATGGATTAGGCTTCATTTAATATTGGGGAGTAGGCGGGTTCCACTCTCTCCTGAGAAGTATTAGATGCGCACAACAGACAGTTCTCAAGAAGAATGAACCGGCTGTATAGTGCACGTCGGCGTTGCGGCGAAGCTAGGCCACATTCTCTATTGCAAAACCCGAAAAATCTCATACGTCGATCAGCACTAGGCTACCGGGTATTTATTGCAGCTACGCGGTAGCCAAACATCTGATTAGGCAGCTGACTATGCCCGAATTCAAGCAATTACTCAACGGAAACACACATGAGTAAGTTACATTTAAACTTTTGGACAGAGATAATGCATCCAAGTGGTGTTGGGAGAGCTGAGACTCCATGAAACCCTCTACTCGCATTCTTCAGCCGCCGCGCCTCACTCTATACCAATTCAACATCAATATATCTGTCATTTGTACTTTCATTCAGGCGAACGTTTATCACGCGTATCAACTCGTGCGTGCAAACAATGTTCCACCGGAGAATATAATTACCTTCGCCACAGACGATATTGCAAACAATCGCAGGTAAATATCGCGAACAATTTTCACGTTCTCTTTTTATTTCTTGACATTTCGTGACTGTGAATGCCAGAGAACCAACCAGCACAATCTGTTTATCATATCAAATAGCCACTGTTGTGATAAATCTCCGCTGGTGGATAGCACTTTTTAACTTGTTTTCATTTGACAGTGGTCTGAAATCAACAGCACTGACACCTAGATGTCGTTTGAGTGCGTAGGCCGCCTGATGATTTGGAGTAAGTATTAAGCAGACAATCCAGTTAGTCTTAGAAGTTTGTAATAAAACCAGTTGCTAGGATTAGTGGAGCAAACTTCTAATGACGTGAAACGCGGCTCTTGCTTGGAGAGTGTAATAATCGCAAGTCGTTTATTGCTCACTCGAATTTCATGCAAGGCACTGGGGGAGAAGTTGCTAATGAAATATATTACTAGTGGCGTTTGGCCGTACAAATAAAAATAAAACTAATACATTTTACACAGTTTGTCTCTGTTCGTTGTTATGTATTTACCTGCATCACTGTCGGATCTCTACATCATCACTGCTTTAAGGATAGTTTGTCAGCGAAAGCGTACAACAAGGGGCCCTCATCGTCTTGAAGATTTATTGGTCAACAAACCCGGGGACCAACGGGAAACAGAATTTACGATCCATTCATTTCCCTCTATTCGACCTACATTTTGATTTCTTTAAAAAACCAAATGTCGCCATTAATTTCCTTATTCCAGAAATCCGTATAAAGGCAGAGTGTTCCATGACTACAAGCACGAAGATGTCTATAACGGTGTGGTAATTGACTACCGTGGAAAGGTATGTTCCGGTGTTCCGGTGCGTAGCAACCGGATGGATTTCTCCGTCATTTCACCGTGTAACACAAGGTGCAATTAACATGACCGTGTGTATGAAAACACAATATTAACCGTAGGGCGTACCGATCAGGTTCATTATATAAATAATAATAAATTAACTTGAGCGAACACTAGTCGTAAGATTATAGATAACTCTCGAGCAGTCCAAGACCGAGATTAAACTTTGCTTGTAGGCCATGAGGTGAACTTCCATGTATTAACGCCATTTTTAAAACGAAGTTCTCGATTTGAGATTTTCAAGCTAGCGTTCTTTTCAAAAGAACCCCCAGCGTATATCAGTGCCCGCAATTAGATGCAGCGCGTCGTTTGTGAACTGTGTGCGGCGACTATCTTCTTGAAATTGCGGCGCTTCCTGGATGCTCTATTGGCAAACAATGGCTATTGGCTCCAATCTGAGCTCATCCTTATGCTGGATCGGCTAGCTACGCAATCCAACTGTCATTCTGTACAAGCACATTAACAACCAAATTTCCCTTTTCCAGCGTTCTGCGGACGTTGTGAATTTAATCGAAGTAATGATGGGGTACAGATTATAGATCTCAACTATTTGTTAAACTGCAAATGGATAGCCACTAAGGATATAATAATTGTTGAAAACACCATTGTCACAGGAATGATGGATCATGCGTGTTTATCTGTTTAAGGATGTCAGTCCGAAAATGTTCGAGAGAGTACTGAAAGGCGATGAGACACTTGAGAGACGAGGGAAGAAGGTGCTGAAAAGGTGAGTTTGCACGAAATTTAACATTCTTGCTGCACTTGCTGATCATAGCCAGAAAACTAGCTTTCCATGTCCGAGTTCTGGATTTACGAAATGTGTGCTTAGTATGTACATAATCTCCTCAAGTAGAGCTTTCATGCGCCAGTCAGAAAAATTTTGCTTTACTCAATTGGAAATCCGATTTATCAATTTCAGACTAGCAGTTAATATTAAATCATATTAAATCATAAAACATTCAATCATATCAAATCGTCAATCGGTACTGTTAAGAAGTTTCACAAAGATTCAATTATGTCCAGTTGTGCATTATCAAATATCTGCTCGGACTCGTACTCACCGGGGTCGGTCGATCTTGGTGTACATCGATTCAAGAGATGTTTCAACTCAACGTGAAAAGCAAAACAAGTGAATAATCCTGATTGTCGATGGGTTGTATGACATTCCCATTAATCCGTATCGCCATCCACCGATATTACTCTCAGCTTTTGGAATACCTGTTTCGCCCCGGGTTTTATGTGGGTACGTAGCGTCCCGATTCTACAATCTGTCTATCGTCATTATCGCTTCACTTCACTTCGCTATCTTCACCCGCCTATGACGAGAATTAAAGCATCAGCATACAGAGATAATCCAGGAAACCAGACAAATTTTATTCACGTGCAAATTATTAATATTTCATCCGCTCAGTTATTCACTGTTTGGGACGGGATCTGCGGCGCAATTCATAATCATCCGCTCTTGGTGCGTGTTTTCTAGTTAATCGCTTCTTCGTACGTGAATCGAGATAGATGTTCCTTCAAACCGATCCATTTCATTTGCACTTAGATGGAAACAACCTTGATTCAACAGTTTTCGTAAACACTGATTATTGGGCCTTCTTCATGAGCCTTGTGTTAGTTGGTGGTATGCGCTCATTCAGCTTTGATTCCGAAAATTCATGCCTCCTGTTCTGTTCGGTCGCCATTTTATAGCTGTCCATTTGAGTTTATTTTGAGGTTTCATCGGTTCTCACAAGTGCTTGGTGCGAAAAATTCACAGATCCACCCTTTCAGTGAACTCAATCTGGTACGCTCATTTCTGAACTCACCCGCTAAGTGGTAATGAGACAGTAGCACCGGAGACATTGGGATGGGTACTCAAAGGCGATACACTTTCCTGAACGTTTTAAAGCAGTTTTACCAATGGAAAGTTCATCCACACAATAAAACTGCAAAAATTAGGCCACAGCACAACAGGAATTCAGAACGAAGCAATCAAAATGAACCATTGAAACCAGAATTCCGAGTGACGGCGAATCGAAAGTAAGGTAGACAGACTGCGCCAAGACAGAACTCGGTAACGGGTAGATGAAACCACGAACAAACGGCTCTCAGACAGGATCTAATGAGGGCACCTAACGAATTCAGGGAACGCAGACCATATGCAGCAACTAAATTTTCTGACAGAATCTGTCGTGAAGCATATTCTGGGAACACAGACCGGAACGCAGTGCAGCTCTGAACGGACCGATAGGAACCAGAGTACGGTATCCTCCCGTCAACCGGTCATGGGCTGATAATATCAGACAGGTAAGGAGGAACGGTCGATCCGATCATTCACCTATGATGTCACTTCGCCTGGTGACGAAATATTTCAAAGCTCATCACCATAAGCGAAGAACATTTGTGAATTCTCTTATCAACGGCCAACGAACGGTGCATTTCCAGATCAGTTTTAGATAAAAAAATATACAGCTTCTTGGCTGTCCGTGTTCTAATTATAGATTCGTCTTGCCTTCATTTTGATATTGTTTCTCAGTGTTGTATACATTATGTGGATATTTCATTAAACGCATATAATTATACTACAAAGAGCTGAGCGTGACTGTCCTAATGGCAGCAGGATCAAACTAGCTAATGTGGAAACTGCCTCATGCCACCTTCGTGCATTCAAAACCATAGGAGCTTCTATATCCCTTGATACAAATATAATCCCACAAACATCCAAAAAAAATCGATTTTCCATTCTCATTCTCATGTGACAATGCAAACAGTAGTCGATTGGCTGTTACTGAAACAACTGATTATATCCAAAGAGGTATTTCGACCTGGGTGCTTGTTATCCTTCCACTACATTCGTGTGAATTGCTTAGCAGAAAAGCCATTTAGGAACTGCGCGGATAAACTGCTCAAAGTTGGACAAAGTCATATTCACGTGCCATGGAATGTAAAGAACCGTGAACCTCTCATACATATCTGATTACCTATTGTTCGGTTGTCCAAGACGAATTACGTATACTCGGCATCTGCAACGTGCGACTAAACTTACATTATTGGGGAATGTTACTTACGAATTACGAATTCCACGGCTTCTTTGTTGTGTTTTGCTATGCCTGCCCAATAAGCTACACTTCAAGACCACATTAACCTTCCTGTTCACTGACAGCGGTCGAGATGACTACTTGTTCATCTATTACACTGGCCATGGTTCGCCTTACGAGATTTCCTTTCCAAAGCATAATGTAAGTTTCGTTAATTTGGTAACCGTGTTTATTATAACACACAGCTTTTTGAGAAAGTCCGAAAGGCATCGATAAACATATGTTGGCGCATATTTATCTGTAATTCTTCATAAAAAGAGAGTTTTACTTTAAAAATGGCCCACAAGTCAACCGAAGTAGGGAACAGAAAGCCCGACGGTCGGATGTCTCTCAAGTTGTGTGAGCGACTTCAAGGTGTTTTATTGATAACGACAAATAGATTTTATTTTACTAAGTTCAGGGTCACTCAGCGCACATGAGTTCGCAGTTGATTCATTTAAACTGCTGAGCAAACAAAGGTACTATAAACAGCGAACCTGGCTGTCACTCATGGGCATAGATGGTGCAAAGAATGTTACGAAGAACGCGGCAGGCGAATTTCTCCTGACAAGGCCACATTCCCCTTTCTACTTCCAGAGGGACGGAGCGAATGTTTGGTAGTATGAAGAAGCTTTCGTATTCTATGTATGAAAAGGTAGTCCTTGACGAAATGCCGAGAAGCAAAGTACAACTGTTTCTATCCTAATAGTGCGCCTAGTAGGTCCAAAATTTAACCATTCGGCCACGGGCGGTCAACCAACAGCCTGAATTATCCACAATTAACCGGGATATTACGTCGCTCATTCTTCAATCAAGGGATCCGCACAACTGGAGATTGACCCCTGGGCTGACAAATTTCCAATTTCAAAATCCATTCACCTTGTGGACTATTGTTCTATCTGAACTACTAACAGTCTCTTGGTAGTGTGATATCGTTTGGATTATTACGATTCATTGCAAGTCTCTCTAAATCTCCGTGTAACGTGATTAGGGATAGAATTTTTTTCAATAAATTGGCTTGAATTAATGGACGTCATTTCACTACTCGACGACCAGTTGAAGACTTATGATGTGATTCCTTATATAAAAGCTATATTCACCCAAAAAAGAACATCTTTTTACTGAAAGTATTCATGTGGCTTTCGATGGTTGTAGTAATTTTGATTATGCAATCAGACTTATTCACGTCCATCACAGTGGATGAAATATGGAAATGTGACATTTGATTAATAATTTCCGTGGAATTAATAGCCGGAATAACTGGAAAATGGTCCATCAAAGTGGCCATTCCGATTTTGTGACTGTGGAGCACACAGCTGGGATAATCTGGAAATCTGTCCCTCAAAGTGGCCATTCATTATTCCGATTTTGTGACTGCCAGCTCGTTCGCTCTAACATTGGTTCTGGTGCCCGTCTCCAAGGAGAATTTACATTACTACTACAGAGGACATTCCGGAGAACTAACATACAGGAAACAGGGTCTTCAGCTATAAGTTTAGTAGAACTAAGCAAAACGCATTCACACTGTCCTCTAAATGATTCTGTTGGGATGTTTATCCAAAAAATCAATAATCGTTCGGCTTATCACCGATTCAGAGCCTAGTTATCATTGCACCCAAAGGCGGCACTATGGCTGAGACACTGCTTAGTTGCCAAAGCCTGGACAATAGCAGTTAGAATGCTGAGGTTAGTTAGCAAACCTGTACTCTTTGGTCCAAAGTTTCACGCTACAATCAGTAAGTTATCTCGAGCTCAGGGGATTTCTTTTCTTTTCTTGTGACAGCTCGATGCCGGGAAGTTCAACAAACTCCTCGGCCACCTGTATTCAAACCAAAAGTACAGGAAAATGGTGATTTACATGGATGCTTGCCTCTCTGGCTCTATCTTCGTGGGTGTGCTTCCTTCAGACGTGGGAAGTAAGTAGAGTAATTCTTTTTGGACAACACTCGTGGGATTCTTGAGAACGTCCAGTCTGGTTCAAGTAACTAAGGTTGAGGTAAACTGGACGACTGCCGCTACCTGTGTAGCCCAAAGAAGCGTGAAAGCCATGGTGTGATGTCAAAAAGCTTTCAGCAACCCTCTGAGTAGTTTGTTTGTCCTGACAGCTCCACAACGTCCGTGAGTCACACTGTCCGATCGTCGATAATAATTTACCTCATTATTTCGCACTTTTCATACTGATCTATTCGTTCTGTTGTCTGAACCCCCAAAAACCGCAGTCTACGCGACAACATCAGCCAATGCCAATGAGGACAGCTTTGCTCAGTTTTGTGAGGACCCGCAATTCAGTGTTTGTTTAGCGACCGAATTCTCGTATGCCTGGATTACAGATTCTCAGTCCGTGAGTTATATGAAAACTGTTCTAGAGAAGCCTATGAGTTTCGGATGGGCAATCCGGTGAAAGTCAGCAACTAGTGGTAGTCCATTCGATGCGCCAGACCACTCATTTGTGTATTTTTGATGAGTTTGTCGTACTTCTTTAATAAATGTACATTTTTGAGTGACAGTGTAGGCAGGTGTAATTTGAGGTCAGCTGATACTGTTGACACTCAGTCCGAACTTATGATGTGACTCTTGGAAATCCTTGCTCACGCGCAGTGCAGATGTATGCTGCTCAAAATCTCCCGAGTCTTGCACATCGATGGTGGCGCCTACCGGGCTATCACTCAGTTTGCAAAGAACCTCGCTGTGTATGGCTTACCCGGCAACATAGCATTTGACGGTTCTGCCCACGCGAACCTGTCTACTCATCCAAACCATCAACCTCCGAATACATGTAGTACCACAAGGTAGGATGTTTTATTTCTAGTTCAGTTTAGCTTGCATAGGGCTATTCGACCGTTTTCGTTTTGTTGGCACTTCTTGTGACATTTGTGATAAATCTTTTATACATATTTCAGCCTGCAACTGGCTACTCACCACCACTAACACCGACACTGCCATGGCCAATTCAGCGATCACGACCGTCCGAGGCCCGTAAAATGAGGAAACGATTAGTTTCTCCCTGACATCCCGATCAGGTTCACCTCTATTCTTTCAGAGTTGTGTGAATGAGGCTACCATATGTCTGGGTAACATCGGTGTTACTCGCTCTCTAATATGGAGACCATCCGGTTCCCACAGTGACTGGTTAGAGACACTACAACGTATGCATTTGAATGGACGTTAGTGGAATTTTTGTTATCATGTTCGATTTGCATCGCCTGAATCAGTGTCAGGAGCTGAAGGTTCATCGGAGAAATTGTGGTAGGCCAGCAATAAGTTCTTTTGTCATTCACTTTAGTTTTTTAATAGGGCTCCAAATGGATTTGAATGCACGTCGGGAAGCATCGGTGTTGAAAACGGATGCTGAAATTAAGGGGACGATGATGATGATGATGATGATGGTGATGTTGGTGAATGCCCTAGAACTTCAAATCCTTAACTCGTGTGTGTTTATACTGTCGTGACACAGCGAAGCAACCTGTGATATATCAGCAGTATATGTCAATCAACATTTCGTGTGTAGTAGCCCTGGTGATGGTTTCACCAAACAAGTGCGCTGGGCCATTTGTTACGCGCGCAAAAGTACCTGAAAAAATGACATGGGATCAACATTAACAGCGGCAGACACTAGTGATTCGCTGAGGATACTAACAATAATGTCGTAACTCTAGTGTGTTTTGGCTGTTTCCGGCCACAGTGAATCTACCTTAAAGTT
>NW_008751730.1:1359338-1363086 GCF_000715545.1 Opisthorchis viverrini | reverse complement strand
CCTTAGTTGATAATGCACTAGTAAGCGTCTATTTATTGTTTATTTCAGGAGATGAGAGGTCTCCCAGTTGGAAAATTCCAAGGTCATTATGATCTACCAATGCACCGAAATGACGAGGAAATGGCAGTATGTTTTGAGCGCCATGTGTGATATTAAGTTGTCTATTGCACCAGTTAATGCTGGTTTACTTGTTAGTCATGAATTAGCGTCGCTCGTAGCAGCAATAAAACGCGATTTTCGCGACGGTGAACTTATCCAGGTAAATGTAGATAACTGCCGCAACTGCAGTTGTAGACTTCCACTTGCGAAGGCGTTCCAGTGAGGAACAGACACCCACATTTACCTACAATCAACGAACCGATCAAGCTCTCTACGTCATCACACAAGCCTACGTTACCACCGGTATCTGAAGTTCCCCGCCATTTTCCGGGTTTGTCCATATCATTTAGACGGATAAGTTCTTGAGACGTGTTGCTAATTTCGGCTGCCAGAGGACTACTCATACCTCAATATTGTGAACAAGGCCGGTTGGTGCACAAATATGAGCTATGTATTACCCGGTCTGGGTCTTCCATGAGCGCAGTATGCTGGGTGTATTTCGGAGCAGGCAGCCGCGAAATGCTAGATAATCATCAGCCTCTGTAATGGAAAAACATAAGACACGCATGTGAATACATCAATATATAACAGACAAACAAACAGACAGACAGAGGGACAGACAGACAGACGGACAGGCAGGCAGATAGACAGAGAAAAACAGAGAGGCATACAGAGAGGCAGACCGGCACGCATGCAGGCAGACAGATGGACAGGCAGACAGACAGACATGCATGCGTACGTACATGACTACATTACAATAGGACGGCCTCAGTCTCCGACAGACGCTACAGTATGTACAAAACCCACCAGTTTATGAACGCAGATGTAAATTGCTATTCATAGCATTACGGAATTCTGAGTTTCTCTTCCTCACTCTTCTCCCACGTCTCTATAGTCTTGCACTGATGAGTAGCACTCAGAGTCTTACCCGTGGGTCAAGTGTCCAGAAAGCGCGCCAAAAATCACGTGGTTTTCGCTTGGTAAATGTTGTCTGAATTTAGCGCTGCTGTTATATTGGTGTTTCAAAAGCAGCGTCACCATGGCAACGTGACCTATCACCTAGCGTTGTAGAATTAACAAAGTCGATCACGACGAGAAGGTTGGCCGACAGTTTCTCATCTTACTCAAACTGAATGACAGCATTAACGTGAGCTCAAGAAGGTTAGTTGCTGTGACCATTCGCGTACAAGCTAAGTTTATGTTACTAGGAGAATTGGGATTCACAGATAGAACCGATGGCGGCCACATCGTGAAGCATTCCGCAACAAATGACAGTGTTTGACAGTTGCGCGTTACCTGCTAGTCATCTGCTTGCAAGTAACGTTATGAGTGCTTTGCGTAAGTGGCTTCGAGAAGCACGAAAGAGTATGGCTTTCTTAGCCTACATTTTCCACTCAAAGTTCAATTAACGTTGCGTTAGTTGGCCAAAGACAGATTGAAATACAGTGTTTTCAACAGTTTTTTTCTTCAAGAAGATACCGGTGATATAGAAGGGAATGCTGATGGCCAAATTTGGCCAAACGTTCCATCCGCAATCGAGTTCATATTCTCCGTGCCCTGGGGTGAAGAGGAGCGAGGCGGAGCTTGTATTGATAGTTCTCTTCCAAAGCAGTTTGGGGCAATTTGATTTCTCTTCTCTAATATAAAAACATAGGATTTATTATAAAAGGCAAGCTTAAAGGATTTTCGGTCAACACAGTCAACAAACAGAATGGCCCATAATCCAGTTAAACAGGTTACCATCTCAGAAGATTGTTTCATTGAGGGTGAGGTATTTCTTTCCCTTTAAGTCAAAATGAAATATCTTTGATCCGCTTGAAGAGACGTCAAAGGAGAACGCTGTACATGAAGAGCCGTACTGACAGGGTTGGAACGGCAGTTTTGAAACCATCGGACCTCATCCATCACAGAGCTGATTGTGGATTTGGAACCAAGGTAGAAATTTTCCAAGTCATCATTCACCTTCGTATTTTATGTGGGTCCGACAAGTACAGCTTCCGTTCAAGGTCATCCAGGGAAAATGCTATTTGGCCACCGATGCCTGAGGACAATTTTGAAAGTAAACTGCTCGATAGAGCTTCGGAAGTTTCGAAGGAGGTCGGACGGATTGTAAGCTGTTAAACGTCTGTTAAGGTTGGGTAATTGCGGATTTTTGTACAACTCAGCGGTTCGGTCACCGTCTGTGACCTCCGTCAGCAAGAATCGCAAACGGTTACTTATTACATAACACTGAGTGATCAGACTACAAGATGACGACCGATAGTTCAAGACATCACGACCACTTGTACTCGGGTTGAAGCTGAAGTCATCTAGTCACGCTGCTGTTAACTGGTAGATTCATTTGTAGCTGGTCGGGCAGCTAGGGTGTAAATGCCCGGTCGTGATCTGTGTTGCGTCGTGGTCTAACAATCTGAAGTCTCATTGATTGGTTATGTAGCTTCCACATTTAGTATATTACCGTCCATTCTCAACTCCGATTCATCTCCATGAATCTGGTTTTCCGAGTTGGTTCAGTTCAGTTCAGTTCAGTTCAGTAGATATCAGTACAGTTTTTTCAGTTTAATTTCTCTCGGTTCAGTTCAGTGTCTCAGGTTATCCGACTGACCCCTTGACCGTTGTGGCATTGGTGAACTCACTGTGAACCGAACCCTAGCCGCAATATCCTGTCAATACGACGAGATAATTGATTTCGTTAGGACGTACCAAGGAGCAGTCGCGAAGCGGCGTCCCCTTATTTTCATCCGTGCCGTGTTCAGCATCACTGAGGAATGTGAGGAGGTGACAGTTGGCTAGACATTCTGGCTGAAATTATGAGTATTGTTATTCTCGCGCTTTCGGTTGATTGATTTGACCCGTTTTTCACCTGCATTCGGTGATATAAAACCCGTTTCCAACATCCATGGGACCAGCCAACTTCCAGAACGGTCGGTTCTCGAAAGCCTTTCCAAAGGTCTGTTGATTTGACCCGTTTTTCACCTGCATTCGGTGATATAAAACCCGTTTCCAAAATCCATGGGACCAGCCAACTTCCAGAACATGCGGTCGGTTCCACCTGCAATTAGTTTGCTTCGAAGGACACGGATGCTAATTGTACCGTCGGGTTCGACCGTCTCCACTGACGGCATTGTGCTACTCTACACCGGTCTTAGTGGAGGAGTAATTGGACGATGACGTAGGATGGTTAATCAATATGAACACTTGTACGGCTGACCAACTTATATAACATCGGTGGATTATCAACAAGCCGACTTGTCTGAGTGATTTCAAAGATTCACAAAACCGTCCCGACCGGTTTCGCATCCTCCACATTTACGGCGGATAACTGTTGCAACCAGAATCGTGGACGTTCATCACCATTTCAAGTACCTCATTAGTAGCAGCATAATCTGGACTACTCAGATGGTTTAGGCACCTCACGACAACGTTTGGTTTTATTCGGGCTCATCATGAGGGTGCACTTCCCGGGTTCCCATCAACCTCGTGTTCAGTTGACGCGAGATTCAAGTGGATTCATTTGTGTCTCCTGTCAAAAGCGAATTCGCCCGCAAGTAGGAGCATATGTGAAATCAAGTCAAATTAGGGTTCAAGTAGAACGCGAGGTTGACAGAATCTTGGGTATTGCGACTACCTGATGAGCCCCAAGACGGGA
>NW_008751730.1:1351705-1357978 GCF_000715545.1 Opisthorchis viverrini | reverse complement strand
GGACTAACGTACAAAATCACCTGGTACTGGACAGTCATTCCGCGGTTGAGTAGACATTTCAACCCACAAACCGCGATGGAAGTTTCGTCTGAATTGCGGTACAAAACAAACAGTCATACACTGCACTGAACTAGATGCTGTTACGAGCCCGGTGGAGTCAGACCACTACAAAACACCAACTACAATGGAGATAAGATAAGCAATGCAAGAACAAAGGATTTCCCGTCCCGGTGACTTTCCGTGTTGGGACTCTATGTGATCAGTATTCAGCGGTCTTCAGCGTTAGCATTTTCTCCTAGTGTAAGAAATGTGCATCACCCGGGCAATTCACTAGCACCCTAAGGCATACAAACAAAACAGCAGAGACTAGGCATCCAGCCAACACCCAAACTGAGCCGGCAATCTGAGTAGTTCGTTTAGTGGTCGTTTGATAAAGTTTTTCGCCACCAACTGGTGGCACACTTAAACTACACTTCGTTTTGGGAGTGAAAAATAGAAATGATAAAATTATATAAACTGCTGTTCCCACTCTAGTGCCTGGTGCCAGAAAGAACTTACTGACAAGGGTACATAACAGCCATATTCCGAACCAGCGAGTGAGTGTGTGCGAGTGAGAAATTTAAACTGCCCCGGTGCTACTTAAAGGGCACTCACTATCTGATATTGATTCAGTCCGTCTACTAGGCGTTTAGTGAACACCCATCAACATCGATCGTGATTTTATGAGATGCCTGAATGGTGATCACATTCGGTCGTCTTTCTGTGGCGTGCATGAACACTCATCAGCTTTTGCTGAATTGATTGAATAGTTCGCAGGCCTGGATGCTTGCCGGCTTCCCTATTCAGATTTTGATGGAGTTTTATGGTCTCCGTGGTTTAGGGCATCCTAGGGTTACTTTCAGGAAACTGACCTTCCCGATGAACAAAAATACTCTCATTTGCACAATGGCTTCGTTTGAACGGGGGACTCGACTGAACCCAGATTAACCTCTCGTGTATACTGGTGTCCTTCAACTGGATTGTAAATTAAACTACATTTCAGAATTCTGTCCAATGATGGGTTGCTTCATTACACTCGGTGCGCAAATTTCTCGCGGTGTTCTTTGGATAAATTGCCTAACATTTACAGCACTCGAAGATGGCTGGAACACCTAATGCAGGAATGTGATGGTTGACTCAGTCGATGTTCCCGGGACAAGCGAAATGTGAATTGGCATCTCGTTTTCGTTAGCTGCTGGTTACCCAACGTAACTGAAGTCCATTGGTACTCAAAATAGGAGATTGATCGGAGGGTCGGTGGTTTGAGCTCGACCCTGGAAATTCGACTGCTCTTGTCCAGAACTGGGCAGCATCCGTCGTGCTCCCCTTGGTGGAACGGAACCACAACTGAACGATTACTTCATATATTTGATTTTTGTTACACATGAACTCCCGCAAAATTTATGGAGACGTGATCGTCACGTGGACCAACGATTCATACTGGCTGGATCCATTTACGAAGGCTGTACTGAATGTCTACTGACGGTAAAAGCTTCTATACACATGGAACTTCCAAAACTGATGACTCCATAGTAAATTCGTCAACACTGGCTCAAAACTGTGAAGGGTTGTGTCACTTTTGGCAAAAAACACAGAATTCGCTGACAAATGGCAGGAACAATGTGGGGCGATTGGACAGGCACTTCGGGAAAACCTGCGGTGAACATATGGAGCCAAGTGAATCGGATGGTTTGTGGGATATTTTCAGTCAACCAAGCCAGGATGAAACTGCAATCTGGCTCCTAAATAGCTTCACACGTCATTCGCTCCCGACAGCTAATATTGAGAAGAAAACATAACGCCCTTGACAACAGATTAAGTAATGGAACACATGCTCATACGAATACGCCAATGAGCCTGTTGCCTACTCTCACAGTCGCCCTGGATGACATCAGGGCAAATTCCCATTACTTGTCAAGGGAGCGAATGACGCGTCAAGCTATTTAGAAGCTAAATTGCAGTTTCATACTGGCTTGGCTGACTGAAAATATCGGGAAGTTGTTTATTGCAAGTTGTCTATTCACCTCTTCAAATGAGGTAGTATGAAATCTGTTTGTTACCCTACTTCAGTTTACCCTTTCTGCTCTCCACTGTTGCGTCGAATATTTTGGTGTGTTAAAGGCGTTAGCCGGTTAAAGAGGTACAAGTAATCTGAGAACGAACGGTATCGGGTGCGTCTGGATCACTATGAAGCTTTCCGGCACGTTTCCCCTTTCATTGTTTCATTATCTCAGTCGAATTCGCAACGATTCCGGATGGTTGTAGGGAAGCAACGCGAAGTAACCCACATGCCGAACGCCAAGGAAGACAAAACTGATCATGAGCTGTCCAAAAACATTCAGCAAGCACATGAGTATTCCAGTTGAAGTTTCTAATCCTGCTGTACGTTTAATACATAGCCCATATTTGTGTACCAACCGCCCTTGTTCTCAGTATCGAGACATGGGTAGCGGTACCCGAAATTAGCAACACGTCTCAAGAACCTCTCCATCCAAACAAAACGGGCAAAACTAAACTACGGCGGGAAACTTCAGATGCTGGCGGTAACAACGGTTTGGGATATGAAGTAGGGAGCTTGACTGTAGGTAAACGTAGGTTTCTCTTCCTCACTGGAACGCCTTCGCCAGTGGACGTCTACATTTGCAGTTGCGGCAGTGCTGTCTATTCACCGGGATCAGCTTACCGTTGCGGGAATTACATTTTACGGCTGCGAAGAGCAACGCAAATTCATGACGATCAAGTAAACCAGCATTGAGGTTGCTTCAAATTCACCAAGTGATTGTCTCCCGATATGAGCCTCATTTCGAATGAAGAACTCGCTGACTATATTGATATGCATTAAGTAGTTGCTCACGCTCAAGATTGCCTGGACGTCTCCTCTTTCTCGTCACAGGTGAAAACGGCTCAAAGATTTGAGGTCTTTCTTCAAAACCGAGACCCTGAAAAATTGCGACATAATGAGTGGCTACTCTCCAAGCACACGGCCGAGGTCAACATCCTCCTGGGGGTGTAAGGCCGTGATCTGAGCACACCATCCTGAGTATGGTGTTATATAACTTCAAAATCATTGGGGGATAGTTCACGACGCTTCGAAACCGCCAAACTTCCAGCTGAGACAGCATCATTTTGGTGCAGTTTCTCATTGATCAGCGACTTCTGTGTGGCCGCCAAACAACCTTTTCCGGCGAGAAGCGTGAAACCACGCACAAGCCTCCTATCATTCCATGTGGAACCACGAACCCGAGGACCTATAATGGGGTCATTAATTGCTGTAGTCGAGTTAACTACAACCTGTCACTGTCTTCAGGTATTTAGAACAAACCATGTGGAGAGGCTTCTCGGATAAACCATGTTGGTCGTGTTAACTTTGATTTCCTGATATAACTGAGCCAGTCCTATAAACAGGCAGACTGTGTCGAACTCGACTATGATGGTAGGCGTTTATGCTACTGAAGTGATTTCTAACACCCTAACCGTCATTGGAATGTGAAGTGGTCACCTAGTGTCTTAAACATATGATGGCGTTCGAACTGACTGATCCAATGGACAATTCAAAATATCTAATATTGCGCTGAACATATACTGCTATCGCCTCATCATTTCGGTTCATCGGTAGATCATAATGACCTTGGAATTTTCCAACTGGGAGAATTCCCATCCCCTGAAATAAACACTAAATAGACGCTTATCAGTGCATTAACAAATAAGATAGTATCCGATTCCATATACTAGATCTATACTAGATCTATACTTTACTTTTGTGTTGAAGGATCCCATTGAGCAAGAAACATCACTTACGAAACTGGTTCTCGAGTAGCACTGATGTTCAGCGAATCGCTCGCATTATCATCTCGGTTTGCTCAAAATTACATTGACTAAATTTTTGCGGATCAGACTGAAGGGCAGTGTCGGATTGCCCGTTTGCTTGTCGAATGAGGACATGGTACTGCTCACTATTTCGCATGCCAATTTCTAGAAGTTACATGCATGAATTTAATGTTCAGACCATGCTTTTCATCCTTTTGGGGCTTAAAATTGAACAAACTAATAGCACCATTATGTGTGACCAGGGCGAATCTTGTAACCACAAACTGTTCGTTCGAAGTACAAATAAGTCCTTGATCACTCATGTGTACTTAAAAATGGGTCTTGGGTTGCCATGAGGCGTGAAAATCTGACTGAATCTTTTAACTTGGCTGGAAAGTTTGCGAAAGACCTCGTCATGGGTCTTGGGTTGCCATGAGGCGTGAAAAAAACATGATTAGAATGGGAGTAAAAATTTTGAACAATTAATCGAATGACTAACGCAGTTTCTTGCATGGAGTCCTGACACTGTAGGTGGAACACCCGAATGCTTTGAAAAAAAATACCCACAATTCTTTATTGCAGTGTCATCAAGCCGCTGGTTCTCGCCAACTCCAAATCCCCATGGCATTGAAATAACTTTTCGTTGTTTGTCCAGCTTATTTGCTTTCCCAGAGGGAAAAAATTGCCTTAACAAGCTGAATTGACTTGATGGGGTTTAAAGTGAGTACGGCTATCTCCGAGGAATTAGCGTGACATCCGTTGTGACCCAAATGTCTCTTGAGCCCAAATTCTGTTGTTTCACGAAGGAATTTGAAGAGAAAGCCCAAGAACAGGAAGCCGTATTCGAGGCTGGCAGGGGTTGTGTGAACTACAATTTCACAATTCGTCGAGTGTCAGAACAATCACATGCCTACACGAGCTCCAAAATTTGGTTATCCCTTGACATCGATGATAACACATTTGATTCTGTCGTTCATTTCTACACTAGAGAAATAATCGAATTGCAGCCAAACATAATGGCAATAAAATATGACCCACTGACACATGCGATATGCGTTACCTATTTGCATACGATTCTCATATAGCCCCATGCATAAGCCAGTAACATACGAGGGAATTTAGCTTGAGTGGCCTACCGTATGTTTATTTCAAATACAAAATACTTGATATTAAAAAGTAATATAGAATTATTTGCTCATGTTAGTTTGCAATCCTGGGATGGATCTGTTCATGGTAACGACAAATGCCGTAGCGACGTCGGTGGTCTTTGTTGAGACTTATGAGACCTGATGGAGTCAGCAGGTCACTACAGGCTACGGTACTGCAGAGTTCGGGAACATTTTTCCAATATGGTGAAGCTACAAAGCAAGATCGGATGATTAGCGGTGGCTTGAATACCATCGAATTCCGCAAATTCCTTCTACTCGGCTACCCAAAGCGACATAACGTATAGCACTGAAATATTGTGGAAAACGAAAACAGGCTAATAAATGCGTGTACAGTATATTTGTAATGTACTACTCATAAGGTTGCTGAAAATCCATCGACGAAAACAGGCCAATAAATGCGTGTACATTACAAATATGCATGCATCGCGATATTTCAAATATCGTAGCGACTGAAATAGGAGGCGGCCTGGTGCAGCACATTCAGTTGCCTGAGAATATCATAAACGAGAGATTCAGCTGGGTTCCAGGTAAGTCTCTCGAAAGAACCAAATTAGTTTGCAGATGAGTGTATATTCGCTAATTTCGTGTGTACAGACGTTTCGTCTTCTATTCACCGACTTTTCCAGTGAAAAATCACAGCCATGTAGGAAATCAAGTAGTAGGGGACCATTAGTGTATATTCACAATTTGAAAACCCTTCCGTGTGGACTTTGGAAAGAAATTGAGACTCAAACCGACAAAAAAGCAACTGAAACATACTTGATGTCGATAATTTTTCCGGGAGTCGGAGCGAGGCAAAAGGACAAAACAGTTCTTTGACGGCTTGTTGTTCAATATCGATGACCAGTTGTGGACGCCGACGGCTTTCAAGCATGCAACAAGGTCGATGCAGAACAAGAACGCAATAAGAAGCGAACAATGACGCTTCATATGCGGGTTTACTCGAAGTTCCATGTATCTGGAATTTTATACTATTCGCCTCCTGGAAATCGAACTTTGCCTCACACATATATGGCGAATGTGTGAAACGGCTGCCCACCACAAATTTAATGGGTCCGCGGTACGCTATTCAGGGTAAGGTCGGCCATTTCGATTTCCTTGCTCAATGACTGATCATTTGCGGAGACGTTTTACAACAATGTGTGCGCCTTCGTTATTCGCGTTTTTTCTAGGGGAAACGGGGATCATTTCGTTGAGCGCGGAGACTACTGAGCCGTAAACTGAGGCTGCAAATGGTTTTGTATAGTGGCTGGACGCA
>NW_008751730.1:1327086-1351520 GCF_000715545.1 Opisthorchis viverrini | reverse complement strand
TTTTCGTGCAAAAGTTCTTAGTACGGATGCGAAAATTTTCACAGCTGTGTTTCGAGGAATCTTTGGAACTTTATTAGATAAAACCCCCATTAGATCAGTCTGGTGGTCGATCCTTAATTCGCCCACTGAAAAAAAAAGATAAAAGTTGGGCAAAGAACTGCTGACCACTATTTCGATTAGCTGTAGATAGCTGTAGATAGCGCTGTTCTTTCTTCAATCACAGAAACTAAATCACATGGTCACGGATTGATAGACTTCTCCAATGTCTACCGCTTGGGAGGGATTTCAATCATCCACCGGAATGTTTTTTCCTCTAGGCTACTTATAGATTGTCGGTAGTATGAAAAGTTTGGGTCAGTTCCAGTAGTAATTTCGTCCATCCGGTGAAGCCAGTCTATGCGGCCAAACCGCGAGGGGTTTACACCTGTTTCACATCGCAACCAATTGAGCTTCGTGGTCGTGGTATATCACCATCATCATCACCATCATCGTCATCAACATGACAGCGTGGTATCCGGTATCTCGCTGGAAGGCTTATTGTAAAGAAAATAATACAGTTAGAGTGTGAAGGGACTTATTTCTAGCTCGCTGCAATCATTCTCAGGTGCCCACACCTAATAGCACTCATCCAGGCAACCAGTAACTTCGATTACCCGCCATGGCCTGCATCATTCCAAAATTGATTTGTTCTCAACGTCACGGGAGTTCGGTCCCCGAGTGAATACCGTGTCGAAAGAAAATGCACATACGTTTTTTATGTTCATCTAGGCTTTCAAAGATTTTAGGTTGTGCATTTAAGAGTCGGTTATGGTTACCACTGACTCAGCAGATAGGGTTCATTTGTAAAATGTTGGCCACCTTTTTAAAGGGGACCCCTATTTCATACGAAAAAAGTCTCGTCTCCTGACGTGGATGTATCGTTCGGTGAAAATAATTGCATTTGCATCTGCTGCTCCGTGTGCCGAAATATCAACTACACACTACTTACCATATTTAAGTAGCTGAATATTGGGATCAGTTGACACTCGTTAACACCAGATTATTTCAATATTGTTAGATCAACATCGGTGAGTGCAAACAGGTAAGTAATCACAATGATATTTGGGTAGTAATTATTTTCTTATGTCACACTTCAAGTATCGCACATACTGCCGGAGTTTTGAGATGCGAAAATCAGCTTTATTCCAACACTGGGTAGCCACGATAGAACTGGAATGTTTCGTGGGGTGAAAAACACACGATTCCGGGAAAAAATTCAACATTGTCATTTTGCCAATAAATATTAAGGCATGGCTTCATGCATTGCTATGTATTCCGTTTGCAGATGCAGAAATACTTCAAGGGATCCGGTAACCATGTGCACCTAATAGCTTTTCGGGCGGTTATCGTGGGAAAACATCAGGTTTCAACGTGGCATCACATGGGAAAACAAATTTATTTGTGAAATCATACTGTTCTGTTTTTCGTGCATCAGACTAACCTTAGAATTGCGTGAGCAGATTACTCCGTTTCGCACCGTCTGATTCCTGTCGCATACACTGTATAGAGGTTCGGCAATGGAAAGCTAGACAAAGTTAGATGATGTGATAAAATTCGGTGATGACGTGAATCACAAAACTTTGTGACACGACTTGTTTCAACCAAAGCCCACATTTATGCAACCAGCAACGCATTCCGTGTAAAGGTCATTTTTGCCTCATTCTGTCATCCATCTAGAAAACTCAAGATTGGAAAGCTTGTCTTTCAAACGTATACTAACTCAATTAACAACTAATTGGATTTTTCTTTCCGAAGCTACTGGATCCCACGCTGAGACGGTGTGAAACACTATGAACGTGATAAATTTCAGGAGAAGCGAGATTGTATACGACTCATGAGTACAAGTTGGCATTCTCACGAATAGAGCTGTTATGGCTCACCCAAAAATAACAATTTGTTTTACGTTTCATCGCTTTTAGGATAATGCAAGGCACTTCTATTCATTCCATAACAGGTTATTGGTCCTGGCCGGCGTGTGGACCATAGGTGTGTGAGAAGCACAGTGTGGTCAGGTGTTTCGAACACCAGCCAGGTACTCGAGTGTTCGTTTCTTGAGATTCACATTGCGAGTGAACCTCAGTCGGGGTGAAACAGATACACAGGATTTCCTGGTTTAATTTACCGGACAAAATATGGATTAACATTTGCTGAGATGTTCTCTCTTTGTCAACGTTGGGAATGCTGTACGTGCACTTTCTTGTATGCTGTAGCCCAAGAATTACTAGCTTTAAAACCCATGTGTAATATCGAATTGTGGTGTGATGAACGAATTCCCTAAATAAATCATTGACATCAGGGTCTTTTTTCTGATTCTGGAGTACGTGCACTTTCTTGTATGCTGTAGCCCAAGAATTACTAGCTTTAAAACCCATGTGTAATATCGAATTGTGGTGTGATGAACGAATTCCTTAAATAAATCATTGACATCAGGGTCTTTTTTCTGATACTGGAAGTGTCATGAATATCCTGTTTGTTCATATTGTCGTTCTGTTATAACGTTAACGCTCTCGCGTTAACTTCCAGCTCATATATGTCTATTCCTAGACAAGCGGAGAACTATGTCCGGTTTCAACGATAACTAAAAACCATGCTGAACAACCGCTCGAGATCAACCGGCCAAGTTCTGAGTGTACTAGCCGGAACGTCGGTTTGGTTCGAAAATATCCGGAATTTTTCGTGAAATGCGCACTGCAGATAATTTCCAGCAATCAAGAAACGGATTCACAGTGCTTTTCAGCTTTCGGGCGCAGACTACACTTCGTTCCGAGTAGAATCCCCCAACAGAGATTCTCAAGATTTCCCATGCATCCAACCTTTCGATAATCGTGGAACATGTCAACATGGGGTCTGAATTTGGTCCAAATCGAATCAGAACCTAACAGTGAATACGAAAATAGCATAGTTTTGGTTTTGAAACTAGCAAGTCCCCGGAGCTTCTCTGGATCACATTTAAAGACGGGAAACGCTTATCAAATAACGTAACTGAATAACTACTGGGGTTAGAGCTAAACCATGTCGGAAAAATGCATGTAATAACACCCAGGTTCAGACGTAGCGAATGTTTACTTTCGATCGGAACTTCAGTTTGCTCGTGTGCCAGATGTTTGACAAGCTACTCAGAAGTCATGCATGTGTTAGAGATAATGCGTGTGAGCCGGTATCACAACAGTGTCATTTAAATTCCGTTGCGGTAGCCAGTTGAATGCAGTGCGCTTAGAACTGACTAAATACCGCCTCGTAACAATCGAATTGCCCCACTTTGACAGTCTGTGTGTTCCTGGTAGTCGCGAGGTTTTTGCATACGGGGCCAATCCATTTATCCTACATCGAGTCAGACTGACGGAATCTGTGAAGATCCATGAATCTATGTTCAAATCGAAAAGTTCCTAATCAACCTGCTCGATGAGGCTAAACAAATACACTGTGTTATCCACAGTAGGATCTCAGACTATGATTCATATAGAAAACTAAATGACGATTTACAAGTTCTGAATATTTTCCTTTGTTCACCGTAAATCCGGGGAAGCTGTATATAGTAGCAACTTCCCAAGTAATGTCTTGTCGATCTTCCTAGAATCTGGTCTCAGAAAGTTAGGGAACTCGGGTGATTCGATCTTTTCTCATCATCTCTATCATCGTCGCCATCATCGTCATTATCCAAGTCAGCGTAGCATCAGTGCACGCCACCGGAGATTCGCTGCCGGACGCCTTATTGTAAAGTAAAGAATACATCTAAATGTTTGAGAGATTAAATTTCAGCCAACCACAAATACTTGTGGATGCCCTAACCCCCAGACACTCATTCAGAAAACCTGAATGTATAATGCTCAGTATTACCAATGGGCAAAATCATCAGCCATTTCATGTAGAGTCTTCAAAGAGTCCTTGAATCCTTGCATTAGTTTAAATGAGACTCACAAAAACCAGCAACCGGTTTGATAGGCTTTGATGCTTCAACTAAATACAGTCCATTTAAACATCTTTCCACAAAAGTTTCCTATGTTGTACTTGATGATTCGGGTAAATGATTCGGTGTGCATCAAGGGATTGGTCATGCATACCGCTCACCCAGGTGCCGAGCTGCTCGGTGGTATTCACTTGAGAAATCTTCGATCACCTTTCTAAAAGAAGGTTTAATTTCATACACGAAAGCCTTGTCTCCGAACGTGGGTTTATTAACCATGGTGTAACTTCTTTTGCACACGGCACAAAGAAAACATAGCGGTTACTATAGCGGTTGCCATAAAAGGGGTACCATAAAAGGGATTCATATCCCACAAAATCGGTCAATAGTCAGTACTTAATATTGCCGCACGGTCTTACAGACTGTGCAATGGTTCCTGGCACATGGGCCGCACTCTGATGTGTAAGGGCTAAACAAGTCGACTCGAAAAGTCACCAGACCAAGTTGAGTGGAATATGATAAGTCTGACGCTTCGGAACTTCAACTGGGTCTCTATAAAATATTTACCCTGTTGAGTAGGTGAATACTGGGATCAATTTGAATATTCACTATCGAAATTCATCTAGTTCGCCCCAGATTATTACAATATTCTAAGATAAGTTACCACAATGTTGTAGTGAGAGTTATTTGTTGTATCCTAGAAGGAGATTCGAACCGACGTGCAGAGTCTTCTCCTTCTTACTATCAAACCCACCCGCAAACGCATTTGCAGTCTCTTTGTGGATACACACACATCAGTTTGCACCCGTTTCGTTTATGAGATGACTGCTTTTGTCGATGGCAAAGAACGTTGTAGCTAAGTTGCTCATATGCTTGTTTTACCTGTTGACAGGTACAAAAACATTCTGGAATTGTTAGCTAGTAAGTTATGACCCGGTTTCCTTCGATTGCTTAACCGTAGAACTGAAAGCGTGCGGACCACAAGGATAAAGCTGCCAGAGTGAACTGCCAAGAAACCACAGTCCATAGCACGGCAAATAAGATATGCATAAACGCATATCGCGCAACCGGCCACTGAACAGTGTGTAGTGTCAACCAGTTACGGAAGGACAAACACTCTCCGTCTGCACTGCCTCACGCTAGGCCGCGTAGTCTCGTTTATTTTGTCCAGTCGAGTAGTAAACTGCTGAAACTGGACGAGTTACTTTCCATTGTCTATGCTCGTACCAAGCATCGGTTGTCCGTCGTAGAGTCAGTCGAGTAGTTTGACAGAGGAACTGCAAAATTCCCGGCGAAAGCGGCCGATTCACCTAATTATCATAAAATGTACCCGCAGGATTTTGTGCACTTCCCCGTACCTCTTTTGACGTGCACTTACTCTCCCACCGATAACCTTCCCTGTTTAGGCACGGGATGCTTCACTGATCGTTGTGAAGCAATGAGGTCTTCCGTTAAAGAGTTGCTCATTGAGAAACACGAACAAAGCGGTTGCAAGCTACAGTAGTACGTTTCTCGTTTGCCTCATTCAGCAAAGCGAAAGCAACTTCAGCCGCCCTCCTGAGCTACTTTAGTGGACCTCATTCGACTGGTTTACATCAGTGGACAAACACTGTTGAACGGTTGGATGATTTCCAAATTAACCTTCCATCAGATGCGACCACAGAGCTCTAAATGGATTTGACCAGATAGTACTCCGAAGCTTTATCAGTAGTAACGCTATGACAGTGATCATCATAGTTTGTCCCCGGAGGCTGACTACGAACGAGAAACTCAAGATTTATTGTTAGGCGATGTCTTCAATGGACTCAGTGAAGTCGGCGATATCCGACATGAGGTTTTTAGGAAGCAGCGGAGATGAATCATTTAGGAATATGATGTGTGGGCGAATGTAGGAAATGCATGTCAGCGCCGCTAGGGGTGAGGAAGGGGTTATCATTATCAAGACTCGAATGTGCATTACAGAGCACTCTGGTTAAATGCGCCGCCGGAAAGAACACCAAATTCAGTGTGATGCCGTTTAAAACTGCCCTTGCGTGGACAGAGAGCCCAAAATGATGAGTCTACCGAAGCAGCCACCCGGGGACAACAGAACGCCTCATTCTACCAACAACCTTGGCGAATTGAGGAGAGGGACTATAGCAATATGAAACTGCCAAGTCAAATATCATCTTCAAATTTTCGCTTCTGCATATTCACCAATCGGAAGACAAGGCAATCACCAGGTCAAAAGGAATGCGTACTCAAGCAATCACTCATCGATCAAAGTTCATCTGAGTGGGTATACCCCATATCAGTTCACGTACATGCAACAACCACGGACTTCCAACCCAACCGCACTCGCACTGTCACCTCCACTCGTGATGGAATTTTTCGAACCAAAGTGCCCAGTTCAGCAAACAAACCGGCGGCTATATTGCATAGTACTCAGGAGTGCTCGGAATAGCCCATTGACTGCAGCACGGTTTAACTGACGAAAGGTGCTTGGTCTAAACCCAACCTCCACATCTCAGCTGCTCCTGTCTAGGCTTTGGCACTCTTGTTTCGTTCGGGTGGAATTGTAGCTATGCACCCGATGAAGGTGACAGAATGAGTATCAGTCTTTCCGGATGCTTTGCTCGCTGTTCCATGAATAGTTCATCCATATGTGGAGGTCTGAGGCACCCCGTTTAATGTGTCAACCTGGATTTAGCTAGTCACCTTGTTTGCCGCTACATCTCGTCTGCTCTAAGTAGCCAATCTCTTAGGGTATGACCTCAAGAGTATAATCTGCCGAGCATGAAAGTTTCCGTCAGCCTCCGTATGATGTAGTCCCTTATGCTCTCACTCCTCTGCGGTTTCATCCAACCCAGTCATTTCTGCAGATTATGTTCGGAGACGTAATTTCTTTCCTCCGAGCTTAAAAGAGACGCTCAGGTAAGTCACGCGACCGGTTGGATGAGAAAGCGCAACAATCTATCGGCAAAGCCAGAGAGCATGGCCAATATAGTGTTTATCGGATGCTTTCCGTTAATATTGGAAACAAATTTCTTCGTTTAGTTTGATCAAAGACAATTGTTGATGATTGCCTTTTGTTTGCAAAACACGTGGTCGTACGAGAATAGCCGCGAAGGCTTGTTTTGCAACACACTTTCATAATGCACATCCCGGGATCATTCGGATAAAATGATTCATCCGAAGCCATTTTCATCTCAACCGTAAGTCAAAACGCTAAACAAATCTTATCAGCAATATGCGTTGTCTTCAAAGTGTCCTAGAAAATGTGAATTCCGTCTTTGGGCGGTACCACAAAATGAATTGTCAAGGACACATGTGGACTTTCCTAGTCCCGGTAACATACACAATGTTCTCACAATCGTGTACGCTTACAGCAAGTAGCCGGAGATGTTTTCATGAGGACAACGGCGACATGGCAACCGTTAACAAGTTGGGAGAAATCCTAGCCGTTCGGGCTATTCTGAGAAGCTCGTCGCAATTTACGGACTTACGTCTTGCTGAGCCGTTGAACCCGTTAGAACGCCACCATGTCACCCACAATCAAACGCCACGGGAAAACGACTCGTGAATACCTTCGTGAGAGCATTGCTTGAGGCGTAAGGGAGAAAACTCACAACCAACACCCTACAACAATTTGTGTCAGTGCACTGACCGACTCCAAATCTGTCCACCCTGAAGGGAAACCCGCCTGCACAGACACTAATCTACCGCACTAAAAAACGAGGCACCCTTGCATTTCTGAGGCCTCCACAGGAGGCTTGGTGTAAAACGTGAAGGCATCCACTGACTATTTCGCCGCCTCATATAGTGCTTCTGGTTGCCTACAAACCTGAAGTGGAAAGAAACGTTCGAGCGACGACTGCGACAAATTCCCTGTGTGTATGCTGCAAGAAGTCCAGAGAATACAATCTCCCTAGTTTTGATAAGCCAAACACACATCACTTACATTCAAAGAGAATGGAGATTCGAAGAATCTGGTGCAAGGAAGTTCAGATTACTGAAATATATTTCAGAATGCCCGAAATCTACAAGAATTGAAATAAGGAGAACGACACAAAAGTCAGAAAAGCAAGTTGCTGATTGGACGCCAGACGAAGCAACCACTCAGTCCAGCAAGACATTCGCTGAATTGTGGCCACGCCCCGCCGAGCCGAATAGCTGGATTCAAAGTCAATAGTGCGTTTCCTAATACTGCGATGTTACTTGTAATGCTTGCACCCAAATAGTCATTCTGGATTTGTTCTGAGCTTACTTTCCAAACTACGGAGCGAGAGAGTGGAGAGTTTCTGAAATATAAACCCTCATATTCCCCGCTACTGAACGCGTTCAATAATTGACTTCCCGTGACGCGCGTGAATAAAAGCTTGAACGGAAACATGCTTCAGATCTGGGTCGGCACAGTCGTCGGTGGCAGTGTCGGTCGCAAAACTGGTCGGTGCTCTTGTCGTAATCGAGTGAGAATTACACGATCGAGGATATTGCCAACTGGTCTGCCTTCTTAACGCTGGCATTGCAGAGCGAAGTGGAACTCAAGTGCTTTTTTCGACGTGCTCAATTAGAACCACATCTGACTAAAGTCGTAGACACCCACAAACAATAACGTACGGATTGGTGAAAGTTGAAATTCGTAACTCGTCCATAGGATGTGTCTGAATGTACAACGCCTATGCAGTGCCCTAACTCCGAGCTAGAATTTTCGGTAGCCGGTGTTTACCGCCAGGTCGAGAAGCGCTTACAACTGTTGCATACCACGAATCACCAGGAAAAAGAACCTGCATATTTTCGAGGACCAAATAAATTTCCTGTTTAATAATATGTATATCAAGGGATTCAAGGGATATCATGGATTTTAGACGTCAGCATTTGAAACAAATTTACTGACGAACGCTCAGACTACCGCCTACACTTGCGCAATTGAACCTTGAAAATGATCATCAAGACTGCAAAAATTAAGCCACAATAAGAGCCATTTTTCTGATCTGCATTTAGTCAGTCCGGCTAACCATTCGGCTGTGTAATCCAACGTCATTGTATTGTGTTCTGAAACAAATATAAATATGGCCAAACCAGAGTTATTTCACTAAAACGAAAACGGATCAATTAGTTCGAGATAATTTAATGCGAACTACCATTGGATAATATTAATTCTAACCCCAGCCACTATTGTGATTTCCTTACTATTCACCTGGCCCCTCCTAGTCTGTTCCATCTTGTGTTGACACACATCGGTCAGGATTGAAAACTGATTCAGCGATTAATCAGTGTCTCTATGTTTGCACTTGTACCCCAGACCTGCAGATGAGAAAATAGCCGGTCGTCTTCGACCGGTTGAACCGTGTTGAACAACACTCATTTACAGGTCAATTTGGTTTACACGAGAAACTCAACTGAATCTCTCGTTTATGGCATTCTACAACTGAGCGTGCTGCGCACAGGCCGCCTCATGATTCAGTTCGCACGATATTCCAGATATCGCAGTATATTTTCATAAAGGGAACTACTCACAAGGTTGCTGAAAACTCTTCGACAGCCCACGACCGGTTTCGCCCTCCTTGGGGCTTATCAGGTAGGCGCAGTCCCTGAGTTTCCGCCAACCTTGTGTTCTACTTGAACCCAAATTGAACTGATTGCGACAAATCAGTTTGGTTTTTACGGGAGATTCAAGTGGAAACCAAACTGAATTGCAAATGAGTGTACACGTCACAAGTTCCCCATTGTTTTTGAAGGTTGCCTAATTGTTCACTCCTTACGTTTTTCTCAGTTGTCCAATCGATCCCTCGCAAAATCAGGTGACTTATGTAAAACAGCTGATTTAGAATGACTGAGAAACTCAGAAAAAGACGGCACATCATGCAGGTCGTTAGTTGAAGTCTGCGCAATTTGAGTTAAGTTAGGTCGTTTTCCTGGAGAACTTCGCAGATGCGGAGGAATGATTGTAATGTCTAGCTGAATTCAAAAAAAGGACATTACTACTACGTCCTGCAACAAAGATCTAGTTAGACTGAGTTCCCACTAGCTGATTTGCAAGCTGTCGCCATCAGTGCCTTTTCTTGCGACTCCTTTGACGGCGGTTCTCACATCCATCGTTATGGAACGGTGTTGGGTCCAGACTTTCGACCAATCAGATCTCGCCTTGATGCCGGACCGGCAAGCGTCCCGAATTATTGGCCAATCTTGCGTGGGATGGACTTCTCGGCCGTAGCAGCACCTGCGTGCGAGTGGTAAGGAGGGATCCGTGTCCAAAGTTCCAAACGTAGAAGGTGTACGCTTAGAATACATGAGATTAGCGTGAACCTTAGCAAAGTGCCTTGCTATTCGGTGAGTCGTGACTCAGATCCACAAGTGTCCAAGAATCAGGTCCTGAAGTAAGAATTCTTTAACTTTCTCTAAATTTGCCAGTATATAATTTCTGATGTTAGCTTCATCTAAAAATACCAGTTCTTTCAGAATCATCAAGGATTTGAATTGCCCATCTTTTCTTCGATTAGACTGGAAACGTTCGTACTTGTGACCGACTCTTTCAGCATGTGCGACGATATCTTCAGTTGATTAGCTCAACGTTTTGGAGCTGCTACACCGAATGGTCAACGAAGAACTTATTCTATCAAAGATGGATTACAACTTTGTGACTGACCTTCAGACTGAAGTCACATGAAATCTATGTGTTGTATCATGGGTGGCCGTCTGTTGATTACGCCTGCACTGAGCCTGCCGAACTACGCGATAGGGAGAAGAAAGAGAACTCGGGACAGGGCTGTATTGTCAGGACAAAACATACAGAGCGTCTGCGTAAATATATAGGATGACTAATTGGCCAAATATGCTCGTTCACTTGTTCGTTCTTTACAGTCAATTGCGGTTTTCCGGTCGTGAACAATTTCAGGCCCACTACACTGGTCTTATGTTGCTAAGCCATGTTTGGTGAGAACCGCCAACTCACCTACTTTCCGGACGCGTCGTACCGGTGGTGACCTTGGGGATGCGTACTGTCTGCACATGTGCTGTTTTCCATGTCTGGGTGCGTCCTGACACTATGACAGAATCTAGTTGCAGTGGTGAGCATACTGTCCAACACCGACCTTCTGCATCCATATGAGTGCTATGGCGCAGTCATCTAATGCAATGGTGTTGACCAGAATAAGGTCCCCATAACGTTGATAACGAGTATCGAATGTGACACCATTATGGGGATCTTGGAGAATCTTGTGACCCCTTTAGTCGCAGTTCAAGACTCTTTGCATCGACTAGTTCACAAATGCCTTTCAAATGATCTGTGATGCGTACGAGAAATTTGCGTTGACTTGATGGTTTCCCTGTTGCTGAATCGATCGCTGGTTCGGTAGTTCCACGATCCCTGCTTCGACAACCGCCTTTTGCCAACGTCTTAGCTGCCGGTGCACTGCCAAGCGGTGTCAACCTATCATGACCTAACTGACAAGCCTGATCCCAGCAAACCTCAATGGAACACTGTCTAACGGGTAAGGATGAGGTTGGATGTCACAACAAGACGCACACAAAGATGGGCGGTTTTGGGAGCACCCGGCTGACTACCACTACGCAAACACCAATCCGCTGTAGACAGCAATTTGATTCTATCCTGATCGCTGTAGACTGCGACTTCCCGCACTCTAGTTTGCACTTCTACATTGAGACGGTTGTCTGGAAGCCACATCGCTGTTACATGCCCTGCTTCGTCACTCTTCAGCGACTGCTTCCAACCTCAGCTTGGTGTTTGTTGATATCTCAAAAGTGCTTGATTCAGTTTCGCATGAAACAATCGTCAGATCTGCAGAGACGTTTGGAGCACCGACGCCTCTAGTTCGACACATCGCACAGTCCTATGAGAACGCTGTAGCAGTTTTTCCCAGTTCAGAGGTTTACTGCCACAGAGGCGTGAGGCAGGAAAATCCACTCTCCCATTATTATTCATTATGACAATGGATGATGGGGCTCTTGGAATGTCGACGTCGAACCTAGAATACCAGCTCCATGACACTTTGATGGATGGTTTCGCATCTGCTGTTGCGGTTGAGCTAAGAAGAGCTGGTATGAAGATCAACTTCCGAAAGACGAAAGCTTGGATGATTTGTGGGAACAGAAAACATCTACCGACAGCGAACAATTTTGCTACGCCGAATTGCTCATCGCCCTTCTGGGTCCAACTGACATTGTGACATATTTGACCATCTCCTTTACTTTCAAGGAAAAAGGAATCTTCAACCACCGACAGAAGCTACTCAAGCTGTTCAATGTGGTGACGCGCGCCCCGTTGAAGCCCCATCAAAGAATGGATATCACGAGGAACTACATGATACCAAGGATGACATATTCGCTCGTGCTCGGCCAAGTCCACCAAAACACAACCAAAGGTTGGACAATTACATCAGCAGTCTATTCGTGGCTGGCTACGTCTACCAAAGGACACCCCGATCAGCTACATCCACGCCGGTTAACAACATGGGGGACTTCGTATCCCAAGCCTGAGTGCAACAATCCCGATACAGCGGAGAACGCGTATGGAAAAGCTTCTTTCTACTCAGTACCGAGTACTACGCAATGTGGTCAACGATTCCGCATTCGGCAAAATTGTTCGGGATCTCAGCCTTCCGATCCGAGTCCATGGAGCATGCGTAAACACCAAGGAGGAGCTGGTGGCTGCTTGGGGTGATAGTCTGCACAACAGCGTTGACGGTCGCGATTTACGAGAGTTAGTCGCTTCGCCTCTTTCTAGTCGATGGATTGTATTTCCAGAACGAGTGTTCCCTTGGATATTTATCCGCGATGTCCACCTCCGATGCAAACTGCTTAGGACGAGAGTTAGAAGCGCTCGGCATGGTCATAGTGGCCAGACCATCTTATGTCGTGGAAACTGTGGCCAACCGGAGAGTTTGGTGCATATTTTGCAATCCTGCTGGATCACGCATGACGCCAGATGTGCTCATCATAATCCGGTTGCAAGGGAACTCGCAAAAGTCTCCGTCGACTGGAAAACACCGTCGTCGAGGAGTTGAGGGGCACCCACTTCGACATACTTCATCAAACCTGGCCTAAACGCTGTTCGAGATCACCATGCAAGTGTAATAGACGTCAGCATAATCTCGGACGGGCGCGGGATGACTGCATAGAATGAGAAGAAACAGAAGTATGGTGCTGATGAATATTCCCTCGCCATAATCGCATTCAAACGTCCAATCTACTGTGACGTCGACTTTTCGGTTCACCAGCCGATGATTACCTAGTATCGAGGAGTCTGCTTTCCTCAATCCGTCAAGGTTGTTATTGGAATGGGGCTTCTCAAGCTCACTTGTGTTTGCTTTCCACTGTGGGCTGTCTGCGTGTTCACTCTTGCCACTGATTCTCACACTCGGCCCAGTATGACGGACACATTTTGCCTGTCTTTGTGCCCGTGTGTGCTACTCTTGGCTGTGCTAGCGCTTACCGCGCTTTGAAGAGCATTCAGCATCCGTCATGCACTACTCATAAGATTGCTGAAAATTCGTCGACAACCCACGGCCGGTTTCGCCCTTCTTGAGGCTCATCAAGTAAGCGCAGTCCCCGAGTTTCCGTCAACCTTATGTTCTACTTGAAACCAAGCGTCACAAACCAGAGGTTCAGCTGGGTTCCAAGTGAGCCTCTCGCAAAATCTAATTAGTTTGCAAATGCAAGCATTCGGTTTTCGGTTCTAACACGCGTGTTTCAATACCACACATTCTCGTCTGACTGGAACTGTTGGTTAAATGACTTCTGTCGTTTTACCTGATATTCTCCTGTAACCATTCCACATTCACCACTTGCATTTCCTTTTCAGTTTGTGACCATGATTTCAAGAGCTTCAAGTCAACACAATTCGCTTATTGCCGCACCCGCCGAACATTACCACATTACGGAGTAATTTGCAGAAAAATAAACAAAGCAGGATGACACCAATTCCGTCACACTTCATTCCTGTGCTTCTTTGACGACGTCTTATACAAGAATGCGCCAGATTTCCACCTGCTCTCGCCAAGTGCAAGTTCAACATATTGCTGATCATGACCGGAAGATTCAGAGTTCAAACCACTACCCGGTGGTTGATCGCGGGCTTGAAAATCTCCTTGAACGGTTCTTCCCAGGCGTTTCCCGTCATTTCCACGACGAAAACTTAACTGGTAAATTACAAAATATCACCAAAGAACTTTTATCACCAAACGGAAATATCACGTTATTGGACAAAGCACAAGTCGGCTGTGTGTTTACGCGAAACGCTAGAACGTTTTGATCCATTCCGGCTCAAAAATTGTAGAGAATCTCCATTTTCTTGAATGTGTTCAAACAAATCTACATAAAGTACAAACTTCCCGGAGTCTAACCGCTCTGCAAATCTTTGCCGACGTTTCTTTCACGTATTTCTCCATTCGCCAAGCATCGACAAGTTCAACAGTTGATCGCTGAATCACCTCGGGGCGTCAGTCCAGTACTGCCTGATGTTTTGTACTTTAGCGTGGCTTAAATAGACTATATCGATTTTTTTCAAGACATTTTTGGCCCGTCAAATAAATCAATGAACAGTCTGAGCACAGTTTGAAAACCTCATGTGTTCACAGTAAGTCAGAAGAACACGTAAGTACGGACACGGGTGTATCAAGTACACGCAGCCAACTGGTCCGCTCTCGTGGCGGGTCAGAAAGCAACTGAGTACATATCCAGTCAACCCACAACGCCGTCACGCGAGCAAATCGATCGGGCACGCACACAATCAGCCACTCAAGGCACACGCCTGATCGATGGTGGAACGACGAACGGACACACACGCGCGAACTCTCTGACACACAATGTGCTGTACATTCTGTCATGAATACCCAAACGAATCGTCGGACATTGATCTGTCTTGCATGAGCAAAGATTCCTATACTCCACATTATCTATACGTTAGTGAAAACGGCAGTTTTTAAATCTGGGGAAAATGGTACTTATGCAAAATCGTTATCCTTCTAAGAATCGTTTCTGTAAAGCATTCTTTCCAGTGGAATGTGTAGCTTACCTCATCCAGCCTCATATTAATAGCATTGTTCTTCGACGAAATGAACCAGGATATTGTATTAGTTTCCAAAATCAATAAACAACCGGCCACACGTACATGTAAGATCAGATTGCCCTGATTTATGGTCAACTTTTCCGCGAACAATTTAACTATTCGGTCTTTACAAACGCTAAGTCGACCCACATCAACTTAAACGATCGGTCGATCATACAACACAGGTTCTATTTCACGTTTAGAGTCGAACTGCCTCAACTTTTGGTGGAGAACCAACAGCTCAGAAAGGAGACTTGCCGTGAACACACTTTAAGAGGGGCCACATACCCATCAGACCTGTAGCCTTCAGTCGTTCGTCCGATTTGCTCACGCCAGCGGGTAGAACAGGTGGCCTACCGCAAGTTTGACTCAAAAATTCCGTTTTGTGGTGTCTCTTAACCGGGTTTGTCCAGGTTTATTTATCGGAACAGCCTTTCTTGACCGTCCCCAAACCAGTTTTCAAACTAACTTGATCATTCCTTTTGAGCTCCTACATTCGGTTAGCTTTTTATTCCTCTCCTGACCAAATGATATCAGACTGGTCTGAAATCCGAATCGATTTTTTTATCAATGTCGACAGTCTACAGTCTTTTTCTGCAAGAGAATTCTTCTCACTGGATTCAGGTCCATCTCATGTGGTCTTACGAAAGATCATCTGTAATCCACCAGAAATTGTATTCTGACTTATACGGCGGTCCCTCGGTCGATTCATTTTCCGGGGGCTGCCGTTACCTTTCCCAGCTGCCTAACATTTGTGCCTTTTTTTCGGCACAGCTTTCGCTTCTGCCTACGCAGATTTATTACACCGTTTTACCGTAAACTACAAGGGTGTTGACGGAGAATACGAATAACGCGCACGCAGTTCTTTACACTCATTGTGGTTGGGTATACAAATACTTGCTAAATCCGCTTGCCACTTCGTGAACAAATATTGGCATTCTTTCTAGGAAAACCCGATTCATTACGCTGGGGGACGAGTTTCAAACGGAGACCAACGTTGCCACTCTTGGAACGAATGGTTGCCTGAAAACACATGCCGGATGAAATGGATCAGGAAAAAAATGCTGTGACAGCCACTCATCAAATTTCATAGCTGGTAACGGTTACTAAACCTGCGCGCTGGTGATGATTTCCAGCTTTACAGTGCTTTTCGGTTTTTCAACATAAATTGACTTTGCTGACAGAATGAAATCTCCATTGAATATTGCTCACTCTCCTCTCATCATCCTGAATAAATAGGCAGCTCACTGGAAGGATGCGTTCACCGGATGTGTGAAACTTCCTTCTGAGAAATCATCACCCAAAGAACCAGTCAATACGTGATCACGTGATGTAGCTTGCGTGATTTAAAGTTGAATGGTGCTATTTCCTGTCTTAAGGAGAGAGCCAAACGCTCCGCTGGTCAGTCACTCGTGGCCAAATGGTCAAGTGTTCAACCATTGGCCTGAACGTTATCGGGTCCACGGCTCCCTCACTGCCCACAAAAGAAAGTCGAAATTTCATTAATTCTGACTTTAAAGAGGGACTTCTTTGGCCTTTTTCTCCTCTTCTAATAGAATAAACGAAGCACATTGGTCTTGCACATCGGTAGTCCTGGGGCTTTACCGATAGGCAATAGAGAAATTCCGGTCCAGTCCGAAGCAGCTCACACAGTCACAAAACATCTCTCTTCCAAACAGGCGGTCGCCTGCGTTCGTACATCATAGCCTAAAAGGCAAGTCAGCTGGAATTTCATGTCCCCTTTAAGTGGATTTCAGCATACAAAATTACGCATAAAATACAATCGTACACCGGAAATGCGATCGTAGTCCGGGGTAACCGTACAGTTGAATATGACGTAATAGGAGGCTGACATTTTGAGATATTGATCAAGGCGCCTAAAATTCACATCAAATTAGAATTGCTTAGAATTCATTGGGAAGCTTACATGCAATGTGGTATGAAACTGGGTTAGTTTTGAAGTAAATATTCAACTGAATCGGTGCTGAATCTGTTATTTGTGATATCTTAGAACTGAATGTTCTGGTCAAAAGTTGCTCCCAGTTCCAGTTGGATCGATATCGTAAAGTTGCTGAAAACAAATCGACGCTAGTAGTAGTGTGTTCTGTCAAGTGTCAGGTAAATATTGTTTGCAGTTCCCGTGAACATATTACAGGCAGTTGTAAAGATAGAATGCTTCGAAAGAGAAGGCGACAAGCACAGAAAATCGCAGAACAAGTGGCATTTCAGTATTGACCTAATGTTCTAAATTCTGACTTTAACTATTGCTCTGTGGAGATTACAGCAAAACAAACTGACTTTCCTTGCCTGGTCGACTCTGAAAAAACCTGTATTTATGAGGGGAGCGTTTGTGCTGGAATGTGTCTTCACTATGAGACACTTGCAGCTACCATCCACTGGTCATCCTGATTTTCTCGTTTGCCGTTCCTTCACGGAACGCAAACAAACTCTTAAATCAGACAGTGTAGGACTTGTCAGTCCCGAAAATTAACACACAGCGAAAGTTTGGGGCTTTTCAGGGTTGGTTGGAAATACAAGGGAATAAATCTATCTAACATTGAAAAGCACGTGAATTTTGATTTGGTCGTTTCTCCACAGTCCAGTGTCTAGAATCAGGAACCGCAAAGGTGAAGGGTCAGACCTAGAACAGCCCTAAATCCTCAGGCACGATACAAGTTTTCTTTGTCGCGGAAAGTTATTTGATTGTAAGCTGTGAATCTTCAAACTTCTGAGCAGCCGGCAGAGACCTTCGAAGTTTCACAGTGAAACGGATACTAGGTCAGATTCTTAGAATTACCCATAACGACTGGACCGTCTGTGACCTTGTCACCGAAATTGAAGAGACGATGGAAATCTGGCGGGTTTTAACCCTCACCGATCTTGACAAATGAACGTTGAAGACCATTCGTTAGCAATCCTTTTATGCAATTTAACGGGCCAAAATTATTTCAGTTGAGTTCCCATTCACAGATTGAGAGTGACACGTAATGCCAGAACGAATTTATCTAATGTGTCAATCAAATGGATGTATACGAACCACGACGCAACACAAACCAAAAACGGGCCAATGAACTTGCCCGTCAAATGGTCAATCATCTCATGAGAAATCTAATATACCCCAAGATCCATATAAAGCCACGTACGTAGGTAGAAAGTACCTGGTCAATCGCACACGCTTGACATCCACAGGTCTGTTGACTAAAAGTTGATAAACGACTTCCCAAGCTTGCAAAACAGATCAACAGCCACCCGTTCAAGTGCCAGTTCCTGTCTCCCGTCTGAGCAATCTATGTAGTATTCTGATGTTTATCGTTTTGTAAATACTCGCACAGTACGGGCTGTGGATATTGACAAGTATGGTGGTGTATCTTTTGAAAACAGTGTATAATAGAGCAATGAACTCTTCCCATTGTTGTTGGTCTGTATAGCAGGCTTTCAACCCCGAGAGGTGAAGAATTTTCAAGTGTGACGTATGTTGTTCAACAGGCCTGCGTTTAAAACACTAAAATCTATGTAGTATTCTGATGTTTATCGTTATGCAAATAATCGCACAGTACGGGCTGTGGATACTGACAAGTATGGTGGTGTATCTTTTGGAGGCAATGTATAATACACCAATGAGCTCTTCCCATTGGTCGTACTTTGTTGGTCTGTAGAGCAGACTTTCTACCCCGAGACGTGAAGAATTTTCAAGTGTGACGTATGTTCTTCAACAGGCCTGCGTTTAAAAAAATAGGCTTTCGGAAAGGAAGAATTTTCGTAATGCACTAATCATAAGGTTGCTGAAACTTCTTCGACAGCCCACGACCAATTTCGCCCTTTTTGGGGCTCATCAGGTAGGCGCACTCCCCGAGTTTCCGTTAAACTTATGTTTTACTTGAACCCAAGTCGCACGGCATCATCATCATCATCATCATCATCATCATCATCAAAAGCATGACATCAGTGTCCAACACCGATGCTAAACTGCCGTATTAGTTGTGTATATCAGGGTTGTTCGAGGGCTGGGATACCGCCAGAGCGCCCACACTTAGACAGGAGGACGATTAGAGTCCTCACCAAAGCCTTTGTCTCAAAAGCCTAACCGCAAGGCAGCGGTGTTTGGCGAAGAAATGCAAATGCATTACGTTTTCTACGGAACAAGTCGCCACATGTTCCAACTCGATCTGGAGGGCCGGGAGACTGTGTTCGTCAGACCCCTAACCATTGACCAACCTGGTGTGAGAGACTTTGTGAGTGTCGCGAGACACTCTCCAGTATAGCTCACGGGGTCACTGAGGTGCGCAAACCGGCACACTACGGTAAGATCCAGTCTGTTCGTGCCTTGGGCACGTCTCATTTGTGGTGAGGCCACCATACACCACTTTGCATGAGTTCAGAGTGTCAACCCTTTTGTTGCTGTGTCCATCACCTGATTTAATCAAACCCTAATTGACTTCCCGAGGATGCCCCTCCTGAGCGGTGCGGACTACCAGATATCCTCTCAGGACCCAACTGTTCAACCGTTGCTCCGTATGAATTGACATTTCGACAGTTCGACATGTTCGTGGATTCGGAACTGCCTCCCCTTGTTAGTCCTCGTTTTCACCGGCACAGCCGGAACTCGAGTGGCACTACCTACTGTGCATGAGTATCTATCGGCTTTGTTCGGATGCAAATACGGACGCAAGCCTACTATGTATGGAAGGTTCAGCTACCTCGCTACCTCTCTAGCCTGTTCTGTTATTCGGGCGAAAAATAAACCCGCACGAAGCTTGTAGTCAATGCAAAGCGTGGCAAGTGGTGGGCTTAAACCTTCGTCCAATAATAGAACTATGCGTTTTGTATCGCTCCGGGCACAGGTGCACATTCGGACCCTCCGTTTGGACAGCTTAGGCACGTGTTATGTCGCAGTGCATAGAAAAGAGGACAGGTCGAAATACCAACTCTCCACCTACCATCATCAATAGTTAATTGACTAAGCGGAAGAATGACCTCACAAGTTTTGTGGAAGTTTCATCCGGAACCTCGTAACTTGAGGAGCCAAGACCAAGTGATACGGGTTCCGTGAGTATTACTACCTTGTGTCCAAGTGAGCTACCAACAAGGTCGAACCGTTGAGTGTTCAACCGGAAGATCGATGTTTGAAACTCCCGCAGTGGAGTTTCCTGACATACACAATGTTGATACTTCCCAGTAAGGACGATTGACTTCATGGATGGGACGAAATTTCAGTCAAAAAAGCCTTGTCACTTTGAGTTACAAGTCGAGATCAACTCGAGGTTAGTCAGGTGCGTGCGCACAGTCTGCCTGTATGAAGTCCCTTGACATCCCACTAAAAAGAAGAGTGGCGCAATCGAAAGAAATTATCCTTCCATGAAGGATGACATACAGACTTACAAAATCTGTTTTTTTCTCAATCGCATCTTCCTATGATTTTTATATCCCGCCCGTGTAAACTGTCTCGGGAATTCAACTCATTTAATCGATCCGCTGATTTAACGGACCCCATTTGATTCATATGTTCACTAAATCATGTTCACTGACTACTGTTCGCGGTCCACGATTGGTTTCCCTCTCATTGGGTCTCATCAAGTAGGTGCAGTCTCATCCGGCAATCTCATGTTTCTTGATCAGTCTAGTCAGTAAGTGATAGATGAATAAATCCACGCAAATGTGAACAGAGATGGTCATGTGCTTACTTCTATTGGCGGGTGCGTCAGATCGATTTTCCCAAGTATTTCTAATGTGTGTGGGTGATATCGATGAGTAATCAGCGATAACAGTACTTAACTGCGCGATTCAAAGCCTACCCAACGGAAAGGAAGGTAACTTGGATACGTTTGTGATCAGCTGTGCGCCAAATTGAACTGCAGGTAAAAAATCAAAGAAAATCCTTCAGAAGGAAACAGAACTTTCCGATTCGAAAAGATTAGTCTCTGTTTCCACTTGAATACAGAAATTTTTGAAGCTTGAAACGATGCACACAGTTCAGATTTTGATGCATTCAACCTCATGCACCGAGTTCAACATTGCATGATTCCTTGTTAACTTTCAGAAACACGCCCAGTTCACGTGCATCTCTAGCAAACAGTGTAGTTTTGACATGTTCACACAAGCTCACCTGGTCTGAATACGCAAAAAACTGAGCTAACCACGTCAGAGTTGCACGCTCCCCACGATTCAGATTAGGTGAATTTTATTTAGTAACCAGGTTTGTTCTCTTCGTCATTGTGACTGGACTTGGTCCTTTGAACGTCACCTTGAACAGGACTCAACTACCAATCGTTTTTGGCGTAGCTATGGTATAAAAATGAACAAAAACGTGTAGGATGCCCCAAACTATGAAAATGCAACCCCTATTATCTGGTTTATTTGTGTTCGTGATTAGTGCGTGCTTCGAGCAAGGTGAGTTCCTGCAATTTTATTCTCTCGGATACCTTTCTGATATGACTCTGTAAAAAATTAGCCATGAAAGATACACTGCGCCAACGATTAGACGCTTCGGAAAGAAGCTCTGTACTGCCTGCTTGTCACCAGACATTGGGTAACGCTCCTTTCTGGAAAGTTACTCACTGAACCGATGGCTTATGCGTGTTTTAGAGTATATCTGTCGGCTGTACGGTACAAGAAACTAGCGAAAATGTATGTTTTCGTTCCATTTTGGATAAAAACGCCACAAATTGGTCCAGGATTTCGAACTCTATTGTCCAATAACTAGGATAACAAATGTACGCAAACAGCCAATCATTCTGTCTTTTTATTGGACACTGGTTCACCCAGATCAAGCGCCGCTTTGATATCAAAAGCATTTTTCTACATATTATGCGAGTATAGGCCCGCTGACGGACACCCAAAACTTATGCACTACTACTTGTGTATCGCAACACCATGCCATACCATACTACTTATAAGTATATCTGCATTCTCTCGTAGGCATATCACAAGTGGATTAAATTGACAGAGCCGTATTTGTAAGCTTTCGATAGGTTGTTCAAAGTGCGGTTCACAACAGTCCGGGCGAATTGGTCCTCATCTCACTATCACTTTTAAAAAATCGAATAAAAGTGCTCACTCTGTGTGGAGAACATTTTGATCAGAACAGGCTCTACACTATCCGCCGTTCTGCATCAACTGAAAGGAAGAGGGCCTTTGCTGAGTTGTTCTTAACTAGGGAAACACCAACTGAACAGTTACAGACTAGTGGACAGGGAAGGAAAACTCTCAGATTCCTCTTGTTTAAAAAATGAATATATATCTTTTCCTTGAACGCGTCCTCCTTAACTTTCCTGGATATTCATTGACTACTATTCAAATGCATGCAAATGAGACTCCACAAATTCTGCAATAGATCTCACTTTCCAAGAAACGTGTAGCGGATTTACGAGAAGACACTACTCGCATGCCTCATCAGTAGTATCCACCGTTGCACTGGTATTTACTGTTACAGCTGGGTTTTTTTTACACAAAAATCATATTGAATACAGTGCACGTAGAGCTACCGCTACCTTGTAATGAGTGGTTGCTGAGGTAACTGAGTGACTGTTAGGTGACCTCAATGATCGGTGTGCAGGGATGCATTTATCCGATCACCGAACGCCGGGAATAGGCTGAGCGTAACACTGGTAAAAAAATGAAGCAACCACCTTCTTGACGGAACATAAATGAATTTTTTGGAAAGAAGTACCGATGAGTATTTCGGCTGATACGACATCCAAGATACCGTACGAGATATAGTGACGGAACATACTACTCACAAAGTGCTCAGATATAGCACATGCTTAATTTCCACCTTCTTTGGACTCATCAGTTAGGCACAATCCCCGACTCTCCATCAAATCAAAAGGGAGTTCAACCAGTCAGCTTCTTTTAGAACCATCTTAAATTGCCAAAAATACGAACTTGTTGTGGCAAACTGTCCACCTTAACAGTCTTAAGATTCTGACTTCCTAAGCTTACAATCGCTTCACAGACCAAGATGGCTGGCCCCAACTGTCCAGGAGTGCGTTTCGTGAGCACCAGCACACCACCTCACCTATTCCATGCAGGTCACAAACTTTCAGTTGTACCTACTTGTTCCGATAAGTATGAGCCACCGGTTGGGTCGACTGATGGCTTTAGGACTGCTTCACTCCTTTCACCCATCCATCATGTTCCCTCGAACATACACGAGATACAGGAAGTCATATATGTCTGGTGGTCCACATGTTCACCGGGCCTGGCAATTTCGTTGCCAACGCTTCACCACCAATCCAGGTGATATCATCAGAGAGCTTGTGCGTTTGTTTGTGATGTGTGCGAGTTTGTGTACTTGCATCTAACGTCCAACTATGATCACTTGCCTCTCGGTAAGTAATCATATCCACTGGAGTTTTTTGTTGACCTTTGAGTTGTTCAAAGTTCTCTTTGACTTGTACCCCATGAATTCCGCCACGACACCTCCGTGATCCATTTGTCAAATGCCCATCCATGTCATTCGACTGAGTTCTTGAGCTATTTCTGGTAGAGATATTGGATCCAGTTCCACATGTAGGCTAGTAGAGTTCGTCATGGAGTACCACGCACCCGTGCGTCAGTAAAGTTGGCTGCCCATCATCATCATCATCATCATCAGCATCGACAGCACGACATCAGTGTTCAACGCCGATGCATCACTGCCGTACAACCATGATTTATTTGAAAGCCTTATTGTAAAGAAAAGAAGAAAGGTGCACGTGGAAGGGACTTAGTGATAGCTTACCACAGTCATTCCGAGGTGCCTACACCTCCAGACATTCACTCAGGCAATCTGGAGAGAAACTGACAGCCAGAACGCCACTGACATCGGTTGGCAGCCACATCTTGTAGTGTCTCCAACCAGGCAGAGTGAGGATCACGCGGTCCCCATCCTGGGAGACGAGTAGCACTGACAGCACCCAAGCGTTTCATGATCTCCTTCATACTCCCCTGCCAAGTCAAGGGTTGGCCACCTCTCTGTTTACGTCACTCTGAATTGGGCGTGGAAAACAGCACTCTTTTTGGCAAACGATGGTTCGGCATACGCAACACATGTCCCAAACATCGCAGCTTCTGGTGCTGGACACATCCTTCAATGGAAGTCCCCACGCTCATGCGGCTCAATGCGCCAAGTATACGGCATTATATACAATTCGCAATGATTCATTATCCGGAAACGACCAACAACCTGCGCCTGTTGAGACCCTTTCAATACTGGAAGGGCCTGCGAAGCAATCTCAGATCTATCAGTGATGATTATTCACGGTCATGAGACCAAGCTTTCTACTGCAGAGAACACGCTTTGTGAGAAGTGGGTGCTTTCTGCTCTCTGTGAGTTCACCTGCAGACAGTCGCTGTAAAAAGCGGGTTGAATCGAGTAGACTGAAGTAACAGGAACTAGACAAGCGAGATTCTGGCAAACAGTAGTCAGCAGGCTATACAGCCGTGTAGCTTGATTTGCCTTTCCAC
>NW_008751730.1:1324885-1327076 GCF_000715545.1 Opisthorchis viverrini | reverse complement strand
GATGCCTCTGCATTACCAGATGTTATCAAGAAACTGAATGTAAACAAGAACCATCCATGTGAGTCCGCTAGAGTTACGTTCCGTTTTCACCAACGTCCCACTGACAGAAACCCTCTGTTATCTCTGTGATTGCCTAAAAGAGGACAACATAGAATTGAGCATTCAGAATTTGTATTTCGACGCCCATGTGGTGTGCTTCTGCGGTTCAGAGAAACGCTGATGTTGTAGCCAGTTAAACTCATTCCTCGACACGAGATGCCTTGAGAACCGATAAATGCGCTTGATTATAGATAAGATGAGCTTCTACTGACGACATGTGGACAATACATTCATCATTATACACAACTCCTTAGAGCCATTGGAGATTACATTGAATTTTAACAAGTGCATCAATTAACCAAGTTTGCTTTGAAACGGGAAAGAACCGGCTCTTTCCACTCTCTGGACCTACAGCTGTTCCGAGCAATGGATGGCTCAAACGTGAACAAAAGAGTACAAATTGTTCGACAATTTTGCTTCACTAAAACCCGAAAAATTTAAGCTCGGTATCTTCCTGACGTGGTAAACCTGAAGTTGAACTTCAATCGGAGGCAAGCATCTTTGTGAGTTCCGCTCAAATCAGACGACTGCCACAAACAGAAACCGCTCACAACCGAAAGGAATTCTATCTGTAGCAATATCCATTTCAACAGAGATCTGGCCGCGGAACGTCTGACTTGGCACCTACATCACACCTGGAGAAATGCTTCCAGGGCCTCACCTACATTGTGGTCTACTTATACTCAAATGATGTCCCTACACACATCAACTGAAAACTTCAAGCTCAAATCATGGTAGTCTATCTCTTGGCATGCTGTTGTGCAGCACACCAGTTAGAGGATACCACATGGAAAGAGAATAAAGGTGCATAGCTAACATCCGGATTGAGTAGGCCCGATTGACTGTTAGATCACAAACATTTCATCATCAGGAGTAGGTTTATTACAAAGCCAGTGGTTGCTCATTTAGGTAGACAAAGCTCTGAGACATCCTTTGCCATCATGAAGGCTCATCGAGTGGGCGCACTGTTCGAAAGCATACTGAATACTTGAACACCAAATTCGATGCATCTAAAGACAAATATTCGACTAGAAATTAGGCTAGCACTAACGAGAGATCCAACTGAGACTTCAGGGAACTTCACAGACAGTACAGTTGGTAACTTTTCCAAATCGATCGCATCGATACATTTAACGTCGTCTCAAATGCATCTAAATTGAGATCCGTCTTTTGTATCAGACTTGATCGAATAAAAAAGAGGACGGGGGATTCGATCGAGGAGTGGCCGTTGTTGGGAATCATCTGCAGGGCGCATCTCACGAGACTCCGAGATTTTCGAAACACGACCGCCCCATCAGTGTTTGAACGCTTGGCCGTTTGATCGAGAGTAGCCAATGTCTGTCTAAGACAGGATACGGCGGAACTCAGCCTTCGATAACGGGAAACCGCATCACGTGGTTTCGTATGGACTCGCTCATCGCGTGACAACTCAGCCCATGAAACAGAGGTATTACGCTACATCAATACGAGTCTCCTATTAAGTGCTTCATGCAGTAGACAATCTCCATCGAAAAGCTGATTCCCAACCCAGTGACGAACACGAGATCCTGATGAGGTTCGTCCGCCCTTCATCGTCAAAAGTTCTTCATATGCCTCGCGTGTCACTCACTCGTGTACGTGTATTCCGCACCTGACATATCGCACAAAACGCTTGGAAATTTCTCCCACCCAATCTCCCCGAAATCAATTGCATAAATTCAAATGGCCCGCCCAAACCTGCCTGCAATTCATTGATATTTTATCACTATCGCATCACCCAATAGTTTGTTCGTGGCACAAAATATGAACATGTTCTTGTCCCCTCAAATAAACCGTACTTTCGTTTGTTTAAATTCACATTTTGACACTTTTCAAACTGGTTTCTCAAGCCTAATACTCGTCTCCGTGTTTGTCGTCGGGCTTAATGTCGGTCGGCAACTGTCAAGTACAGCAGATTTCCGTCGGGATCACTTTCGATTTGAATTCGGATCCATTCTTCGGTGCTCGTTGCTCGACTTATCGGTTTTGTCGCTCACACCTGATGCTTGATGTAGAATTATCGAGAGAGATAAGACCCATGAAAATGTTCACCGTAGACTTAACTTAACCTACC
>NW_008751730.1:1322328-1324409 GCF_000715545.1 Opisthorchis viverrini | reverse complement strand
ATATATTCTATGGTATCAGTGCAGCTGGAATTCAGTACTCAAGAATTTCAACAAACCGGGTTTTGAAAGGATACTTTCGTCCCTACAGAGCAATCACACGCTCACAGTGGATGACATTCACAAGAGAAAAAGGGCCACCAGAATATAACAGCTGTGATCAACATCCCAAATATATTTGCTATAAATCCCAACCATACTATGCTACTAGAATGTGGCATACTGTGCTGTACTTATCCCTCTCCACTACAGCATACTGCACCATATACTATTCTGCACTATACAACACAATACTATACTATACTATACTATACTATACTATACTATACTATACTATACTATACTATACTATACTATACTATACTATACTATACTATACTATACTATACTATACTATACTATACTATACTATACTATACTATACTATACTATACTATACTATACTATACTATACTATACTATACTATACTATACTATACTATACTATACTATACTATACTATACTATACTATACTATACTATACTATACTATACTATACCATACTATACTGTACTTTACTGTTTATGGTGTTGCATCATATTATGCTATATCATACAATATCACGCAGTGTGAAGCTATGATATGCAACACGGTTCCATTACCGTACTACACCATATCCTACTGTACTATTCGTTGAGATTGACACTATCGAAAATACCCGAGAGATTGCTGAGTACATTTTACGCGTTAACGATGTTCTCAGTCCCCTCATAAACAACCTTTTTTCCCCTGGAAATGTCACAAAGTGGATCCCAGGCTGCTATGGTCAAATTAAACAAAATCTGCAAGAAAAAAAAGACTAAATTTGCGAGAATTTCCCTTTCTATGGGAATCAGATCTTCACGGAGGTGATTGTACTGAGGACATTATCTGGGAAAACACTCAGTTTAGATGACTGCCTTCGGAAAATTTCTACGAGCGCTTCGAGTCTGTATCACATTCTTTTTTGTTCTTTGAAAGGGATATTAGTAATTCTTCAGAAGTTCATGGGCTCCACAGACACCCGGGGCACTCCGTAAAAATAAAAGACGGTGAATTCGCAGTACGTAAAACATTTGATCAGCTGCATGAATCATCCCACCAATTTCGCAGCCCACAGTCAGCGATAAAATTCAAAAAGCGAGCCATCCTACACTCAGATTGCTCACCTGCACAAAGCAAACCAACCCAATCACTGGTCTTTCCTGAGTCATTCTGTATCTCCTTGATTGTTGACTTTCGACAAACACTATGATTTCGTGCATTGGCTTAAGCAGTTAGATCAACCCTATCGGAAACCTGTGATGACTGAACTAAAATATTGTCGCGCACACTAAGCTACAAGCATTCAAAACAGATTGTGGCACGTCTGTTCTTGCAATCTTTCACCGTGTGCGTTCAGCTTTAAACGCTGTCAACGCCTGCTTCACTGTGACTAATTTCTTTAGAAGGAAACTCTGGAGCATACCATGCACGAATCAGTACGGACTGTTTTGTTGTATGGCTGAGACTTGGCCTATTCAAACAGCGGCACTGAGACGTCTTCAGGTGTTCGACAATCGTTGTCTCAGAACCATAGCTCCCATGATTTGGTGTCGGCGAATCCGTAACGAGGCAATTGGAAAGCACGTTTTAGGTTGTGCAACGGGTACTTCCATAGAAGAAGCTGCGTTGGTTGGGACATGTGTTACGTATGCCGAACCATCGTTTGCCAAAGAGAGTGCTGTTTTCTATGCCCAATTCAGAGTGGCGTAAACAGAGAGGTGGCCAACCCTGACTTGGCAGAGGAGTATGAAGGAGATGACGAAACGCTTGGGTGCTGTCGGCACTGCTCGCCTTCCAGGATGGGGACCGCGTGATCCTCACTCTGCCTGGTTGGAGACACTACAACATATGACTGCCAACGGATGTCAGTGGCGTTCTGGCTGTCAGTTTCTATCCAGATTGCCTGAGTGAATGTCTGGAGGTGTAGGCACCTCGGAATGACTGTGGTAAGCTATCACTAAGTCCCTTCCACGTGCACCTTTCTTCTTTTCTTTACAATAAGGCTTTCAAATAAATCATG
>NW_008751730.1:1315550-1322318 GCF_000715545.1 Opisthorchis viverrini | reverse complement strand
GATGATGATGATGATGATGATGATGATGATGATGATGATGATGATTATGAAGAAAACGCAAATGTGGGCGACCATATCCTACCGGTGCAGCTAAGGCGTTCGTTTCCAGTACCAAGGACAGCATTGGCGGCACGTGACGGTTTGGTTCGATTGGTCGTCTTAGATGATCGCGTTCAACTTGGTTTCAGGTAGTAAACCAAAGGTTTACGGCCAATTGGGGATGCCTCTCATCTGATGAGCCCTAATAGGAGAGGAACCGGTCGTGGGCTGTCAAGAAGCCTCCAGAAACCTTGTGAGTAGAAACGTCTAGGTGAATTGGTTTTCGGAAACCTGATTCCGACAAATGCGTAATCCAAGTAGCTATTTAGATCCGTGAGCTGGTCAAGCAAAATTCAGTACAGTAATGACTGGGACGAAATCGGGGCTGGGATCGCTTTCTTTCTTAACTCCAGACATTTGGTTCTATCATTGTAATAGAAGAGAGTTCAACACTAAAACGGCTTGAAGCATTCCTGCTGTTTGCCATACCACCATGAGTGGTTTCGATTTACTCTGATTTGAGTGTTGTTCATCTCTTATTTCAAATTAACATTAAATCTGACAGATTTATGTGTTTTTCTAATACAGCCTTCGGACTGAAGTGCTACGTGTGCGATCCGTGTCAAGAACCGTACAGCCTTCGGACTGAAGTGCTACGTGTGTGATCCATGCCCCGAACCCCTCAACGTGACAGCCCTCGAAGTCAAGGACAACTGCACCTGGTGTGTGGTGAGTTCATCGTGCTCCTTTTTTCCTGAATTGTAAACAAGATGCATACAAACGAAAAAAGTAATGAAATACGCTCAGACTTGGAGAAATACAGTAAAAACAGGAGACCGCTCCGAATGGTACTATTTTCAGGGTCTCGCCACCCTCGGTTTAGCATTACGTTCTTGCAAACTTAGGTCACACTAACCAGTTACGGGAGAATTAAGAAAAACTCTCCTCCGATTTGGTGACCTTTCTCGGTCGAAAAATTGCGTTAGCTTTGGTTTCCCAACGACTGTCATGAGAGTGCACCCTTTGAATCAGGATTCAACTTCGTCACTAATGGAGAGCTCTCTAATTATCTTTGTTTCAAGTAGAGGTTGACATGCTCAAACGAACCAGTTTAAGGATTTGCACAAATATCACACCTAGCAATAATTGAAGATACAAGTAACTCCTCTGCGGACAGCCACGTGCAATTTTCCGCTGATGCCGCTGAGTAGACTCAGTAATATATGTTCCAAGGTGTCTTTACGAGAAATGCGGCTAAATATGGACAGCGCTCATGTTTGATCGCGTAACTCCCGGGCCACATTAGTAATGGTGGTAACCTCAAACCCATGCACAGTACATAAAAGTGGAGATGAGAAGAAAAGAAATCGGTAAAATTATCAACCAAGGCCTATGATATAGCACCCCTCCATCACGTGGTCACCTGTTGAGGGGCCGACGAGTCCTCAGAAGATTCGCTCATCTTCATCAAACCGGACATTCACGATCTCGAAACTCAAGTCTCGAGGTATATAGTTAAGATGGAGACCATTTTTCATAAACGAAACTACTCACAAGGTTGCTGAAAACTCTGACAGCTCACGACCGCTTTTACCCTTTTTGCGGGTCATCAGGTAGGCGCAGCCCTTATGATCTACTTGAACCCAAATTGCACTGTTTTCGAGAAATAAAACCTTTTGCAAATCAACTTGGTTCTCACGAGAGACTAAACTGAATCTCTCGCTTATGATATTCTACGACTGAATGTGCTGCACACAGGCCGCCTCATGTTTCAGTCGGCACGGTATTCGAGAGATTGCAGTATATTTCACTCGGGGACTGCGCCTTATTGATGAGCCCCAAGAAGGGTGAAACCGGTCATGGGCTGTGGAAGAGCTTTCAGCAACCTTGTGAGTAGTTTCCTTTATGAAAATATATTGAGATATCTTGAATATCGTGCCAACTGAATCATGAGGCAGCCTGTGTGTAGCACATTCAGTTGTAGAATATCATAAGCGAGAGATTCAATTGAGCCTCTCGTGTAAACCAAATTGATTTGTAAATGGGTGTACTTCTTGAAGACGGAAACTTATTCATAAGGTGACCTTCCAGCCTCTCGTCAGCCCGGACGTAGCACGCAATTCCTGCAATTAGAGGTTACACCTAACAGCCGAGGGTAAATCAGAATGCTCGCTTCCGATTTGGTGACGTGTCTTGATCAGATCATCGCATTAGCTTTCGTGTCATGACGATCGCTTCTGCGAAAGCGGTGTGTAAATGCATCGGATCTTGATAGTGTAACTTCATGTCGGCTACGGAGACTGCTCATGTTTATCCACGTATCACCCGGTTCACGTAAGTAATGTTGACACGTGTGTTTCGGTGATGTCCGAGACGCATGCGCAGCCCATAAAAGTGGAGGCAGAAAGGAAGAAATTGGTAAAATTATCTACGAAGGCTTCCTAGATAGTTCGCCAATCTATCTCTTGGGTTGAATGCGATAATTCAGCTTACTCTACGAACAAAGGGAATTGCCAAAATCTTCTGACACTACTATCAGTTTATAAGTAGATCCAAGGAAGAATTAATTCACATCACGAATCACACTTCCATCTGAAAAGTTGTCACTTGAAGAGCCATTTAATGCGTGATCACTTAATGTGGCTTCCATAATTGAAAGCTGAGCAGCTCTGTGTCCTGTCTGAGTGCGCGCTGAGTACAGTCATAACCAGCCGCTTGTGGTCCAACGATTGAGTATCCTACCACCAGCCGGGAGGTGGGGACTCCGGAACTTTCTACTGGAGCTTCTTGAAATGCATACTGTTGACGATTCACAATAAGGATAAACCATCTTTACGGTGCTTCTGGATGTGCAAAGTACGAAGCGATCTTGCAAATTCCCACTCGTATTTCGTCCTTTCGGTGAAGCTCGTCCATGCCAAAAAGCTCAGATGCACAGAACGGTTCTTTCACTCTTATCAGAAACATCCTGAATGCGAACTTCAGGAATCACCAGTAGAAATTTTCGAACCTTCCACCTTCCACTCACTGTCTGGATTCGGCAAAGTGTGTCTCATCAGTAGTGTGACCAACTCTAAGTTGGGCATGGCGTCGTTCACCCTTCAACTACGGAATTCATGTCACGAGGTTATTTATTGACTGGCTCCTCGAGTGACGAATTTTCAGATGGAAGTTCCACGCATCTTGTCAAAGTGTGCTCCCCTGGTAGCATGAGGATTAGACAGTCAAGAAGTCTGAATAAGTGTGATGAGGAAGGCATGTGAGACCTCCGTTTTTCGAAGGTTTCTTGATGGACAAAAGACTACGGGAATATACAATGCTAACAGAAGATGCGGTGAATGAATGCCTTCCACCTTCTGCCACAAAAGTCATGAAAAGCCCGGACGTAAACACTGCCTGATCCGCCAAGTCTTTTTGTGACCAACTTTCTTAAACGAGTAGAACTCAGGGATACATAAGAGTTTTATAAACTGACATATGTGTTAAATAATGAATACTGTTCAGAAGGCATTTGTCCATAGACATGTATGAAGCCGATGAGTTTTTAACTTTTAGAGACAGTCCGTGGAGCCAATTGGTGGGAAAAACACCACTAAAAGATTATGCTCGGACACATGCCCAAGCCATCCAGCCGACCTCCAGAATGCGGTCTCTCGGATATATTGCTGTCAACGTGATCTTTGCAATGCCGTAGTTCGTCGGGGAAAAATATCAGCATTAAACTTCATTCAAGCTACGATTTTGACGATCCTCATATACACTTCCTGAAATACTCGTCTTCGCTTCTCTAAACACACCCCCCTATTACAGGTTTCTATAAATTCACTCATCATTTTCCCAACATGCACTCAAATCTGCCATGTTTTTTTGTTCATTGTTTAAAAATACAAGGGAATCTCAAACGCCGTCTGTGGGTTTGCTGAATACGTTGATTTGAACGAGGTCGCTTGATAATTTTGTCAGTAGTATAATTTAAAATAAAATTGCCTCAAATCTATGGAAGGTCCAAGTTGGATTTGTGGTCGATAGAAATAGCCTGATAAAATTTTGTATTCAGGGAACAACGTTGACATGGTCTTTGACTTCAAAAGAGTTCGGACCGTATTTTTATCAGTAGCAATCCCGTGGGATAGTTTGACTTTACAGATGAGTTAAACAAGACCAAATCTCTGTTGAATTTACTGCTCACCAGGGCCTTTGGGTCTGCTTACAAACAAAAAGCTTGCAAGTCCCCATTTGATGCACATAAATCTGCGCAATCAAGGGCAAACGCTCTCAACGAATTACGCATAGTCGAGAATTGAACAAAACCACTGCTGTATGTATAAACTAGGTCGATTTTTCCCGATGAATGATAGCTAGTCAGGGCGACGAGAGATGTCTTCAAACACAAGTTTTCACAGAAGCTTGAATAGTTGCGGCATACGTTGATTTACGCGCAACTCAGCTATTGTTTGGCGGTAAAATTGAATTTGGGAGATTCCCTCCTGCGATCGAAGTCAGTCAACGTTGAAAATCATAGGAGCACTGTAGGATGGTTTCGACATTGTTAGTGTGTGTGCATAGCACGAAAACCGGAGAATTTCAAGATCGTGAATGTCCAGGATAATGGAGATGAACAAAGGTTCTTTCTGAGCAATTGTCAGCCGAGAAGCCCGTCAATACGTGACCACGTGATGTCGTTTCCGTAACCCAAAGATGAGCAGTGATATATCGCATTTAGGAGAGAGTCATTCATACTGCAGACCAGTCAACCGCCGTCGAATTGACAAGTGTTCTGAAGTATAGCAGGAAATAAGCGGATTCCATGTGACCTTGAGATACTCATTGTTGGTGATTCGCAATAACTACGAAACAGCTATACTTTCCGTGTTGTGCAAGTTTGGCGTTATATCCAAGTCCTTATTGTTCTGTCTATGAATTCCCATGCCTAACTGGCTCTGGGTGTAGTGCGACGTTTGCTCAACTCGTCGGAGGATCCCAGACAAACGGAACATTACTTCTTGTCAACTCGCACATTTTCAGACCGACTAGACAGACGGGATACCAGAGTTTCCGCCATCCTCGCATACCGCTGGAGATTTCATATTTTTGAAGCGGGGGAGTGTAAATCATCTTATCCAGTTCTAATCGATTATCCAAACAATCATTTCTTACGTCGGCCGTTCACATGTCCACAGAAGAAGACGCCATCCGAGGGAGAATGGAAAGTTGCGGACTATTCACAAGTGATAAGTTGACTTTCTCAGTGGAATTCACCGGTACTGTCGTTTGCTGCACGAATATCGGAGGGCCACATTCGACGAATTTGGTGTTGGGTTTGGTCGGGAAAAAGTAGGGGCATTACTTTCTTACGGTTATCGTGGATGCGGAGTTCCGGATGTTAAACAGGACAACATTAGAAACTTACTGACTTCGAAAGCCACCACGCCCAATAGGATCGAATCCTAGACTCCAAAGCACATCACCATTTTTAGAAATTTGCTACGGTTGGATTTATCTTGTCAACGTAGTAAAGCTTTCTCAACATGGGCTATTCAAATACAAATATGGTGCAATCATCCATTAATTGAGTTGACTGAATTCCAAGGACCCTTCACACCACAAGAGCACCACTTGTAACCGCTCAGTTCTAAACTTCCTTAATTAGGAGTTGAAATCGATTTGCATGAGGCTAAAACTGGAAATATGAACGCAGATCGTTTAGCTGCTCCGCGGCAACAACAGTCGATCACGCATCAAATACGTGTTAACTGGCATGTTTGCATACAAACAAATGACGGCATAATAAATCGGTGTGCATTGTCAAAATGAAGCCTTTGAGTGCTTTAAATTAGTCTGCGGCATTCCATTTCATCCACGTTTACTGGGTATTGGTGATTTCAGACAAGGACTTATCGAAACGTGTGCGGGTGGGGCGAGGGCATGCTGGAATAGTGGCATTTGAACAGATTGCTGTTGATGTGTTTGTGGAACTTGGCTATTGGCCTTCAAAACGCTTCCTCACCAATCTAGGAGCTATCATTAGTAGGACGTTTCTAACAGGATGTTGTGATCTTTGGTGTTGTTATCTGTCTAAGAAGACTTCTGAGGTGGATGAATTCATCGTGGACAAAATATCTACGTCGTAAGGGCCTAAACGCTACCGTTTTAAGCCACATTTTGAATCCTTCTCCCAAATTGGACCAATGATTTCATGTACATTGCAAACGCTCGATAATTTATATTATTAATGGGTAATGGGGCGAGATGGCTCAAGTGGTTAGAGCGTAGTTCGAACCCGACCTGTGCCTCTCGACCTGCCCTGTCTAGGCTGGGGCAACCTGGTAGTATCCCATCAGTTGTGATTCCTTCGAGTGGCATGGCAGCTAGGTACCGAAGGAGCGCTACAACTGAACCAAAGTAGGTAATGTAGAGTATGTATATAACGAAGAGACCTCCAAGTAGGTAATTTTATTTGATATTGTTGTTGTCTCACTATGCTAGTAATGATTTTTCATGGCAGATCAGTCGTAACCCAATCGCGCCCAAACATCTATCGATTGATTCGACTCATGATTGGAGGGTATTTACTCAAAGCACTGCTTGTAGCCGTCATGTTGTACTACTAATTCCCAATGAGAGACTATCATAGGGCCAAATATAGTAATGTGAAGAGAGGCCGTTTAGGAATTCCTAATCAGTGATGATCATTCACGCAATAAGTGTGTGCTACCTTGAAATGTCCTA
>NW_008751730.1:1310676-1314850 GCF_000715545.1 Opisthorchis viverrini | reverse complement strand
TCAACTTTGATGTTTTGACCTGACGAATGCTTGCGTTGCAAAGATCCTTCTGACAACAAAATATCTCAAAAACCACATTTGAATAGCCGACCGGATACTTTGGGCATTCGTTCGAGCAAATTTTTTTATGGGTCTTTGGGCCCCCTTTAACCCATGTGAGTTGTTTCTAAAAGTGGTTTAAAATATATCAGGATAATATATATATATATATATATATATATTATCCTGATATATTTTAAACCACTTTTAGAAACAACTCACATGGGTTAAAGGGGGCCCAAAGACCCATAAAAAAATTTGCTCGAACGAATGCCCAAAGTATCCGGTCGGCTATTCAAATGTGGTTTTTGAGATATTTTGTTGTCAGAAGGATCTTTGCAACGCAAGCATTCGTCAGGTCAAAACATCAAAGTTGAGTGTCATTCAAGTCCTGGTTTTGGTGATCCTCATTTACACTTTCTGATTGCGCTCTTCAATCTAACTCTTCGCCATGGTTTCTCTAAATATAACGTTTTTACACACATTTTCGTCGTTTTGAACGAACTGATTTCAAAACTTTCACAATAGCCGTTGCTCAAAAATTTGAGAACGCCGCTGACTACGCAAATCGGCTTAATTGCTGTTTTAAACAAATTTACAACAATTTACAACAATGCTTTCTCGAAGTTCCTAGTTGAAATCCAGATCCTTACAGTCTAGCAGAATTTCTGCGTAGAAATGCAACAAAATTTCGGATCAATCAACTGGAAAATGTTTGGGACCGATTGGGAAGTCATCATTTCAGAGGGGTTTGGTAAACAATCGGCGGATTTATTGCTGGGCAACATTTAGCTTTTGACACAAAAGCTTCCTCAGGCCAAGTGAGTAAGTAAGTAAGTAGGTTGGTTGGGTTTTAAGGCAGTCGGGGGAGCAATGCGTGAGATGCTTTATGACTAGTGACGTGATCAGTGCTGGGTGTTCAGTCTGATGTTCCTGTTTGTTGATTAGTGGGGATGACTAAGATTTAAAATAGATTGGTTGGGAGGATTCGTCTTTATGATGAACCCGGATTTTTCGTCCCTGCTTCTTCAGTCTNGGAAAATTCCTCTTGGGGTCGTTCACAGATTCCGTTCACCTGCGTTCGCCCAAGGTTGCTGGGACAATTGGTTTGGAGATGGGGGTGGGGCGGTTAATTAAATATAACTCTACTTGGATTTTGTACTTTTAGACCCAAGCCATTTCGCTGATAACTGCACACCGCCCCGTGTCATCTCCACTGATCTAAGACCGCTCTCCACACTTCTGCAAGTTCTACCCCCTCTGTTCTATTCACACTCGGGTTTTTGGCGATTTCCACCGCCTCGGCCACCAGTCGCTGTGGTGTGAATCTTAAACCCCGCCTCAATATGTCCACATTTTCTAAATCTATCCTATGCCCAGTGTCTAGAGCATGCCCTGCCATTGCTGAATCTTTGACTAACGCCTGGTGTTCCTCTGAGTAGCTCGGTGGTCTGTTAATGGAACGCTTATGCTCAACGATTCTGGTGTGCAGTTCCCTGGCTGTCTGACCTATATAAACCTTCGTACAGTCGTTACATTTAATTTTGTATACACAGTTCCCAGTCCTATCAACCGGAAGGCGATCCTTCAAATGCACTAACACCGAGCGTAAAGTCTTCCCCTTGTGGAAAGCTACTCTAATGTTAGCCGTATTCAGTACCCTTCTAGTGACCTCAGATGTTCCTGGTTTGTATGGAATGACTGCTGTTCCGATCCACTCCTTGTTGGACCTTGGTGTTGGCACCAATACCCGTCTTAGTTGCCGCTTAATTAAACCCACTCTCTTGAAGTCGCTTTTTTACCTCAAGTTGTGCTCCTCTTCGGTTGACCTCCTCCGTACACAGTGCTCTCACTCACCTAAACATCGTTGAAGCTATGTTAGCATATACTGCTTTTGGATGCGCAGAGGAGTAGTCTAAGACCGCACCACTATCTGTTGAGTTCCGGTATACAGTGATTTTTAATTTCCCACCACTCTTGTGTGTCATGCAGTCAAGGAAAGCTAGTGTACCTTGTTGAAATCGAACTTCTCATAGTGTAGGAATATTCCTGCGTAGAAATGCAAAAGAATTTCGGATCGCTTTTTTATCAGCCACACGTTTTCCGTACAATCGGTCTACTAAAAATCCGAAACTGTTGGCTAGTGTTCACATTTTTTCTCGAACACATCTCCAGTGAGTTCACATTTCGAACTGATAAATTCATGTGACCTAGAACAGTCTCAGCAAAGTACAGATGATCGTCCCGCTTTGAAAGGCTGTTAGAAGTCAGCCGTGTAGATCACAAATGGATTACCTTTGCCTGGCGGGCGGTAGGTAGCTACGAAACAGTAGAAAAGTCAACCGACTTTCGGTCCAGGCAGTGAAGAATGTTGGAGGCTGAGATGTCCTGTACATCAATGGCCCACAATGAAATCGTTCTAGTTAGTCACATGCCTAATACACTGCCGTGTATTGAGCTGCAGAAAAATGGAGGGTCGGAACAGAATTCCTCAACCCGAGTCATTATTTCCCAATTACAGAAGTTTTGAGTAGGAATTGGGGCGGTACAAAGCAGCTGTACATAAATTGTGGTAAAGCGAGCAACACAACACGGCAACGCTTCACTCACATGCTGAAATCACATCCTACAACCTCGAATTTCAACATCTACGCTAGAACTGGACGCCTTCATGAGGCGGCAATTTTGTGCAGGGGGCCCAACTTCCAAGTTGGACCATTTAAAACTCTTTTCTGAGCGCTCCATTGACGGTTTTGTGGAGTCACAGGACGCAACGATCAGTTACCGCGTGACAAAAATTCAGCTCGTTCCGGGAGTATCGTCTGTTTTATTTCAGAAATCTTTCCTCCTACAACGTACACTGTCGAACGACTCGCCAAGATGTCAGCACTGAAAAGCAAGCTGAACCCGAGGGACCTGCCTCTTTCACATCGCACTCGATTTGCACATTAGTGTTTCCACTTTGAAGTTCATTTTGCACTCGGTGCAATGTGGTTGCGTACCTGCACACTTACTATTTTCCCGTAAACCACATTTGCGAGAGCATAAAGTAATGTTTCTTGATTTTTAATGACTCCATCTTGATGTTGTGGCTGATTAGTCCTTGCCTGAACTTGAAAGTTCTTCGTAAAATTTGTCCATCAACTTCACTGTAATCCAAGAGGGAAGATGAAGGAATCTCACAGCCAAACAAAGTAATTTAAAATGTTTCGTCAGGAGCCAGAGGGCACAACTTGCCAGATGTTATCACTTCAGATTTCTAATTCATGAATAAATAACCTTGTAAATTTCGGAACACAAATAAACGGCCATTCAGGTCGATACAGACCAACAGATGAAAAGTAAAAGGATTGATCGATATAATGAAATTGCCGGTAAAACGGAGTCAGTCAATAAATCTGTGAAAAGTGTTCACGCCTGAATTGATTGGCCTGAGTGACCAGTAATCACGTGAGCAGACCACGAGAGACTCAAGGCGTGCACAGACGATTTCTGAGCACACAGACTAGGGTTGCGTGAGTGAATCACGATTGCTTCAGCTGTGGTGAGACGTCAGTCCTGAGCGGATCTTGATAGGCAGATCGTTCGTTTGAACAGTATTCAAAACACTTTTGGAACCGATCACAAAACTTATATCAGCTAATCGACGGCCGGTGTCCCAGTACTATACCAGTGTTGATAAAATCAAAACTCTGGGATTAGTTATTTCGAGACTCCGTGGAATGTCTTAAATCTAAAAACCAGATAATCCGTTTAGATCAACACGCGGTATGCACATTTCCCTAGATCATACCACGCCCAAAGGAGCAGCCTGAACTATTGATCAGTTTTGCCCTAGGATTTGTCAATGCAGCCCTCAGGATGCCTCTGCATTACCAGATGTGATCAAGAAACTGAATGCAAACAAGAACCACGTGAGTCCGCTAGAGTTACGTTCGGTTTTCACCAACGTCCCACTGACAGAAACCCTCTGTTATCTCTGTGATTGCCTAAAAGAGGACAACATAGAATTGAGCATTCAGAATTTGTATTTCAACGCCCATGTGGTGTGCTTCTGCGGTTCAGAGAAACGCTGATGTTGTAGCCAGTTAAACTCATTCCTCGACACGAGATGCCTTGAGAACCGATAAATGCG
>NW_008751730.1:1301869-1306683 GCF_000715545.1 Opisthorchis viverrini | reverse complement strand
TCCCGACCAAACCTAACACCATATTCGTCGAATGTGGCCTTCCGATCTTCGTGTGGCAAACGAGAGTACTGGCGAACTCCACTAGGAAAATCAACTTTTCTATTCTGCGGAGTCTGCAACTTACCATTCCTCCTCGAATGGCGTCTTTTTTCGTGAGCATGTGAATCGCCAAGGAAACAAATGCTTGTTTCGAGAATCTATTAGAACTGGATAAGATGATTTACCCTCCCCCGCTTCAAAAATATGGAATCTCTAGCGGTATACGAGGATGGCGTGTCCCATCCGTTGTGATTTCTTTGAGTGGCATGACAGCTAGGCACCGAAGGAGCGCTACAAATGAACGAAAATGGGTAATGTGGGGTATGTAGATAACGAAGAGACCTCCAAGTAGGTAGTTTTATTTGATTTTCTTGTTGTCTCACCATGCTAGTAATGATTTTTCACGGCAGATTACTCGTACCCCAATGGCGCCCAAACTTCTATCAATTGATTCGGCTCATGACTAGAGGATATTTACTCAAAGCACTGCGTGCAACCGACATTTTGTTGCACAATTCCCAATGAGTTCCATATCACGGGTGATCATTGACGCAATATGTGTGTGCTACCTTGAAATGTCGTATCAACATCTGAGAACTAGATCGGCATGCAATGTCAGAATAAGGCCTGTCATTATTTTGTAAGATGCATTTATTTACTGCGTGATTGTCAGCATATTGAGTGATCTGAGTTACCAGATTTGGTACTCATGACGGGGGGTGACGAGGGGGAATTAGGAATAATTGCGGTTGATCAGATTGCTTTTGAAGTGTTTGTCGGGCTTGCCAGTTAGCTTTCAAACATGGTGTCTTCAATCCAGAAACCAGTATCTGCGGGAAATTTGTAGCATGCTTTTTCACTCTTTAGTGAAACTATCCATCCGGAAACTTGTGTCAGTTGGAGGCGGGCAGAACGGGCAACTGTTTACATCACAGGCGCTTGAACTCTTTCGGTTTTTGGCCATTTTTTAGTCTTTCCCCCACATCAGGTTAATCACTTGATAAATCTTTCAAACGTTCTACAATTTTCCTATTAATAAGCAATGTAGATTATATAGATAACAATTATTCCTTCAAGTGGTAAGTTGAAACTACGGTGAACAATTTCATGGGTCCCACCTCTCCCGATAATTCTACATCAAGCATCAGGTGTGAGCGACAAAACCGATAAGTCGAGCAACGAGCACCGAAGAATGGATCCGAATTCAAATCGAAAGTGATCCCGACGGAAATCTGCTGTACTTGACAGTTGTCGACCGACAGTTAGACCGACGACAAACGCGGAGACGAGTATTATGCTTGAGAAACCATTTTGAAAAGTGTCAAAATGTGAATTTAAACAAACGAAAGTACGGTTTATTTGAGGGGACAAGAACATGTTCATATTTTGTGCCACGAACAAACTATTGGGTGATGCGATAGTGATAAAATATCAATGAATTGCAGGCAGGTTTGGGCGGGCCATTTGAATTTATGCAATTGATTTCGGGGAGATTGGGTGGGAGAAATTTCCAAGCGTTTTGTGCGATATGTCAGGTGCGGAATACACGTACACGGGTGAGTGACACGCGAGGCATATGAAGAACTTTTGACGATGAAGGGCGGACGAACCTCATCAGGATCTCGTGTTCGTCACTGGGTTGGGAATCAGCTTTTCGATGGAGATTGTCTACTGCATGAAGCACTTAATAGGAGACTCGTATTGATGTAGCGTAATACCTCTGTTTCATGGGCTGAGTTGTCACGCGATGAGCGAGTCCATACGAAACCACGTGATGCGGTTTCCCGTTATCGAAGGCTGAGTTCCGCCGTATCCTGTCTTAGTCAGATATTAGCTACTCTCGATCAAACGGCCAAGCGTTCAAACACTGATGGGGCGGTCGTGTTTCGAAAATCTCGGAGTCTCGTGAGATGCGCCCTGCAGATGATTCCCAACAACGGCCACTCCTCGGTCGAATCCCTCGTCCTCTATTTTATTCGATCAAGTCTGATACAAAAGACGGATCTCAATTTAGATGCATTTGAGACGACGTTAAAGGTATCGATGCGATCGATTTGGAAAGGATACCAACTGTACTGTCTGTGAAGTTCCCTGAAGTCTCAGTTGGATCTCCCGTTAGTGCTAGCCTAATTTCTAGTCGAATGTTTGTCTTTAGATGCGTCCAATTTTGTGTTCAAATATCTTGTATGATTTTGAACGCGGCATCTACTCGATGAGCCTCCATGATGGCAAAGGATGTCTCAGAGCTTTGTCTACCTAAATGAGCAACCACTGGCTTTGTAATAAACCTACTCCTGATGATGAAATGTTTGTGATCTAACAGTCAATCGGGCCTACTCAATCCGGATGTTAGCTATGCACCTTTATTCTCTTTCCATGTGGTGTCCTCTAACTGGTGTGCTGCACAACAGCATGCCAAGAGGTAGACTACCATGATTTGGGCTTGGAGTTTCATTTGATGTGTAGGAGATTGCTACAGATAGAATTTCTTTCGGTTGTGAGCGTTTTTTATTTGTGGCAATCGGTGTGATTTGGAGGAACTCACAAACGCGCTTGTGGCCGATTGAATTTCGACTTTAGGTTTGCCACGTCAGAAAGATATCGGACGTAATTTTTCTTGGGTTTTAGTGGAGCGAAACTTCGAACATTTAGTACTCGTCCGTTCAGGTTTGAGCCATCCGTTGTTCTGAACAGTTGTAGATCCAGAGAATGGAAAGAGCCGATTCTTTCCCGGTTCTTTGCCGGTTCTTTCCTGATGCGCTTGTTGAAGTTCAATGTATTCTCCAGTAGCTCTTAGAGGTATCTATAATGGTTCATGTAGTGTACGCATGTCGCCGGTAGTAGCGCTTTTTACCTATACTCAAGCGCATTAAGTGTTTCTAAAGGCGTCCCTTGTCGAGGAGTGTCTATCTGAGATCCAATGGCGGCAACATTAGCATTTCGCTGAACTACAAACGCACACCGTATTGGCGTCGAATTACAAATTCAGAATGCTCACTTCTATGTTGTCCTCTGTTAAGCAATCACAGAGATAACAGACGGTTTCCGTGAGCTGGACGTTGGTAGAAACCGAAGGTAAGTCCAGCGACTCATGTGCTTCTTGTTTACATTCAGTTCCTTGAACGCATCTGGTAATGCAGAGGCATCTTGAGGGCTGCATTGACAAATCCTAGGGCCAATCGAATCGAGAAATCAGGCATGCAGTGTGTGGCTCTAATCGGGCGATCTAGTTTGTAGATTTGCACCGAGGAATAGTAGCGTTGGATCGACTACAGAGTTTTGGCAAATAAACCTCACTTGTCCCATATTGTGTTCTCACTTGAAATGGAGGTCAAACAGCTGAATTGCTTTCACCAAACTTTTGGTTGCCCTTGGCTGTTCCAACGACAAGGAGAACAGTGAAATATACTTTGGTCCTGAATCCCGATAGACAGCTAATGCTCCGGCGGCGGGGGGTGGGATAAAGTTAGATGACGGCCAAACAGCATACCAACATTCTCGCCGTCCTTCCAAAAAAAGAACGCTTCTCTGTGTAAGCGAAAAGCACTCACCCCTGCATTCCAATCATCAGGTATGACGAAACTCGGTCATACAAATCTGACAAACAGTGGCACCGTATTACGTAACTCTTTACAAGTTGTGCTGATCGGCACCGCTCTGATTATCGGTACACAGTAGTTAAGAACATGATACAAAATTGTTCTTGGTCACATTTCAAACCCCGCCGAGCTTCATGTGAGCAGCGTTTCGCAATTCAGAAACCCGTTGATAAGCACTTTCGCACTTTTCGCAACGCTACCTTTTCGAAAGCAACCTCTGCATTCTAATTATTGTTCCTCAAGCAGCGCTTGCGAACAGTTTAACTTTCTGTTCCGCCGTAAAGTGAACGATGGTCTTGGTTATCGATTTTCAGCCAACAGGTATCAAAGTACTGTCAGCTGACCTAAAAGGGTAAGATAGTCAGTCACGCTGTTCTCAGTTGGTTCTCTTAATACATAATGAACCGCGGGAACAAGGTCCAAGTGCTCGCTCACTTGGTGTGACGCCTGACCTTCCTGACACTTCCATGCCGTCTTCCGTTAACAAAATTGATCGATATTGGATCATCCGGTTGTAGAAAATGCAATCTCAACAAGTCATACTTTCAGAAGATTGAAGAAAGGCACGAGACTTTGATATAATCAATTTAGGCTCATGTGTGAGTCGATCATATTGGTGATATCCGGTCCGTGCGTGCGCACAGACTGCACTATGTGTACCCCTTCGTCAGCCTCGGGCTTTTGTTAATGAAAGATCGCAGAGTGGTAACCGGGAGGTCAGATTCCAGAAAATCATCCCAGAATGTCCGAAACTCAATGAGACCCTCAAATCCCACCAAAATCGCAGTAGGGAAACCGGCAAGCATCCAGGCCAGAAAAGCCGATTGGACGATCAAGCAGTCTATCAGTCCAGCAATGGGCGACGATGATGAATGTACACCCAACCCCAACTGGACAGTCAGGATTCAAGGCCAAAAATGGCGCTTTGAATACCGCCTCTTACAATCTTTGCACTCGTTTGTTGGCAGCTGTGTTCTTTGTTCTTTTTCCAATACTGAGGCACTGACGCGGTGGCAGCTGTTAGCTACAACAAGAAGTTTCTCTTTTTCATAATGGAAACTACTCACAAGGTTGCTGAAAACTCTTCGACAGCCCACGACCGGTTTCACCCTTTTTGGGGCTCATCAGGTTGGCGCAGTCCCCGAGTTTCCGTCAACCTTATGTTCTACTTGAAAC
>NW_008751730.1:1296239-1301800 GCF_000715545.1 Opisthorchis viverrini | reverse complement strand
CTCATTGTGGTTTAAGAAGGAGTCAGATCAAAAGACAAACGAGAGGGTCAGCTGAGTCTCTCGTGAAAGCCAAATTGATTTGCAAAGGAGTGTATTTCTCGAAGAAGTTCCTCTCTTCGTATGGGCGGTGACAGACGCAGGTTTGCTTCTGTGCATCGTTCAAGAACTACAACTTGCAGTGGCTTGGATATGGAGTCACTAGTTCATTTAACACGCAGCTGGTAGACGTCGAAAGTGATTGTAGCTTGAACAAAGGGGGGAGTGTGTCATGGCTTCATCGGGCAAGCAAATGCCTTGTTGTTATCCTCTTTCTAGAACATTCTTAAGTCATGGGCTATCTCACTGCTCAAATGCGGTGAGATAGTGCAGGTTGACCGGTGTGCTCGTTTGGTGAGCAAACATTTAGACCTTGTCCTCATAGTTGATTCAACATGACGAGAAGGAACCAGTGAGGACAGCGCGATTGACTTTTCCACTCTTGAGGTAGTTGTTCAGGGCCGTTCTTCACGTTATTTCCGTCCTTTGGAGAAACAACTGCTTGACTGAAAGTCTACAAATGACAAAGGTGTTACCAGAAGGTGCATCCCAGTCCACGCTAAAACACTCATCCAGCGGAAAATTCTCGAACGCCACTGTTGTTCGGGCTCAAATTGGTGACATCTGTCTGCTGTGACAAAAGCAGACAGATGAACAAACGCGATCGAGTTTTGTGAGCTACACGGAATTCCACATAATCTGACGTTTGGATGGAACCAAAAATGGAAACTTTGAAAGGTTCTCGCCTGCGGGAAAAACACGGTTTGTTGCCTGTGGTAAACGCCAATTTCTCGTCAGGTTTTCATTCCTGGTGTCCCAGAGGACAAAATGAACGCAAGTTGGTATCACCTAGCGAAATACAATCATTTGTAAACCAAGTTGGCTTTTTCGGAAGACCCACCTGGAATCTAGCTGAATCATTCGTTTACGATGCCTTCAAGCAGAACTGACCTCAAGTATGTTGATAGCGGATCTTCAAGACTTCTTTATGTGACCGTTTGTCTGTTTGTCATGTGCGTCAGCTCTACCGTCAAGCTGGTAGCCCACCGAGATGACCGAAAACACATTAGGGTTGATGAGTAAGTGAACAAGCAACCGGATGTATTCCCGCTTTGAAATATTCTGTCAACTGATGCTATTCGGTTCCCCCACTCTCTTGAATCTACTGCTAAAGGATGTCGCCGAAGTGAATGCGCCTTGAAGTTATTCCCACATTTCATTATCAATAAGATCTGCATTCCAACAATCCATCCCAGCACTGAAACGTCATAAAACTATGAGGAAAGAAGGACTTGGTAAAGGGTGAGATGAAAAGAGAAGGTGTTGCAATGGATCAAGAAATGGATCAAGAATAGAGTGCTTACACCTCTAGTCATTGTGATAATGAACACATCTAAGCATCACATCGAAGTGAGGCACCAGTGGTGGGATCAACCCAGAATCGTTTGCGAACCTCACCCGAGATAACGTCAGCACACAACGACATGTGGACTTTGGCCAGTCAGTCTACTCAGGAAATGAGAGCATACGAGCTACTAAGATCGGTTGCATGCCGTGGCTCCTAACTACCTGCAGGCAGGATCACGTGAACTCCAGCCAGGAGGATGACACTAGCCACTTTCAGTTCACCGTATCGTGGATTGGCTTGTTTCCCGACGAAAGCAATCAGCTGAGGTACGAAACGTGCCAAGGTGCAACAACTTCAATTTCAGAGGAAAACGAAGCCTGATTGGTGCGTACTGTTCCAGAACTAACCCCTCTTACTGATATCCCTTATCCAGTAAGACTGAGTTTTATGTCACTGTACAGAAATGCTGTGCTCCGAGAATTCGTTGGCCAACTAAGAGAATGATACCAAAGAGCAGTGGTGTGAGTTTGGCTTCCAGCATTCCCTGTACGTCGGTTATACTCCGAGTAGTTTGAGCGTGCATGCTGAAATCAATAGTTTGTAAACATACTATGGAAAGCAGGAAGAACCAGCTCAAAAAAAGATTTCGAAACTAAATGTAGTCAAAAGTACATTTGGAAAATGGTGTTGGAGGTCGAATTGCGGAGGTAATGGTGGGGACCGCGGCCTGGTGAGTGAAGATTGTGTCCACACAGCGATATTCGGACGAAGTTTTAAAAATTCAGAGGTAACCATTGACAAATAGTCAGATTACACGCTTCCACTGGAGTTATTTTTACACACCAAAGGCGTTTAAACAATCAGAATAAAGGTGACGAAGGTGAGTAGGGGCGGGGATTGAACACAAAGGGATCCTGATGCAGTTCTATCAGGAAGGTCAGATTTCTGAAAGTAATCTTAGAACGCCCGAACATACTGTTACCCCAAAACTCCATCAAAATCTCAATAGGCACTGTTGCCCCGAAACTCCATCAAAATCCCGATAGGAAAGCCGGCAAGCATCCAGGCTAGTCAGTCATCCAGTCAATTCAGGAAAGCTGATAAGTTTTCAGGCACGGCACCGGAGCACGACCGAATGTGATCAGCGTTCAGGCGTTTCACAGAAGCACGGTCGATATTGACGGGTTTTCGCTAAATTGCTGCCAGATAGTCTGGATCAACGTGAAAAAGTGCCCTTTGAATAGCGCGGGGCCGTTGCACTCGCACGCTTGTTTTGATAAATCTGTTGTTTTCCTTGTCGGTGAGTTCTTTTCGAGCACCAGGCGCTGGAGTGGGAGCAGCAGTCATATATAGCAGATTGGCGACTGAGTCACTAACGGTCAGGGATTGTATAACAACGTATACTGCGTGTAATAAATCAAAACATTTAAACCTGAGTATCGGGTGCGGTAAGCGCGAAATTTAGCAATGGAAATCAATTCATTGGCGCACAAAAAACACGGGCTCATGACTGTGACCACATTTGTTTGCCAAAAGACACTTTTTCAGACTGGAATTTATCACTGCTGAAGTAGAGTCGACAGTTGATAACTTGGACAGAATGAGCGCTCTCTTTTGACTAAACGTCACTCAATTGATAACGGACGAAATAACCAATGATGTATCGAGCACGTTCGACAATCCATGCGGATCAACTTCAAAATCTCAAGCCAAAACGAGAATTATTTTAAGTTGAGTGGAATTTATGGAATCCAATAATTCGGGGATTCTTTGGGAGCATGTGCTCATAAAGTTACCCTTCATTTTACCGTCACCCTCCGTAACAGAACTCTTGGCATGTCAGATTCGTTGTTTCCGTTGAATACCGAGTAATAAAAACGTATTCTTGTTGTAAATAGGTCTCCAGATCACTGATTTCCACCTCATCTGAGGCTTGTTCACGCTCTGACCACTCACAAAGATTTAATGAATCAGGCTATTTTGATCCCGACAACTGAAAACTGACGGCTGAAAACTCTTCGACAGCCACGATTAGTTCCCTTGTTGTATGGGCCCATCAGGCGAATTTGGTCCTCGGGTTTTCATCAACTTTATGTTCTACTTGAACGCGAATGGGGCTCATTTGGACAGGTACACTCAATTAAATACCAGCTGGTTTTTTTAAAGAAGGCTCAACTGAATCTCTCGTTTACGATATTCTTCAACTAAATGTGTTACACAGAAGGCGCTTCATGTTTAAGTTGGTACGACACTAGAGATATCGCAGGAGACTACTCATAAGGCTACTGAAAGGCCTTTGACAGCTCGCGACGGGCAAACGGAAAATCCCTTAGATGAACTTAGGATGATGGTGTCGAAGGTGAGAGACACTCGCTCCTGAGTGGCGGCCACTAATCATCTATTTGTGTCCGAGAGTTTCATGTGCGCGACCGCCACAATTGAAAGGCAATCTAAGGTCAGTCTCCACGTAGTGTCCCCTTAATTAGCCACTTAAATTTGTCCTCTAAAACTTCGAAAGTCACATGCCATGGCTTCAAGCAAAAATTACTCTCCATTATTGCGCGCGACCGTACGTGGATGAATCGTCCTCTACCAAACATTTTCCGCCAGATAAACATGCTACTGAAAGATTGAGCAAAGGGTAACACGCATTATTCTATCTATTGCCAAGGTCCAAGGCGTTTCGACGCCTTCAGCGAAAGAAGAGGTAAGTTCTTGATGTTTGACATACTCAGTTTGCATTCACACCATTGTGACTGCTGCTAGAATAATTACCCACACTGCTCTACGCCAGATAGCTATGAAGATTGAGTAAACTCAAATTCATACGCTCGAGCACTTCCTTGATATTCTGCACTGACTGGTTCATTTGAATATGACCTTGCGTTCACCACTGCCGGCAGAATGTAGAACTCGAAGAGTAGTTTGGGATCGGACTTGAAAATGCCACTATTTATGGAACTGGAGAGTCTGACTTCTGGATGTGATTTAATCCGTTTAGGGAAGTTGGCTTGCCAGAGACTGCTGCCCGGTGGTAAGGCGTCTCCCACTATTAACAAGAGTTGGCGCTTGCTCCTCAAACAGTTCGCTTGTCCTGCCAGAGTGGGCCAGATTCTGGACCCCAGCTGGAGGCTTTTCTCTGGAGAGCCACAGCACGATGAATCTTATAGCGGGCGTGTCAATGAGTATCCATTTGACCTGTTACCACTGCACGGGTTTACACCATTCACCCGGCTGGTTGATGATACTTACCAAACTCCTTGATATCACCAACTGCCTGAAGCTTTCCCGACTCCAAAATCAGCACCAAGACAAAAGGTGGGACTGGCTTGGAGGAATATGAACTTATTCAGTACTCGTGTTCTCTTCCTGTCACAACACGGAATCTGAAATAACGGCAATGCTATCCTTAGACTCCTTCAACGATGCGATCACATCTTTCGATGAGGCGACCTCGGTCCGCCCAAACTAATGTCACCCTGGGGAACTGATGAATATTCGTTTCTCCGCGACAGCAGTAGGAAACGTTTCCGGAGTCGATAAACAACCGGCGAACTTGATTCAATCAGAAGGCGTGAAGCCAGGAGAAATTCCTGATGTTAACCTGATGTTGCATCTTTGGCTAATATAAATTTATGTGTGTTTATATATATATAGTTTCGTGTAGTGTAGGTTGCAGTCATCCCTTCCAGTTGCCAGTCTTGTGATTTTGAGTGGCGGGCTCAGCAAGCCGGATACGAACGCGCATGGGTCAGTAGGTCAGTGGCGCACAATCAAACATAAACACATGCTAGTATGCAAGTGTGTTACGGATAGCCTTATTGACAAGGTGAGTGTCGGGGAGAGATGAACAAAGCAAGTAGAGTAGTTCTCGAAAGCAGTTCAATTTGGGTTCAAGAGGGACTGCGCTACCTGGTGAGCCCCAAGAAGGGCGAAACGAATCTTGGGCTGTCGAAGAGTTTTCAGCAACCTCGTGAGTAGTTTCCTTTATTGAAATATACTGTGATATCTCGAATATCGTGCAGCCTGTGTGCAGCGCATTCAACTTTAGAATATTATAAACGAGAGATTCAGTTGAGTCTCTCGCGAAAACCAAATCGATTTGCAAATGAGTGTATTTTTCGAAAACAGTCCAATTTGGGTTCAAGTAAAACATAAGATTGACGGAAACTCGGGA
>NW_008751730.1:1287619-1293462 GCF_000715545.1 Opisthorchis viverrini | reverse complement strand
TATATATATATAGTTTCGTGTAGTGTAGGTTGCAGTCATCCCTTCCAGTTGCCAGTCTTGTGATTTTGAGTGGCGGGCTCAGCAAGCCGGATACGAACGCGCATGGGTCAGTAGGTCAGTGGCGCACAATCAAACATAAACACATGCTAGTATGCAAGTGTGTTACGGATAGCCTTATTGACAAGGTGAGTGTCGGGGAGAGATGAACAAAGCAAGTAGAGTAGTTCTCGAAAGCAGTTCAATTTGGGTTCAAGTAGATCATACGATTGACGGAAACTCAGGGACTGCGCCTACCTGGTGAGCCCCAAGAAGGGCGAAACGAATCTTGGGCTGTCGAAGAGTTTTCAGCAACCTCGTGAGTAGTTTCCTTTATGGAAATATACTGTGATATCTCGAATATCGTGCAGCCTGTGTGCAGCGCATTCAACTTTAGAATATTATAAACGAGAGATTCAGTTGAGTCTCTCGCGAAAACCAAATCGATTTGCAAATGAGTGTATTTTTTCCAAAACAAATGAAGGTCAAAAGTGCATGGGCGGAGTAAACAAATGAATGGTCAAATTAGATTCAACAAAATAACCTTCTGTGCACCTGGACGAAAATTTCACAGGTGCTTGTTCCGTCTGTCAAAATGAGGAAGAGAAATTGTATTCTCACGCTCTTTGTGATTGTGTTTCCCGGCATTTTCCAAGACCGATCAGCATGCTGCTTATGGCTGCTTGCACAACGGCATCGCTGGTCTGCTTGGCCGGTCCGTCTGATTGAACCACATGCAGAATAGTGCAAATGCATGTATCTGTGTATCATTCAGGCGGCCGGTGCCTCCCCCCGTGCCACCTGACGGAAGAACAAGGGCTGAAATACTGCCAGGTTTCTCAAATCCAAGAAGGAGCAGTCGAGATGACGGGGGTAGGTCAGTAAATTGGAGCCCTAACAACTGAGCGATTTCGATCATCAACATGAAGGTCAGACTTGTTGTGTGTGAATTGCTCTTCCTTGAGATCCACCCGTAGTTTTTTAACAGTCTGAGGAGAGTGTGGAATTTTTCAACTGAAACCTCGTCTCCTGAGCGAAATCTTTCTGTAGCATAAATTTGAGAAGCGTTGTACAAAATAAATAGAGAATCAAGCCCCCAGAAGTTCGTAGGATGTTCAGTGGGGATGATTTCTAATGAAGGTGAGACAGCTGAGAAGTACTGCTCGAGTTTCTGGCACAAGAAATATCTCGATGAATACAACTCCATAACTTTTCGGTTCTTCTTTCCGTCTAGCTGCCGCGAATACATGCATGCGTGCACATTTTTGTGACACATGTCACTTACTTGAGCTGAAATTTCCTGCACTTGAAGTCCGATTGTGAAAACATTTATACGCCCTGGGATCCCAATTAGTCGGACACAAAAGACATGTAGGATCCAATAATTTCTCGTTTCTCTCGAAAAGATGCATCCTATGATCACAGGACAAAACCATTTTTCTCCAGCAGACACTTCCCTGTTAGCAAGCAAAAAGCCTAGCTTGGAGAAACTACTCACAATGTTGCTTGGAACTCTTCGATAGCGCACGACAGGTTTCGCCCTTCTCGGAGCTCATCACGTAGGCACAATCCATAAGTTTTCCTCAAGTTCATGTTCTACTTGAACCCAAATTGGACATATTTCGACAACTACACTCATTTGCATATCAGTTTGGTCTTTACGGGAGGCCCAGCTGAATATCTCGTTTAGGATATTCCCCAATTGAATTTTCTGCACAAAAAGCGAATAATGTTGGGTATTGGAACTTCTGGAAACAAAACTCGAGGTGATCTACCAAAGCACCACCTGGTCTTATTGGTATTCCGATTCTGTAATTTCGCAAAAAGTTATACTACTTATGGCTCATACTGAAAAGGATGTCTTTCTACGGCAACTCATCCCATATCTCTCCCTCTTGAGGATTTTGGAGAGTATCCGCTGATGAAGCCCTTCAATGGACATATGCGAACGCGTTACATTTGGCAATCCATAGAAATGTTTTCCACAACTATGGTTTATAAAAATGGATACTCTTCTTCCTTTGAGTAATAGAATCCGTGAGACCGAGGCGGGTGATTTTTTTTATACGCAGCATGCGTCAACCCTTGGAGTAGAATTTTTGAGAGCTGTGACGTGTCCCAGACGAACTAAAGCAACCGGGCAATTGAGTTCAGAGCGAAGTCCAAACCTTTGAGCCCCATTTAGGCATCTCGGAGTCTCAGCGATGCTGGGAAATAATTCTACCAGACATTTCTACCAGGGGTATGATTGCGACAGTGGATAATGAAATTTGGTGAGCTGCAAAGATGTGAAGGAAGAATTGAGCTCATACACAACAAAATGCAGCATTTTAGCGCAAAATGTTCTACTTCATTATTAAAGGTTTTTGCAGCTAAAAGCATTGTGCGGCTAATGGGCACCTCAACCCTTCAAATAGGTGATCCAAGTAAGCCTAATGAACCACATAGATTCTGGTCTCTGTTTTGTTCACTGGACTGAGCAGTTTGCAAACGTTTCACCGCCAGTCGAGATTCCATCATCTATGCGTTGTCCGGGAGCGGAGTGAAGCTCGATGGAGCGTCCAAATTTTGGCTGAGTCTCGTTTCTTCCACAATAAGCAGATTGCAGCTATTTTGTGTATGGGTCCATATCCTTGTGTCCAGCAACCACACAGAACACGAAAATACAGCTGTTTTTGCTGATTCGCTGAAATAATGGATCGTTTAGCACCCAAACGAAACCCCTTGCCTCCCAGATACACATTGCATCGGCTATCGTGTGTCTAACAATCGGTTATAATTTGTCAGATTTTGTTGTAACACGGAAGGATCGCCAATCCCGAATCTCCTAATGAATCTCCTATGAAAGTGCGCTAACCCCTTTGCGGCAAGTGCCCCAATCTTTTAACATATTAAGCATTTGACCTCTCGGCAGTCCCGCTTGAATAATCTGTACTTCACCACGTCCAAACTCGTAATTTAAATAACGGAGCATCAGAGGTGGACAATGGATATTCAATCAAACCTTCTGGACTTGGAAGACCATTAGAAATTTGAGGTGTCATGATTCGGGTTCCAATGACGATGATTGACTGGGTGTCCAACCTGCGTGCGAATGCCTCAGAAGGGGGAAACAGAGACCACTGTGCTCCTGGTGAAACAGTCACCACTTAACTGTGTCTATCAAGGCCGTATTATGTCATTAAAGCCAGAATACTAGAGAGATCTTAGTCAGTAATCACTATGCCAGGAAAATTCATTCTCGATAGAATTAACTAGGGGATGATGTGGTGGTTGCTAACTAAATATACATGGTGTACTGAGACCAAGGTGGTCCCGGCAGGTGTAGATTCTTCAGCAGCATTTTCGGGTCATTCATCCTGCATCTTGCTTTCATTCAAACTCGGTGCCATTTCTTTGTGTTCCATTCCTCTGTAAAATCGCCCTCGTAAATTTGTGTCACTTAGAGGCTCTACTGATTTGAGATTCTCTCAACCTCACTGATTTCCATCGATCGTAACCTGCATTGTTTAAGTGACCATCGATTTTTAAATTCTCCCCAATTTATCGCGCAACCAATTAATTCTCTTTGAGCTTATGCGGACAAATACAACGTTGTTATTGGTTACTTATTCTTTCAAAGCATTTTTAGATGCAACAAACCGGAAAAAAGCGGAGAGACCAACTGTGGTGGATGCTAACTAAATATACATGTTGTACTAAGACCAAGGTGGTCCCGGCAGGTGTAGATTCTTCAGCAGCATTTTCGGGTCATTCATCCTGCATCTTGCTTTCATTCAAACTCGGTGCCATTTCTTTGTGTTCCATTCCTCTGTAAAATCGCCCTCGTAAATTTGTGTCACTTAGAGGCTCTACTGATTTGAGATTCTCTCAACCTCACTGATTTCCATCGATCGTAACCTGCATTGTTTAAGTGACCATCGATTTTTAAATTCTCCCCAATTTATCGCGCAACCAATTAATTCTCTTTGAGCTTATGCGGACAAATACAACGTTGTTATTGGTTACTTATTCTTTCAAAGCATTTTTAGATGCAACAAATCGGAAAAAAGCGGAGAGACCAACTTCGTCACAAAGGCTTTCATCACAGTCGTGAACCGATGACAGTGAGTCATGTTAGCCAATAGAAACGTGAATTCCGCGCCCAATTTAGAACATGAGGAAGTTTGAACCAAGCATAGCAGGACAGCAACTGTTTGGAGAGATTTTAACTTTTCAAATGAATGCCACCAAATGTCATAACTTTATGCAGAAACCTCGTCAATTAAAACTACAGTTTTAAAGACATTTTTGGTGTGCTGAATGACCGGGTCAATTTACGCAAGCTGTAACATCAAACGTGCATACCCTGGTTCCTAAGTGTTGCGTGGAAGTTGCATTTAGATCTGTGTCCGCTTCTTCACGGATAGATCATTTAAAAATCGAAAGTTGTACTGCTAGTGTGGAAAAAACTCACGTGGGCGCACATAGCACAGTCTATCGGATCGGATTCTTGTTCACGTATGGTAGTAAAATGGGGAGACCACTAATGTGGAAGGCAACGTGCCTTTTGCGGGTCGCGGGTTTGGGGATAGGAGTGGACGGGAGCGCATAAAATAGTTGAAGGTGTTGAAACTCATTTGTATCCCCCAATCCGTGAAACCCAGCCCTTGGCAGAATCCATAAATCACAACTACTATTACCTAACCGTCGCCTCTATCAAATCCCCCCACGACCAAACGCGCATTATTTCCCTGGGGTCCCTTTCCGGTAACTGCCTAATTCGCTACAGCCTCTGCCTCCTCCGTAGTCACGTGCAGCTCCACCTCTGCGACACTTTCCTGGATCCCGCCTCCCTATTACAAAGCCTTCCCCCGCAAAGACCAAAGCAGAGCACTTCAATTCACCTTCAAAGGAGTCAGTTCCTCTCAGAAAGCTTGATTCCACCACTAGCTTCTTCGCCACACCCTATCCCTTGCATCTCTTACTATAAGTCCCTTGTGTCATCTCCAGTCAACCCAGTTTGGATATGCGTACCCTCCGGCCCCCAAGATCAGGTGCTGAAAGCACTGTGAGAGTGATCCTCCCCCCTCCCAGTGCCCCTGTAATCCCTTCTCCTTTCTTCTTACTAGAACACTGCGCCAACTCATCCATCTTGCGCGACCTAGTTTCCGCTAGCTCTGCTCAGCTGTCACATATGGTATCATCCCCTCACGCCGTTATAAATGCAGTTAGGAACGATTAATTGACCCAGCCTGCAAATCTTTGTTCATGGATCCCCGCAATCAGCATCCCTAACCGAACGCTGTCTGCGTTCACATCACAGTACGTCACGGATTCACGGATTCACGGATTGATACACAGGATCGAAGCTTTTGCCCAAGTTTCCCGGGTCGGTTTTGTTCTTATCGGTCAGTGGCTGTCGTTCACCTGAAAGGCACAAGTGAAAAAAGGGTGTAGCACTGCTCTTTATGTTCTCAGCGCGGGGCAGTATGCTTGCCAGCTCGAGGATTCGCATAAATAAATGTCTAATATTTCTTTAAATTCGGTTCGAGAAGGAGCGTGCACAACCGTAGGAGGAAGCTAGGCAAAAAAACTAGCCTGGAGAAACTACTCATAATGTTGCTTGAAACTTTTCGATAGCGCACGACAGGTTTCGCCCTTCTCAGAGCTCATCACGTAGGCACAATCCATAAGTTTTCCTCAAGTTCATGTTCTACTTGAACCCAAATTGGACATATTTCGACTACACAAATTTGCATATCAGTTTGGTCTTTACGGGAGGCCCAGCTGAATATCTCGTTTAGGATATTCCCCAATTGAATTTT
>NW_008751730.1:1286352-1286855 GCF_000715545.1 Opisthorchis viverrini | reverse complement strand
TACTCTTCCTCCCTTAACCTCTTTCATCCTTTCCCCGGACATTCTTGAAGCCTTTGCAATCTCATTGCGCCATAAGACCTGGGACGAGTTCTTTTTCTCTGCTGGCACGCAAAGCGTGGCTAACATCTTTTACGGCAACTTACTATCGTCATTATACCTAGTTGCTCCCACACGAGCTTCCCGTGCTTCTGGTCGTCATCCAGCCACACGGCTACCCGCTACACGCCATAAACTCAGGAAGTATCGTAGGCTATTCCTTGAATCCCATGATCTCTCCCTCCTTATTGTAATCAACAAACTTATGACTGATATTACCACGGCCAAACTCGCCCTTGAAAAGCGTGAGGAGTCGACGGCCGTAGCCCATTTCCTACAGCCTAAGATGCTGGGGCGCCTCTTCCGCCGGCGTTGCTTCTCAAATTCATCTGCAGTTTCAAATATTGTGACAGCTAACGGGAAACCTCTCCCAGACCCTGTTGACATCGTGGAATCCCTAAACTCCT
>NW_008751730.1:1279090-1282306 GCF_000715545.1 Opisthorchis viverrini | reverse complement strand
AAACCACTTCTGGGACCACGTGGCGTTGGGCGATTGGATTCTTGGCCACGGTCACGAGAAGCGTGAGTGAGATGATGAGGTAAAGTGATAAACTATACGGACAGATAACAGCTGGCGTATCAGAATCACAATGTGACGTGAAAATGTAGAGTTACTGGTGTTGTTGTTGGAGTGGAATGACGTGTCCTGGGAAGCCCAACTGAGTAACAAGCAAGATCACAAGCCAAGTGACAATAAGAATTATAATGTTCATTCCCAACCTGTGGGTTGCATACCGTCAGGCGTGATTTCAATGTTACAGTCAGAATGAAAGCACGACTGGTGGGGGTTGTAGGCACACGGAGGATAGAAAATGGACAGCGTCATGGGGGGTGAGGCACGGGCAGGGAAGCACAGTTGCCATGCGTTTTGGGAAAGAATATAATGCAAGGTCAGGTCGTTAGGATTTGGAGGTGGCAGGCAAAACATAAAGCGAGGGAGGGCAAAACAAGGGCTACCTGTCTGACACATGAAAAGAAGTGTGTAACGGTGAAAAACGAGGAACCGGAACATCAGATCAGGTGAAGGGTATAACTGGCGTCATCTAGCCGGTCAAATTGAAATAAAACCTAAAACCGCCGCTTATAGGCCTCGTGGCCTTGGACTCTTGGGCTTAAGGCTAGGGTGACAAAAAGCGTGAGTTAGGATGATGAAATGGAGGGATTGGCAAAGTGGATAAGTGGTAACAGGAATCCCAGAAACACGGTGTACATTAAAACTGTAGAGACTCACTGGTGTCGCTGTTGTGCAGTTAGGCGTCATAGTTCCTTGGAAGAGTGAAATGATCGCAACACACAAGCTGAAACACAAACTGTATAGAAAGTTATTTAATTTTTCGAGGAGCATAGGCACACATAATTGGTCGAATTTGAACGAAAGTTTCAGCAGATTGGAATGAATATGCCATGGAGGCTGCCGGGGTCAGGTTGAGAGCTTGTTCGTACTTGCAGTTAATGGAACGAGTAAGCGAGAAATTGCGGCCCAGAGTACAATGGGAATAGTTGCAGGTGGCAGGTGGGAGTGCCGTGTCATCATCGGCCTGACATTCTTTGGTTTTTGGACAGCCTCGTAATGGATGTCACATTTAAGGTCATTGGGCTGGGATGTGCGAATATGTGGGCAGCTGGATTATTTTCGCCCCGGCCGAGGAAACAAGGTGAAATGAAGCCGATATAGGACCGCAAGTTTTTCTGTTCCCTTAAGGGATCCTGGGCAGACTATGGGCAAATGGAGTGGATAACAGTCAACCAGGTCGCCCAAACCGGCTACTGCCGAAGTTCAAAGCTTGAGGAGATGAGGGAACGGGATGAGATGAGTAATTCGTGGTGAGTTGGAGGAGACATCAAGTAGGATAATGCACACAGGATAGTACACACAGAAAGGAAACCCCGACGTCTACCGCAATTAGGGTGATGATATGAGACATTATAAGGATGGATTAGTACTCAGTAGACTAGCGACCAGGGGTTGGGTTTGCCAACATACGATATTAAAGTACAAGATATCTAGCAAAAGCCGATATAAGCATGTAGATTGGTGGTGTGCTTAGGGTAGTCAAATGTACAAGGGCTGATGAGAGAGAACTTCTGAGATAATGAACTAGTTACTCCGGTATCCATTACATCAGTCGGACAGTACCAGAAGGGAAAGTAAGTGTAAGAGGAATAGTCACCAGTCCCCGAAGCACTGGAGTCAGCTTCAACTTTACAAGTGGTGCATGGCAAATATAAAGTCCTTGGGCACTAGTCTTGCATGCTGATAGCGGATGGTTAGGAACCCCTGCATACATATATTTCTCATTGTATATGTTCGGTCCTGGAAGCAGTAGGTAGGTGCATGTGTTTTGTTAGGTTGAATAAGTGGGCCATGGCACAATAAAACCACAAGTATGGTAAGCGCGGCAACTGCTCCACACGCCGATGGAAGCCGCGGGCATTATAGAGCCCCCAGTCTTTCCCATCCGTTTTTGTGCATTTCCTTTTTTGACCGATGGGAGGCCAGTTTTTTATCATTTTCGATTGTCTGTAGCTATAGCTTTACCAGTTGAACGACAAGCGGGACGACTCCAGCCCGGCAACAACAAACAGAAAACAACAGTGCTCTTTTATTAGTTTTATGAATTACGCCATGCCCAAACCCACCGGCGATGGGCGAAGCACCTTTGATATTGAAAGATTAGCGGGTATACGAAGGCACCATGTTGCAACGCAACAAGGCGACCCTCACTGCGGGAATTACGGACCACCACATGAAGTGTGCGTCCCTCGTGAATAATACCGGATCTGACATGCCACCAAGCAGTCGTAACTGTCGCTTGTGTGTTAACAAAAACCACCAGCTAAAAAATATTTTATCCGGTCAGAGGTACGGAAAAGCGGCTCAGTAGAACAGCACAGTCATATCGAACAAGTAAACGACAAACAGCAACTGGATAAAGCAGGTCGCAGAGGCAAATGAGGCGCAAGCTACCTTGGGACAGCTACGACAGAGCGGAGGTGGCCAGAGCAGATGAATCATGGCTGAACAATGACGGAGTGTGGGCTATCGGGCCAAACATTGATGTACCGCAGTTTTGTTTGCGTACATTGCATGAGATGCGAGGCGTATAATCGAGTACGAGGAACTCTGACATTGGCTTGTTTTATGTTAAAGTTGAGCAAGACGAGGCACCACTCATTCAATGGACCGGACACAGTACTTCGGTGCAGGACAGAGCTGGGAAGAACATGTTATAAGTTGCCTTACTCAAGTCAGAGGTAACAAAGTATGGTAAGAGGGCGGCTTGTTTTTTTAATTATTGTATTTATTTTCATCCTGCACCAGCTAAACCTTCGCCAAACCCAGAGTTGATCTGCAGGCTGTTCAAAAGAAGACCGAGAAATTGTTCACGGATTCACGGATCGATCGAGGCTTTTGCCCACGTTACCCGTTTTGCTTTTGTTCTTGTCGGTCAGTGGCTGTCGTTCACCTGAAAGGCACAACTGAAAAAGGGTTTAGCACTACTCTTTATGTTCTCGGTGTTGGACAGTAGGCTTTCCAGCCCGAGGGCTCGCATAGACAATTGCCTGATAGTGCATTAAACTAGGTTCTAGAAGGAGCGTGTACAACCATCGGAGGAAAGTCATCCCACGCACCTTCTACCCGAAATGAGAAGAAAATTTGTAACGTACTACACAT
>NW_008751730.1:1276558-1278846 GCF_000715545.1 Opisthorchis viverrini | reverse complement strand
TAGGTCCCCTCGGGGGCGACGGTACTCCAGGGGAAAGAGATCAAGCGTCGCCAGACGCGTTTCGTAGTCCACGGATTTGAGGCCGGCAACCATTCTCGTGGCGGCCTGCTGGACACGCTCAATGAGGGTCACTTCATTCGTGTGTCCCGAGTAGACAGCTTGGATGGCGTATTCCAGGAGGGGTCTTACGTAGGCCCCATAGAGTATTTGGAAGTCCATGCGGGTGGTGCGGGGAAGGTGCGTCGGGTCATCTGTAAAATGGCGAATATCTTTTGGGCTGATTTCTAGTGGTGCATTGAGAAGGACAAGGTTGATAAGACCCAGATGCCCAAATCCTTTTTGGCATCTATCCTCATGATGTTTTCTGGTCCTCTTTCACCATGCTTGACAAAGGCAATCGCTGAACCCCCTCCAAACGACACACGGACGTGTTTTTCGTCATTGAGGAAGGTGCCAGTCCAACGACCACTGCTTGGCAGCGTCTACATCGATTTGGAGTACACTGGCATTGGAATTCCAGGATTTCAAGTCGTCCGCAAAAAGTAGACATGGACTTGCAAGAACATCTGGGAGGTCGTTGACGTAGATCAGAAACAGGAGTGGTCCCACGGCAGAGCCTTGAGGAACCCCAATGGAGGCCGTTGCTGGAGAGGAATAGGTCGAGCCTATTCTCACTCGGAATGATCTGTCTGATAGGAACGCCTTGATCCAGCGAAGGATTGTCCCTTGAATCCCGTAAGACTCGAGTTTGTGGAGCAGCGGGACGTGTGGGACCCCATCAAATGCTTTTGAGAAGTCGAAAAATATAGCATCCGATATGAGTCCTTCTTCCTTGGCTTGGGTTAAGCTGTCCATAATCACGAGCATATTTGCCACGCAAGAGCGGTGTGGGAGAAATCCGTGTTGAGCTGGAGATATCAGATTGCTGGAAGTGAGGTGATCTAGGATGGCTCGCTTCAGAAGCCTTCCATCAACTAGTTGGGTATTAGCTAAGGCGGGCACAGGCTCACGCGTATGAATATCATCTACAGACTGTAAAAACATATGTTCACGTGTAATATTTGTGCAACAAACCAGGAAAAGATAGTTTCATAATTTTGTAAGCGCTTGTGGGCACAATGAAGGCTTAAGGAAGTTTCGGTATCTGTAGCATGCATGTCTTTACGCTTGGGCCACCCACCATCCTGACGCAACATGCAATCAAACAAACTTAGAAAAAGCGTCACTTCTTATTGTTTAACAGTCTGAACCATAGTGGCTCAAGACCTACGATGATATAGCGGTAGCGGAAGAGAAATGGCTTGTCTGTGGAAATAACTTTTGGTGAATGAACTTTGGGCTTTCATCAGTTCCAGCCGCGAGTGTCTCGCGGCCGTAATGGGTTGTCGGGGTACAGTATTATCCAGATTTCTCTTAATGGCTCTTCTCTGCTTGTATTTATAATCCTATTTCAGCCCTAGACCGAACGTCGAATACTGTCCAATTTTGCAAGGCACTGTCACCGGTATCATCCCACGTTACGTGGTTAACATGAACTCATTGTACACTAGCTTGCACCCATTGTCTACGCTAACATTTCGACGTACGTAGCCTCTGCTATAAGCTTCTCAAACTTTTTCGCAGGCAACGAGACCCACATGGCTCCTTCCTTTAGAGCATCCATGAGAGTCTGAAGTTGGCCACAAATTTGAACGGTCCATATCTCCATTTTTCGGCTTCCTATTCACTTATATCCCCAAAGTTCCTGTAGTGAGCGTGTATGCATGGTACAAAATTTACCTGGACTGTTGATGTCCAATGGCTCACCCGTGGTTTTCTGTACCTTTTTTGCCTCCAATAAAACATTACGTATTTTTTCAACTGCATAACCGTTTTTTGTTTGAATGCCAAAACATACAAAAAACGCACACTCGTACAATTTCACGGAAAGCAAATGTGGTCACATACTCCGATTTTCTCTCCCACTCTCTCTCTCGCTTACGGCGGTTATTCGCGAGTCTCATAAGCTAACTCTGGTAATAAAACATTTCGGACTATCTTCAGTATCCATTATATGTGGGAACTGTTGTAACGCGGTTCGTTCGAAATCGGTTTCGTTTTTCCCTCGTACAAATTGGAGAAAGAATTTTTTCGTTGTTCAATCTATTCACAGAATACACAAGAGTAATGGTTGAATTTCTTTACCCTAACAAAACATTTAATAATAATAATAATAATATTTATTCCCAACTAGTGGGTAGCATACCGTCGGGCATGATCATAGCATTACAGTCAGAATAAAGGCGTGA
>NW_008751730.1:1262689-1270744 GCF_000715545.1 Opisthorchis viverrini | reverse complement strand
TCGGTTTCGTTCCACCTTGTTTCCTCGACCAGGCTGAAATGAATACCGCTGCTCAATGAACTGCATACCCAAGTCGAATCATCTCAAATGTGACGTCCGTCGCGGGGCTGTCCAAAAAGTGAAGCATGTCAGGCCAATGATGGCACCGCACTGCCATACTCAGTTTGATAGCACACCCGCAACTGTTCCATTCCTCCTGTCAACCGTGCCCTCTTGCCTACTCGTTTCATTGACCCCAAAGACCACAATGACATTCATTCCAACCTATCTAACTACTCGTTCAAATTCAACCACCTCTGTGTCCCCATTCAACCTAACCCCTTCACCTGGCGTCCCAGCAACAGAGCAACCAGCGAGTCTGCTTGTTCTCAGATTTCACCATATTTTTGAGACTAAGCTTGCCGTGTTCTCCCAATTCGAATTATCCCATCTCCACCGCCACTTTTGCTTGTTATGACTCCGGCCATTTACCCAACTGCCCAAGGTCACTCATGGCCAGCAATGGTTTTCCAGTTTTAGTTCATGTCAGCCCACTGAGTCTTTTAATTAGTCGGGCCTCATCCCTATTGTTCCATACAAGTTGCAAAAGAAATATATTATTATTATTTAATCGAGTACCTCCCACTGTTTATGACATTGTCCCCCTTTCGCACAATCCCCACTACCCGCAAATCCCCCTATCATACCGCAGCCTGACCGTAAACGCATGATCATGCCAGACGGCATGCCACCCTCAAGTTGGGAATTATCATTATCATTGCAGATTCAGAAAGACCTATTTTGGTGTTCCGCTTTGATCGGCTTACTCGACGAAAAATTGGAGCGTCTTTCAAAGACACTGGAGGACCCAAACACTAAAAATGCAGCGACTTGGGTGAAAGCTGACGAGGAACTTTCTTCGCTGAACGAGAATCTCGCGATATCCATACCGGGGCCTCTGGCTGCGAAGAAAGTAATACAGCTCCCTGACGCGGCTATAAAGACCGCCACAGTGCGTTTAGTGGACAGGCACTCAAGGGAAAGCAGATTGATAATCTGGGGGTCATTCTCCGGAAAAACCACGCCAGCTAAGCTGGCACAGTCAATCATTAGGAATGTCCTTACCGAGCCTCACCAGGTGCTACAAGCAGAATGGTTACGCCAGAAGGGAAGCAAGCGAACGCTTGGGCTGCTCGTCACTCTCTCTTCTCCATCTGACGTACAGAAGATCTTGGATCGGGCTGACGGCATTCAGAAGGCCAACCCAATGGTCAGGCGTCTATCTGAGGATCGTCCTCTAGACGCGCGAAAGCTGGGACACAACAGGTCAGGGGTAGAGGCAAGAAACATGCTTCTGCTGGGCACCAATTCAGTCGACCCCAAACTCATGACCAAGCCGATTGTGGTCATATCCCGTTGTGCTCCCGAAAGCAGGCCGACGAAACCAGGTGCGTATCCGGACAGCAGTTTCCATTCGAACACTACAGGCCTCTCGCCCACCAAAGGCAGTGGTGCCCTTGAGGAGGCAAAACTCACATTTAAGCAGCGCCCGAAGTACGTATAACCATCAACGCCTTTCTCCGGAACAGACAACACAGCTGCAGGCATGCACTCCTCAACAAAGCCACAGCCTCTGAACCGTACCGCGTCAGATGTGCAAGGACAAGCAGCGAAGCCAATCTCCAGCTCCAATCCATCAAAAGCAGCCTCTCTGCTTGTGGACACAACCGTCACCCAGGACTACGACAACCAGAGCCATAAACGTCACTACAACCATCCGGAAAATCCCTCGTACATCCAGTTGGCCACGCTGGTCGCCGGCGGATTGGATGTACACACAAACACGAAAGAAGAGCGACTGCGGCCAAACAAGCCACATAAAACTCGCCAGATTAGAAAACCGCTGGCTGGCTTCAAGGTGCAGTCCTCCGCGAAAACGAGCATCTTATGAGCGCCACCAAAATAATTACTTCCTGGTGAAACCACCCAGCGCTCAGGGCCTCACAGAGACACTTTTCCTGTCAAACCGCGACAAAACACCCAAGGATCCAGAAAGGCGAAAGCCTGCAGCAAATCTTTGATCAACAGCGAATCTGTTCGACCAAAAGGGGGCGCTGAAAGAGCTACAAGCAGCATCGGTCGAAATTTTCGCCCATGGGGAAAAAACGGCTTCCCCCAAAGCCAAAAGGCTCGTGCAAACCGAGCTCCCACGGAACGAAAAAACCTTGCAGGCGAAAAGCACCTCCAGAAACCACGACGCCAGGAAGCCGACGACATCGCCCCCGAGGCCCCTTTGTAGCCTTGGACTCAAAACCGGTGCACAACTATTAAGTCTTCTAACCACCCTGGGCACTCAACTCTCGGCTCCCCACCCTCGGAGGTAGCAGAGACAGTGTTGAAATGCTTGTCCACAAAGTGCCTCAGCTTTTTAAACAAACTCAGCAATGTTAAACCGTCAGCTTGCCTTCAACAACCGTCCATAATCTCACTCACAGAGACCTGGCTCAAACCAGATGTCTCTGACGCGGAGATCTCGATAGACGGTTACTCTATTTTTCGAGCTGACTCAAAAGGATGGAGGGTTGATGCGGTTGCTCTGTACTTACATGCGGCCGTTTCAATCCCGATTGTCCTCCCTGACAACACACCCGCACGCTATTACGGTGCACTGCGTCCAACTCCCACTGCGCGGGTCCGGAAATCCGCAAATGGAGTATAAGAAAAGGAGCCACCATCCTGCACCTCGCTCGAAAAAGCAAAAACGTCTTTTTCAAACACGTGAGACATCGCCGCAGAAGCAAGCCACCCGCGGTCTGCTTGAGTGGGAGAAACGGAGAACCGGCGAACGACATAAAAATGGTATCTGAGATTCACAGAGAAGACCATGCGTGTCCTTACTTAGCCCCAGCGTCTTCGTCTCATCCACTATTGTCAACGCGGAACTAAGAACAGCCTCCAACGGACTTGGTCTTCACGGTGTAGGACATTCGTCAACTCTTGCACAAGATTAACTCATTCTGCGCGTTGAGGCCCGACGAGGTCCATCCGAGGATCCTGAAAGAAACGTCCTCCACCTGGTGTTTCGTCAGTCGCTTGACGAAGGCCGCCTTCCCTCTGCTTGGAAAAGAGCGATTGTCACGCCAATCTACAAAACTGGTGACCGAGTATCGCCTGGCAGCTATAGGCCTATAAGCCTCACTAGCGTGCCGTGCAAGGTGATGGAAGGCATTCTGAAGCGAGCCATCCTAGATCACCTTACTTCCAGCAATCTGATATCCCCAGCTCAACACGGATTTCTCCCACACCGCTCTTGCGTGGCAAATATGCTCGTAATTATGGACAGCTTAACCCAAGCCAAGGAAGAAGGACTCATATCGGATGCTATATTTTTCGACTTCTCAAAAGCATTTGATGGGGTCCCACATGTCCCGCTGCTCCACAAACTCGAGTCTTACGGGATTCAAGGGACAATCCTTCGCTGGATCAAGGCGTTCCTATCAGACAGATCATTCCGAGTGAGAATAGGCTCGACCTATTCCTCTCCAGCAACGGCCTCCATTGGGGTTCCTCAAGGCTCTGCCGTGGGACCACTCCTGTTTCTGATCTACGTCAACGACCTCCCAGATGTTCTTGCAAGTCCATGTCTACTTTTTGCGGACGACTTGAAATCCTGGAATTCCAATGCCAGTGTACTCCAAATCGATGTAGACGCTGCCAAGCAGTGGTCGTTGGACTGGCACCTTCCTCAATGACGAAAAACACGTCCGTGTGTCGTTTGGAGGGGGTTCAGCGATTGCCTTTGTCAAGCATGGTGAAAGAGGACCAGAAAACATCATGAGGATAGATGCCAAAAAGGATTTGGGCATCTGGGTCTTATCAACCTTGTCCTTCTCAATGCACCACTAGAAATCAGCCCAAAAGATATTCGCCATTATACAGATGACCCGACGCACCTTCCCCGCACCACCCGCATGGACTTCCAAATACTCTATGGGGCCTACGTAAGGCCCCTCCTGGAATACGCCAACCAAGCTGTCTACTCGGGACACACGAATGAAGTGACCCTCATTGAGCGTGTCCAGCAGGCCGCCACGAGAATGGTTGCCGGCCTCAAATCCGTGGACTACGAAACGCGTCTGGCGACGCTTGATCTCTTTCCCCTGGAGTACCGTCGCCCCCGAGGGGACCTAATTCCTACTTACGCCCTGTTTGAACAAAGCTTGGCAAACAGGTTTTTTACCGTTGACCCAGCAAACACTTGGCGGGGACATAGTAAGAAAATTTTCTATCTCAGTGCACACACATTCTTTAGGCAAACCTTTTTTCATTTTGGCTAGTAGCTGCGTTGAATGACCTTCCTCCGACGGTTGTACACGCTCCTTCTCGAACCTAATTTAAAGCACTATTAGACATTTATTTATGCGAATCCTCGCGCTGGCGAGCATACTGCTCCGCGCTGAGAACATAAAGAGCAATGCTACACCCTTTTTCACTTGTGCATTTCAGGTGAACGACAGCCACTGACCGACAAGAACAAAACCGACCCTGGAAACCTGGGCACAAGCCTCGATCCTGTGTATTAATCCGTGAATCCGTGAATCACCTAGGGAAGTTAGTGCGCGGATAATCCTCTTCCGAATTTCATCCACCCTGCTACTAGCACCCAGTTGATGTAGAGTTGGGATGCTTTTTATCGTTTCTTCGCCTTGATAAGCTCACTGTTTCGTGCTAAGTACTTGAAAGGCGGTGCATTCCAATTAATTGCTCATGCCTTGAAGGTGGGTAGAAACACCAGGCGACACGAACAAACTTAGCACAGGGAGCCTTCCGCGAAGGCCTCGATCCTGCGCTTCGATCTGTGGATCCGTGATATCTTGTCGATTTGCCCTAGAAGTTGTCTGTCATGGAAACCCTGGAGCATTCATCCTTCGTTTTCATGAGGCGTTCAGGAACGTTGCTCTTAGTTTAGTATGTCTAGCAGGGAAAATAATGTCGAAAGGCATTCAGGTTAACCTGAAGTTGTTTTACTGCGCTCGGTCTTCAGGACGCGGGTTTCCCGAGTGTTTGCGTGTATTGACCTTGAGGTCGGCTGTACGTGAGATGGCCTACTCTCCGGGGGATAAAATCTTCGCTAAAGTAAAGGGACATCCACATTGGCCCTGTCGGGTATGTATCATGGCTTATATGGTCTCACTCGTCATCTGAAGATCAATATTTTACCTCCGGATGTACATATTCCCAAAGGGAAATTCCCCATTTTTTTCTACGGAACACACGAAGTGTAAGTTGTTCTTTTCGAGCCTGACCTTCCATCAGATACTTTCTGGGCCCCAAGGATATTTTCCCGTACGAAAAGTACAAGGCCAAATATGCAGTCAGTCGTAATAAGCCACTATTCCAAGCTGGTCTTCGTGAAATTGAAGAAAATCCAGATGTCCTTCTTTACGGAAAAGTAAGTCACCGTTTCCTCCGCTTTCAAGCTGTTCCATCAAAGAAGTGGGCTGCGATCCATGGAAAGTGTAGAGCCCAGAATTCTTGTGGTAATATCGGCACGTTCAACTTCAGAAAGATAACCAGATTTTTAACTGGCCCCAGACAGCGGTGTCCTGTAATTTGTGGAGGTAAAATGTAGTCCGTTAACTGTCGGATTTACGTACAGCGTGTCCAACGGTATTGAATGGTTTTGGAGGGGCGAGGAATGTGAGGCCCACTAGTCATTTTCGCTCAACTTATTCTCGCTAGACGATAAGATCTGTTCATGGATATCCAGTCCACATGCAACCGATTGTGTTGCTGATCGACGGGGTCAAAGATTCAACTTGTCCCTGGTGCTACCCGTGACCATGTGTTGTCCAGACATGCGATTGCTCAACACGATGACCTCGTCGGCGTATTAAGGCTATAGCTTCCAAAAATCCGAATTGAGGTTAACACTCAGGGCAGCTTATCAAGTCACCTGCCTATAGTATGAAGAGATTGGAGTGGGTAGCTACGCATTGGATGCGGTACCTCGTATAATTGACGCGTGAGTACACGGGTGTCAGTGGACTGTCCATTGGCACAGATTGGGAGAGGTCGTTATGTATTGAAAGCAATAGCGTGCACACGACGTCAGTGTCTAAACATTGTATCACGTGTCGGGCTCCCATCCGGGGAGACGGCGATGACCAGCGCAGCTGAGCGAATGTCGTGAGAGCGTTTAAAATCCGCAGTCATTAGAGGCTGCGAGTGAGTCCTCCATAATCTTCTCGGTGCGGCGAGATGACTCAAGTGGTTAGAGCGCGAATTTACTGACCGGAAGGTCTGTGGTTCGAGCCCGACCTCCTCCTGTTGACTTCCCCTGTCTAGGCTTGGGCAACCTGGCAGTATCCAGGCCCTCGTGCTTCCTTCGCGTGGCATGGCAGATAGGCACCGAGAGGGTGTTACAGCCGACTGGTTATCTTACCTCAATCTTCTCAGTAACGAAGTTGTCTGACACCACTTGATGTAGTCAACACAGGCGAGGGCTTCCCTTGTACCCAGCGGGAGTTGGTGCACAGCGGCACATTCGACGGTGGTTTTGCTCAAGCTCTTAAACCTCAACTATTTCCTGCCTTTGGTGTTTCAGATTGCTAATTCACAAGTCTGCTGCTGAGCTCGAGATAGCTCAGTCGTTAAAACGCGAACTCACCGACCGGTTCGAACCCAACCTCAGCGTCTCTATTGCCCCTATATAGACTTGGGTAACATAACAGTATTTCAGCCCTCGTGTTTCCTCCGGGTAGTACGGCAGCTCTGCACAGGAGTGTTGCAGCTGAACGTCTTTTTCGCACTGGTGAGCAATACTCGTGGGTTTTTAGCAGTTGCCTCTGGGACGTTCATCTTCCGGATGATCCTTCAGGCTTTGCTCTATCATCATCGTCATTATTGTCAGCTGTAATAACCGCGTACTCGTACAGTGGTTGTAGATGCCGCAGTTTCGTTCAACGATGGTTTCGGGGGAATAAATAGCTGCGCATTGCAGGCGAGAGATGGTAAATTGGTATATTTTTTGACAAGGAACCTGTTTATCTGTGTTCGAACTAAAGTGGCATTTGCCTTCAGTTACTAATAAAGGGCAGATGATGCACGCGTATACTAGTGAAGGTTCCTGTTGCACAACAAAAAACTCGCTTTCTAATTGTCTGGTTACGGATTCGCTGACACCAGCTCACACCAGCTATGGTTCTGAGATAACTGCTATCGAACACCTGAAAAACGTCTCAGTTCCGCTGCTCGAACAGACCAAGTCTTACCGCAAGTTGTAACTATGCCAGAAAGCCAAAAGGGGAGCAGCGAGACCTCGTACTACGAGCAATCGTGCTACGAGGCGGTTTGGGGGTAAAGCTGCACTGTCCTCTGCGACAGGGGTGTGAAGACAGTAAGGTGTTTCCCCCAGGCGACCAGCATGTCCATATTTATGGAAGTAGCGATGCTACCTTCCCCCGACGAAAGTCGGGTCAAAACTCCGGTCGCCCAACCGTTGATCGTGACCGCCGGCAAATTATCCAAAACGGTCGAAGTACTTTTAAAACCAAAGAGCCCGGTGCTGCTCAGAAGGCACCTGCTGTGTGTAGCTACATCAGGAATGAGACAGTAATGCCTTATTCTCTGCGCCCTCGGGTTGGGTTAACCCCCTGCGGCCGAGCAGGTCAGACTGTTAAGTCGTCGGCTCCGGGCAGGGTCCCCAAAGAAAACCGTACATTCCCCCACTGCCTTGTGGGTGTACCTCAACAAACCCCCTTCCCCGGCCTGGGCAACCGGGAAGTATAATTTTCCTGCGCAGTTAGGTGTCCACCTATGTCTCTCCCCAACCCCTTCCCACCACACACAAACGTCTCTGGGCCATTGGACTGTCAGTCATCTGACCGAAGGGCCTTATGCCCCTCGCTGCTTGCTAACAATAAACAATATAATACCCTTCCAAATCCACGAGTTCCTTTCTATATAGGAGCTTTTAGCGTCCTAGACTCTATGTCAAATTGGCAAACAGGCTATGCTTGCTGAAACCTTGTACTCCCTTAAAATCGATGTATGCTGTGTCTCCGAAACACGCAT
>NW_008751730.1:1255412-1261595 GCF_000715545.1 Opisthorchis viverrini | reverse complement strand
CGGGAGATGGAGAAGGCTTTTGCTACGGGAAACAGCCGTGTCCTTTATCAACTGATACGATCGACTGGCCCTAGGAAAGCAACGGTCAGAGAAACGATAAGTGAAAAAGATGGCTCATTAATTCACTCGCAAAAACGTCGACTGGAGAGATGGGCCGAGCACTTCGAAGAGCAGTTCAGCTGGCCTCCTGCAACACAGCCTTTGGAGATAACGCACACGAGCGAATGGAACGTAAACCGTGATCGCCCTTCGAAAGAAGAAATAAGGTACGAAATAGCTCTACTAAAATGTGAGAAGGCACCAGGACCGAACGGCTTTTCTTTGTACGGAAAACTCAGGAGATGGGTTTAAATGTTCGTTTAATGTCTCCATTTTGAAGCGAGCTGATTTTAACAAACATGTTTGTATATCTTTGTAATGTACTACTCATAAGGTTGCTGAAAATCCGTCGACAGCCCACGACTGGTTTCGCCCTTCCACTTTGGGCTCATCGGGTAGACACAGTCCCCGGGTTTCCGTCAACCTTGTGTTCTACTTGAAACCGAAATTAGCGAATATACACTCATTTGCCAACTATCCAGCCCTCTTAAAAGAATTCGGAAAATCCCTGGTGACCCATCTGATAGAGCCTGTTGGTGCGATATGGGACGAAGACAATGTGCCTGCAGAATGGGGCGCGCCAAGGAGGTGGGAACACCGGATTAGCAATGCTGAAGTCCGTTGAATGGTATTCGGGAAGAATAACTCACTCTCGATAGATGAACTGATCACACTGCGTAGGGTGCGCTGGCCTGGCCACGTGTTGCGCATGCCAGTCGTCCGACTTTCTCGGAGGGTTCTTTCCGCACAACCACGTGAAGGGTGGAAGAGAGCCAGAGGTGTTCAAACAACGACTTGGCAGCGAAGTATAAAAGCCATTACCAGCAAACTCAGCTGCGCTGGTCATCGCCGTCTTTCTGGATGGGGACCCCGAGACGGGTCATATCAACGGTTAGAGACTTGTCATACATGGCCCAGTCGCGCTGTCAATGGCGCTCATGCATCCAAGCCATTGCCTTTAATGCATAGCTCCCTTCCCAACCCCCCACCTACACTACTGTATCCACGCACTAATTTATCACCTCCCGCCTCCAATGCGCAGCTACCTACCCCGCCTCCCCGAATCATCGGTGAACGAAACTGACAGCTACAACCTCTGTACGACGAGTACGCGGTTATTACAGCTGACAATAATGATGATGAAGTCTCACCGCCATACACTCAGAAATAACACAACTTCCAAGATACGTGAAGCGCTCCACAAGTTCCAGTTACTCTCCCTGGATTGTAAGTGGCGCGTTTAGTGGCTGCATGTCCAGGTGCATGAGCTTATAATTCATGGGTGCAAAGTGGATACCAAAGGACAGGATGACTTTGGTCAGTTCATCCAAAGTACCACCTGCTCTTCGAAGAATAGAACGATATCTGCATATTCCAGATCGACAAAGCTTTCGTCGCAGGCTATTTAAACACCGAAGATTTGAAGACCTTCCGGCGTTATTTTATCGATTACGAAATTAATTAGGTACGGAGAGTGGGCACCGCTCACGGACACCGCTGTGCGTACGGAAGCTTTTAGAGAGCTCCCTACACTCTCACTTGTACGGAAGTTCGAGGGTACAGAGGATTTTGTTATGTTCACAACTTCACCCCCATCTTTGAACAATGCTCGTGGAAGGTCATCCGGACTAGACTCTCGGTGATGCTTAAGACTGCTTAAGAGCACTCTTAAACCTACAAAACTGTATGCGGTTTCAGTTTCTCAGCCCAGGATTCTATGCCAATTGTGGGCTCCAGATGAGTGAAAGCTGGTGGCCACAGTTCGAAATATTCGGCCCTTCTTGCTCCAGAGTGCGGGGGTTGAAGGCGGTCAGATAAACCGGGCTTCGAGTTCTAAAGATTGATCTTAAGATACCTGAGGATGCCGAGGCCGGTTAACGCGCAGATGTTGCTTCTTAAACCGATGGAGGACGAACGGAGTCATCAGCCTTAAATGCTGGGCCTACAAGGTGAGGGTTATTAATGGGTTGAAGAGAGGGGAAAGAAAAAGTATAAGAGAAAAAACGGGGCGTTAACAGTAGCCTGTTTCCTCTTACCCGCCCTTCTGTATGCACCAGCTGATGGCACCACTCGACGGCCGATGTGGCGTGAGTTTACCTTATATTGCGATTCATGGTTGTTCCTAGACTGGGATACTGCCAGGGCGCCCACAGCTAGACGGGAGGGCGGTTAGGGTCCTCGACCAAAGCTTTTGGTTCAAAAGGTGGACCGCAAGACAGTGGTGTTTGGTTGGAATTGCAAGTACATTTCCATTTTTCACGGAGCACGTCGTCACACATTTCCCAACCTTCAACCTCGAGAACCAGGAGTCTGTGTTCGTCAGACCTTTACCCATTGACCACCTGGTATGAGAGGCCGTGAGTGTCGCGCGAGCACCAGTGTAGCTTAATGGGTCGCTAAGGTACACGAACCGCCACACCGTTGTGAGGTCCATCGTCTTCTAACGAATCATTTGAGATGCCGAGGTTGGATTTAAACCGCGGGCCTTATGGTCAGTGATTTTCACATCTTAACCACTGAGCTGTCTCTTGCAAACATCAGCAGTCAAGTTTGTGGAGTCCTTGCCGAGGCCAACGTGTATCTGTTCTCATGTTATTAGTGCCATTCCTGAGTGGCACGTGAAGTGCGGCAGTGGAACTAGAGATCCGGTGTTTGTGGGGATGCAACTCATACTGCAACCAAATCGTGACAGGTTGCTGCGTGTATATATTTCAGTTGGATTATGACTCTTCAGGAAAGGCAAGCTTGGTCATGGGGCGTGGTCCTCCCAGCAGCCAGCCTGCTGTCACCCCATTCCAGCTCAAATATTTCTACTGATCTTCAAGGAGGACAACATGATATATTTCCTCAGCCATTTCTTTCGTTCATCGCTGACGTGCAGTTCGAACCTTATATGCACGGGCAAATAATCCAGTCCACACTTCTCGATTGTTCCAATTCGTCCGCTTATAACGATCGACGATCTTTCGGTGATTCGGCACATGGATGAGGAACCAACTGAGTGGGCTTCGCCTCGACTGATGAGAGCATCAGTTGATCCCCGCAAGATTCTTCAAGCACTTGTCGGAGCCACCCGAGGACGCGACCTATGTTATTGTCTAAAGCGCACGGGTTCCACTCTGCCGCCATCGTCGTGATATCACTGGGATTCGACCGTCTGTTTATGTTTATATAATTCCTCTTTATTAGTGATATAGTAATACGGAGTGTGATTTGAAGTGTGGTTAGAATTTTATGTTTCGGACATGTCTTGGAATAACATGAGAAGCCTTATGCTGACAGCCTGTAGCACCATGCAGGTTTTTCTTGAGAGTGCACTTCTAGCCCCGGCACAACAGAGTGTGATCTTCACAACGGCAGAGAATTTGCTGAGAATGGTTAAACAACGTCAGAGAATTTGCTGAGAATGGTTAAACAACAGCGTCACCGGGACTGTTGTATCGAAGTACTCATCCGTTCACCATCGGAGCTGACTCATGTTCCCGCTGTTGGTGGCCTGGAATAAGGGTTTCACTGCCTTAGGAGGGACAGTTAGTTCATCGGAACCTCTCATCCATACTAAATTAAAATTAATCGTTCAGCTGTAACACCTTTCCGGTGCCTAGCTGCCATGCCACCCGGAGGAAGCACGAGGGCTGGGATACTGCCAGGTCGTCCAGGCCTAGACAGGGGAAGTCGAGTGGCAGAGGTCGGGTTCGAACCACGAACCTCCCGGTCAGTAAATTCGCGCTCTAACCACTTGGGCCATCTTATCCAGACTAGTGCCTTATGATCGTAAATTGACTGATAAACGTAGGTGAACCAAAGAATTTCCACAAGATAGTCAATTTTCTTGATGTTCTAGAGTGTGCAGACTGATACTCAAACCGATGTTTTTTCAGTTTAGCGAATATGTCCCAATGGAAAATTTTCCGCTGTAGCTACCGGATTAGAGGGGCATGCCATTTCGGTAATTTGTCCGACGTCTGTGACGACCGTGATACTAATCTTCACCATAAGGCCCATAGCATGTGCTGAATTTCGACAGGATGCACGTAGTGTGGTCCACCTTCCAGAGGTCATTGCGATTCCAGGTGCCCTGAGGACTACTGCCATCCTCGAGGATAGGTCGCTCTGGACAAGGAGCCTTTTAGCATCTGGGGATTGACCTCTATTTGGAAGATATACTGTCCCCATTGATGTTAGAGGCCATGGAGGATCGCAAAATAATTATGTTCTACAAAAGGTCCCCATACAAAATTTTCAGTGGTCTTTGACCAATTAGCCCTCCCGATATGAATAAATTTAACCTTTACAATGGTCACTACCCACCCGAAACCAGAGGTATATATTTCATTACTAAATATGCAGAAGAAAAACCTTAGTCGACCTACTAGAGCGTTTTAGCAGAATTAAGCCACGATAGCTTTTCTCTCCGTGCCCCCAAAAGTTGGGTGGACTTTCAACACCCTCATAATTTGCTATGTATCTTCTGATGGGCTGCCGTCGTAAACCTAAATGAGGCGGATTGGGACTTTTGGTCAGGATACACAGCCCTGGACAGCCGCTTTCCTCTTCCACTTTAATGAGAACACCGGAAAGAGGAACCAGTGAGCAACTTCAAAAAAACCACATTGCTAGCGAGTCTCGTAGGTGAGAGAAGCTAAAGGTTGTCAGGCCGGGGGGAGCACCACCGCCTAGTTTACGAAAGCAGTATGTTTCATTCGTTGAATTAATGCGGAATCGATGGTCTTCAAGCGGCTAAAAAGGCCTTGTAAATTGGTATACCCAATGGCTTTCTGAAACTATTATAGGGTTCTCGACATTCAGTGGATCCTCCCTTGTAATTTCCCAAACTGTTTTGAGGCGTCTGTAGTGCGGAGTGGCTACACGTTATAAAGTATGTATGTAGATCCTGACCATGGTTGTCTGTGGGTCCTGGTGTCATGGTTGGTGTGCATCTTCGGGACAGAAAATGGCACACCTCACCTAGCTGTCAAGAGACTCTCGGACCCTGACATACAGACCACCTACTATGACGGCTTGCCTAATCGGGACTTTTGCTGTCAGATTCCATAAGTTTATTGGCGCTCTGCTTGTGGGACAGCGCAACTAGCTTAGATTCCTGTCAATACATATTCCTTCTGGAATGCAGCGCGATTCGACGAACTTTCAGGCATTACTTGAAAACAGACGTCTGGGGAGATTGGCTGGTCAACTGATACGAAGAAAAAGATAAAGCGAAAACCTCGGAATATACAAAAACTGTTCCAGCCGATCCACACAACAGGTTGTTGAAACGTCAGTAATGTAAAGTCTCGATAACAAAAATGAACTGCTCGTTCCAGGGAAAGACAGGTGGATTGGTGAGCGTAAAACTGAACAACAAATCTCCCAAAGGTTTTCGTTCTCCAGCCAGAGTCTCAACCTGCAGCTGACATCTGGATGTACAAAGGCTTCAGAATTATGTAAGTGCATTTCCTCCCAAAGGTGCCACCGAGCCGCTGTTCCTGACAAATTGACATGCGCCCTATCTAAGGGTGGGGCTGACACCCCGCTTGTCTAAATTACGTGCTCCTATGTGGACAACCAATCAACCAAACTTGATTGCACCTCCAGACACTCGTTCAAAAAATCTGAATAGAAACTGACGACAGGAGCGTTGTTGACATCGATTAGAAACCATATCTTGAAGCATACCAACCCGTACATAAGGGGGATTACGCGTAACACATCCCAGAAGGCGACCAACACCGCTCTCAGTTGTGTTGATTCGGATGACGTTTGCCAATTCGCGCTACTTGTGACGTTGAAAAGGCATATCACGGTCTCAAGGGTCGCGTGTATCAGACTGTAGTAGGGGCTCCATTGTTGTATGGTTGCGAACCATGACCTGCGTCCTAAAGTTTTCCTGTCATCGGTGTCTCAAAAGCATTGCTGGTGTCGGATGGCGTCAAACGTACCCAGGTAATTAGGAAGCAGGCATTCGGTTGTGCTGCATATACTTCAGTTGCAGAGAACTCAGCACTGCTTGACCATGGGCTACACATACAGAAAAGAGGGTCGTTCTCTGCACCTCTTCCAGAATGTCACAAACAGTGAGGC
>NW_008751730.1:1247245-1255085 GCF_000715545.1 Opisthorchis viverrini | reverse complement strand
AATGTCACAACAGTGATGCGGCCATGTGACTTATCAGAAAGGTGTGAAAGTTATAACGAAGAGTTCAGGTGTTGTTGGTGCACCCGCCGGGATGGATCCCCGTGACCTACCCCCACTCTCGCGCTTGACTAAGGAATTGCAACAAATAGCGGCTGATCGATGTTAGTGACGCTTGTTCTGTCAGTTTTTCTTCAGATTCTGATTGACGAGAGTTTGCAGGCGTAGGCATTCGGGAATGCCTGCGATAGTCCAACACCAGGTCCCCTCTTTCACCACACTTTTTCTCTTCAACGTGATTACATATGATTAGGTTTAGTTTGTTATTGGTACGGCAATGAAGCGTCAATGCCAAACCTCTGAAAGTATGTGTCTGTTCCGATCTCTGTAAGCTGGTCGATAGCACTTCCAGAGTGCATGTCATGTGGCATTATACACGGAGAAGACCAGGCCGTCTCGTCGTCACCTTTTATCTACCTTCTTCGTTTTGCGCGTGAACTGTTGAGTGTGTTCCTGTATTTTTATTCTGATGAGCATCTGACAATAATTGTTATGCAACTAATGAATAACGAGGTGGTGCTGCCGATATTCACTTGATCTCTATTCAATAGGCCTGTACTATCCCCGAGAGCATCCACGTCTCTGGATTTGAGGTACCTCCCTCCTTAAACTTGATATTTTGTGAATGCTGAATCCAGTATTCTCATCTCACTTTTGGGGCTACGTTCTAAGGAACCCCCACGGTTTGTTCGCGTTCTCTGTAGGTCCTGTATTGCTCCATTTTCTGAAGTTGCCCGACATTTCCTTAAATCTCTTGTTATCAGGATCCGGATGCTGAGGCTTTTCTCGCACGGTTCTATAAGTTCGACTTCACCGGAATCCAAACCCCACCTCAGGTGTCAACCGGTAAACGGTCTGGTGGCACCCAGGTAGCGGGTAAGTCACTGTTGTATTCAGCAGTCGGGGTGTGGTTGTGCATTACCGTGTTACCTCCATAAATGGGGTTTTGCGTAACGGTTATGTAAGTTTTTTCATCGGTCGCAGTGCCTGAATTGAATCTACTGACCTCACGACTTACTCTACTGCTTTCTAAGTTGTGATTCACTCTGACATTGTATTCAAACCCGGTTTTCCTTGAGGAGGTTGATTGGCGGGATGCATAAAAAGTGAAGCAAGAAGTTCTTGTCGCTCTCTGGCTGCTCTCTGGAGCTGATCGTTTTTATGGCACTTATTACTTATATTCACACAAGGCGATTATGTAACTCAAGCGACTCCAGTTGAGATCAGGTTAATTCTCTACTGTCAGTAGCAGCTTGGTTCATCAGTAGCGTACAATTTGGTGTTCAGACAGAGTCCAAGGTTAATGGAAACTTGAAGGCTCGAAAGGCAAGACCGGTAGTGGGTTATTGCATCTGTTGTGAATGTTTTGTTTGGTGTTCAAACAGAATCCAAGGTTGATGGAAACTCGAAAGCTTCGCCCATTTGATAAGCCTCAGAAAGGCAAGACCGGCTGTGGGTTATTGCATCTGTTGTGAATGTTTTTCAGCAGGTAAAATTGCTGCCAACATCCTGTGATGTATGCAATCCAGCCTGTGCTTATGAAACAAGACTCGTCTACCTGAACCGTTTATCTCCGATTGGTCGGTATTCTGGCCAATCAGAGGCATCTGAATGAGATCCTTAGCCATTTAATCGTCCAATCCTCGAGCTGTTCTGTCATTCCGGGAGTCCACCCCCGAACACGAAAGGATCTACGTAGATTAGACTGAATTTCTCTGGTATGCACTGTTTTACGTTATAATCGCGAGATCCTAAGCGCGCACACGTGACTGGCGTCAATCGGCGCATCCCAATCGATCGGAATCGAGTTGACAGAGGTGGACGTCGTTTGACTCCTTATTTGTTCGTTTGTCTTCTTATTGCGAGTGTTGTTTCATGGTGTCCTATATGTGAACCGATGCAATCGGGGTGTCATTTTCCGATTTCATCAGCTCTGTACGGTTACTGCTGTTGGATAGTTTTACCAAAATCATCTCCCTATACCTCTGCGGTGTTAGCGAATTTTCATTATTCCCATCGCTTTCCCACTGTGGCTAACAGATAAGGAGTACGAAAAACCGGCTAAACGTCCACATGTGGAAACTCCAACCCAGCCAGCGCCGCCTTCAAAAAAGAAAACCACATCCTCTGACGTTTCAAAGACGGCCAAACCTCGAAAGGTTCAAGATAAGTAAGAGCACTACTACTGTTCGCCCTCTTTTGGTTCTGTACAAAAACGCCAACATGTGTGAACATTCATCTACCTGTCATTCTTTACAGATCCCTCCCGACCACCAAATCAACCAGCAACAGACCGACTCCGCAGAGAAGAGTCAGCAGACCGCAGCTCCCCGGAGCCCGCCTTCTTGGTTCTGCTCCAGCGGTGACTACTGATAGTCAGTCAGCTACTCCTTTACGTCCGCAACGCGTATCATCATTGCGTTTGCGAATCAGAAAAGGTGCAGATGGCTTGCAATTCTCGCCAGCACATGACCCATCCCTGTCCTCTCTTTCGCCCCCCACGTCAACATCGACTGCCAGTACGACTGGTGCAGAACAAGTAAGCTATTGATCCTAACTTTAGATGGGGGTTGTTCGAAAAGAGTTTCGGTTTATCGGGGAGGGGATATTTTCTGTAGATGGCCGGCAAATATGAAGAGCCTCCGAGGCCTTCTGTACTTTGCCATCACTTATTGTGGCAACCGTTTGATGTTCCCAACAGTCTATACCATGCCAAGCTATCGAAGTTTACAGGAGCTAGGTCATGTCCGAGTGGTAGTCATCTCATACTTTTGTATGTGACTAGATGGGTACTTCTGGGCCAATGATATCGCCAATGTGATAATTTCTCTAGGAAGTATGGGGCAGCGCCGAAACCAGAACACATCCCTTGATGGATTCTGGGAGAGGCTTGTGTGGGAGACCGCAGTAGATGAAAATCCTGTGACATTTTTCTCAGAGGGGAGGTTTTTTGAGGATAAGTATCATACACTGACAGTTTTGCTCCGCAAAGAAGTTAGCCAAATAACCGTGGGTTGTTATTTGTCTTGTGATTCTCACATACTATCTCTAACTCCCATTGAAAAATCGTCTATCCTTTTCCCTCAGGTTGTCGACGAATCTTCAAAATTGACCCAGGAACCTTTACGGATCACAATCAAGGCCATATCCGCCACATCTGCCACGGATGGTAAAGCTGAATCACCTACCCCATTGAGCACGGTGTTTTCCGTTTCCAACCCGCCACTGGGCACCACCGTGGACGGCGGTACGCCTACACCCTCAGGGACAACTTCCAGCTCGATTTCAACGGCATCATCAACAGTGTTGGCGACAACAACGCTCACAACCACCGCGAGCACACTGATGGGCGTAGGCAACAATTCGGCGATTATGGCACGGAAAAAATCCACAGCGGTTGTAACTCCCTTGCGCCGTGACAAAGTGCTCCCTCAACTAAGTGATGAATCAGCAGACCTGTCTTCCGTATCCGAGGATGAGGTCGCTGTTGGCCGAAACGACAGAAAGCGAATCAATGCACGCAATGTTCCTACTAGAAGAGACAAGCACAAAGCTGTCGATATCGATCGTAGTCCACTTCGGTTCCTCCATACAGATACGAGTGTTTCACACAGTCGCCTGAAACGAAAGAAGAAAAAGGAAAATTCTTTAACGAAAGAGGCTGCAAATGCCAACATATCGTCATTCGGGGGTAGTGGTTCGGAAACTGGGAGTTGTTCCGCCACTACCTCCCCTTGGGCCTCAAACGACTGGTCCAAAAGTGGCGTAAGTTTCTCAACAATATAGTTTACGCTACTCAAGCACCGCCCAGTTTCCCGTTAGCATAGAGATTTTCTCAATACGTATGACGCGAGAATCATACTCTCTTGAACCTAGTTCTTGCACTACTTGTTCTAATGGGTATTTACTCTTTCTGCTATTTGTACAGTCGCACCGCTTATAAGGGGTCACTAATTCATCGAGTGGACCTGTCGACCAGGAGTAGAGTTAGCCAGCCAAATATTCTCACTTTTAGATCTGCTTCGTTGAAGGGTGTTCATGTCTGTATATCTCTTCCAAATCAATGTAACCGTCCGTTTGAATAGGTTATTCGTTTTTTTTTGTTTCATTGCGAAACGGTGTAGTTCGTCGGGAATTTCTGCCACATGTCCTTCCCACATCACCTGTCGCCCATGGGTGGATCATGTAAGACATTGAAAGCGTTTCCGCGTGAATAGTCATCTCTGTCTCGGTGTCTTGGTTCGTCCCATTCTTTAGATGGTACTGTGCGATTGTCTGACACGTAGTTTTTTTTTGCAAAGGAATTATGAACTGATCAAAATCGCACACTCGTGCGGAAGTCTCCAGTATTGTGAATAAGTGTGAAGTCCTTGCTTCAGCTTATCCAGGTCTGTTCAGTTAATTCTTCGGTCCGTTAATACTCTCATCTACACTCTCGGCCCCGCCGCAACTATTAAGTTTGGTCTCCATCAAACCAGAACGGCGTTGGATTCACTTTCCGCTCTCGTTCGAGCTCATCAGCTTTGTATGTCTTTGACACTGCCGGGTTTTAAACTCCGTGTTTCCCTTAATCCAAACAAACTATTTTCCCGCAGGTTTCAGGTCTCCGTGATTCCACCTGGGTTGCAGCCCTTATAAGTTCGTCATCGACACAACCACGACTATAAAGTGGCCAGCCTGTTTTGAAATGCCGAGAAGCATTGTTGGGCAATTTCCTTACTGGAGGTCATCAAATTTCCGGGGGCATTCGAATCAGTGACCTCCAGGTTAACAGTTGAAGAATAAACCGTTTGACCACGATCACCTGACCGCTGGTGTGGTAAACTCGCACCTAGGCTCTAGCGCCACTCATCTCTGCATCATGTGATCGTGTGATGGGTCGAGAATTCTCGGGTGAAAAATTCACTCGTCGTGTGAATTATTCTTGATTCTGATGTGATTAAAGTTAAATACCATTTACTGCTTTTCTGTCGTTGTTACTTTGGTCGGTTCTATCCACACTAGGCAGGCAAACTCCACCATCAGGACAGTTTTTACCCAAGGTGATTCATAAAGGAAGCTACTCATAAAGTTGCTGAAAACTCTTCGACAGCCCACGACCGGTTTCGCCCTTCTTGGGTAGGTGGCGCAGTCCCAGTCCTTGTGAGTAGTTTCCTTTATGAAAATATACTGCGATATCTCGATTGTCGTGCCAACTGAAACATGAGGCGTCCTGTGTGCAGCACATTCAGTTGTAGAATATCATAAACAAGGGATTCAGTCAAGCCCCTCGTGAAAACCAAATTGACTTGCACTTGAGTGTATTTCTCGAGATGATTCATGTTTTCCCGTTATGGAACTCTACATATTTCCCTAAATCTCATACCAGTGATGATCACGTGCCTGTTGTTGATTAGTCGGGACCGCTTGGAGTGTTGATCAACCGAAGGACATCTAGACACGCAGTCAGTCTTGCATACAAAATAAACGCTTGTTTAGTCTGAACGTAACATCTGTGCTGTTTGCATGCATAAGATGTTAAACTCAGAAAATTCTAAACAGGCAGTTGAAAAGATCAGGAACCATCACGTGACGCTGCGGTAGCAGCTTGGATAATAAACTAATGACAATAAACACGTTTTATGAGCACTGGGTCTAACCTAATCGGCATCTTTTAGTCTTTCTCACCAAATCCTTTGGTTCTGCATAGCCCACATGATATTCTGTCGTTCAGTTGTTTAGGTGTGACTCTCACGGGTGCGTCATGCCTTTTAGTTCCACTTGTGCCTGGTAACACCAAAACATCTGTAGATGTCCGGAAGAAGCAGTCATAAGGCTTATTGGGTTCCGTCAAAAAGGGTTCGTTTTTGCGCCGTCAGCTGATTAGTGCTCATTGTCGGTTGCTTGGTCAAAGTGGCATATGCAATTGAACAACCCCTATCAAAGGAAACAAGTTTGAAGCTTGAGGCGTTTCATTTGGAAGTGACATCAGGTCTTGACATAATTCTGCCATCTTCCGCTCAGCCAGCGAAGGAGATGATTCATCTCTGAGTTCAGTCCACTGCTGTCTATCCGGACTTGGCTGGCGCAACTCAACGAAACTAGATCATGTTCGTATGCTCCCTCCCCCGTCCAGTGGTTGTTGTCAGGCGAAATTTATTGCAGTCCCGGGTTGTTCTGCTTCTGGAAAGCCAACTAATGAGGTGGCTACCGTAAGGGTTGCGTCTGGGGGACTTTGGTTTGGGAAAACAACCCATAGCATTCTCTCTATTCACCTACCTTCCGATTTTTGGTCGAGCGTCTGTCAATGGTACCAAAATAGAGAAAAAAGAAAGCGTTCCTTCGTTTGAAGATTCATTCCTCTTTGAACGGAAATTAGTACCCGAAAATGCAGAACCTTTTTTTGACAGCTTTTCCCTATTCTCTTTTCACCAAGTCATCTCAGACGGGCACCGAACAACAGTCTCCCAAGGATGCCCAAAAGAAGTGAGTTACGGGGTTTTTCTGTTTCGCTGTGTTTAAAACGTACCATAATTGTGGAAATGGCGAGTATAGTTAAGAGCCCGAGGTAGCTCAGTGGCTAAGACGCAACCAAAGGGCTCCGTGGGTTCGTACCGAACCCGCTGTGCACCTCGACTTCCCCTGTCTAGACTTGTGCAGCCTGGCAGTATCCTAGCTCTCGTGCTTCCTTGGCGTGGCATCTAAACCGGACACTGAGTGTTACAGCTAAACCTATCTTTTTTTTATAGTGGGACGTGCGCTCATGTATGGAAAAGCCTACCGAATGAAAATGCTGTGTGCTATCTACTCCAAAGCAGCTTTTTTTGCGCAGATACCAATTAATTCGAATTAGGCTCAATCAAACGCCTGCCTTAGTTGTCCTCTCCTCAGACGTGTGCTTTTTACCCGTAAAGTATGGAACCTAAAGTTTGAAAATACCCTCTGTAATTCACCTAGAGACCTTGGAGGTCGTAGAACGCCTTGATGTCTCGGTCGTGTACTATACCCGTTGAGTTATCATCTGTTGAGCAGGAACTAAAAGTGACACAAACAAAAATATGATGTGGCAGAAGGGAAGTTATGGAAGGTCTGTGTGCTGTCCGCGTTTGAGATTATGAACGATAATAGTAGTCCTGCCGTAACAGCCTTTCAGTGGCTAGCTGCCATGCCACTCGAAGGAAGCACGAGGGCTAGGATACGGCTAGGTCAACCAAGCCTAGACAGAAGCAGTCGAGATACCAGGTTTGGATCCGAACCACCGACCTTCCGGCCAGTTGGTTTGTGCCCTAACCATTGAGGTGTCTCCAAATATTCTCCCCGTTATCTTCCTCATGATCTGCTTGGAGTGCCATGAAATGTGGCGGCCTATCTTCGTCAGTGGTCTTCATGCTGTTCGCTTCTATCCAGATTGTCACAAGCGGCAAGTTAAGTTGAGTCTGTTTATCGTGTCTGCCTATGCCCCAACTGATTGTAGCTCTGACACCGTCAAAGACGGGTTTTACGACGCCCTGAATGCTCTGCTGCGGCGAGCTAAAAGCTCAGACATTGTGGTGGTTGCCGGAGATATGAATGCGCAAGTGGGCAGGCTCAGTGCATCTGAGACTCAATTGGGAGGTCGACATGGACTGGACTCGGTACGTACGGACAATGGGGAACGATTGCTTCAGCTGTGTGCTGATCGCAGGCTGTTTTTATGCAGTACTAACTTCCGAAATAACCGAAGTCGTCTGGCCACTTGGTGCCCTCCTACAACAGGCCGGCCACAAACTCAAATCGACCACATCGCCATCAGTTACCGATGGCG
>NW_008751730.1:1242808-1245462 GCF_000715545.1 Opisthorchis viverrini | reverse complement strand
AGATATATATATATATATATATATGTATATTTACGACTTCTCCGCTAGACGATGCCTGTTTTAGGTTAGGACGTCGCTCTTACCCGGCTAAATTTAAGAGCAATGGGGATTCCGCTTGGTCCACTTGAAAAGCCAAGCGACTTTGACACAAGCTATTCCTCCCAACGAGTAATCAAGAGGTTCGTCTTGAAGCAACCATCGTGGGTGCTCGTGAATGTTAGAATTTGCACCGCGTAGTTTGTGAGAACGACTCCTCAAATGTTTTGCAAGTTTCAGTGCCTGGTGTTGTCACATTGGATCAGTGACGTAGCCTTCTCCCCACGAGGAGAAACCATCCTGAGCCTACAGGACAATATTCCATCTATAATGGTCTCTCCGGAGGACTACTTATGCGTGATTGAGCGTAGTATATCCACTGAAAAGTTTGAGTCAAGTCTCTTGTACCTTTGTCGCGTCGTCTTAAGTGCTATCATCTCCTTTTAGACCGCAGTTAACCCTTTTATTTGCTGTTGGACTTTGCTGTTCCCTCAATTTGCAGACGCACCTCCGTTTTTCCATCATCTCCGCCCAGCGTTACCTATCCACCTCCCTCTCGTTCCGCAATGGGCGCACCGAGCCCCCTGCCACCAAGAAAACAACAGGAACAGCAGCTAAAAGACTTGGACACCGAAGCTCGCCTCCTCCTGATTGATCGATCCATCAAATCGAGCCTCGTGCGTGACCACGAAGACATTTCCACTTGTGTTGACCGGTTAGAAATGCTTGATCGGATTCAAATATCCCTGCCGGTTCTCGCCAAGTGTTGGATTGTAGTGGAGACTATTCGAAAGGTATATACTCCGGTTTTGTGTGTGTGTGCCTTGTCTTGATGTTGCAGTGTGTTCTACTTTTTTGTTGATACTAGTCTTCCCACACTGATCTCTGCACGTGAACGAACAATGATTTTTCCAAATCGCACTGGAGTAAAACAAGGTCGTTCATGGTTCTTGTTCACACACAGCGTGACTTGAAACAATCTGTTTGTCTAAAGTGGTGGTCGCTCGCTGTTGCTTGTTTGAATGTGGTACTGCAGAGCTTGTTCATGCAAACTGGTAATGTTGATTAGGAATAATTCAATTGCTTAAAAGGCGTGTGGTTGTATGACACGGGATTGTTGAATAAATCGACTGGAATGACTACCGCGTACTAACGAAATACGTGTATTATGTGAGTATGATAAGAGTAGCAGCCAATCAGAATCAAGTGACTTGGCTAGGTGCAAACTCTGCTTCTGACCGAACTCTCAGGAAATCCGGTGATTCCCCACAGAAATCCAGCCTTTCCTAATGCATTTTGCGTCGTAACGCTTTGTGCATTATTGCGGCATCAAAGGGCCGTTTGGCCGCGGAGCCCTGGTGTTCCTGCCAGCGATACTAGTGTGCTCCAGCGAGTCACTGATGGTGCCACGACACGGGGCAATATTCTTACGGCAGTTAGCGAATACTTAATCAAGGGACTCGTTATCCTCCCTTCTCCCTGCTATTCCAGTGTCGTCGCTACAAACGATCCATGGAAGTGAAAATCGCTGCTCAAAAGGTCTTCAACAAATTCCTCCAGCTGTATGCAACCGCGGACAAATGTGAAGTAGGTTATATTCTTGGCTTTGTCTGTGTAGTATCTTTTTTATGTCTGCCGCTTGTTACCGTCAGATCGTTTTTTTTTAATAAGGAGAGCTCATCGAATACACGTCTATTCTGGGTCCAAACCAAGCTAATCGTTCCAAAGCTGCTTTCACGGGGAGATGTCCAGCCGACAATGGGGCGAGATAGCCAAAGTGGTTAGAGTACTAATTTACTGACGGGAAGGTCCATGGTTTGAACCCGACCTCCGCCTCTCGACTTCCCCTGTCTAGGCTTGGGCAACCCGGCTTGAACACCCCTTCGGTGCATAGCTGTCAAGACACCTGAAGGGGTGGGATTAAGGTCCAGATGCTACAGGGTTGCCCAACCCTAGACGAGAGCAGTCGAGATTCAGAGATTGGGTTCGAACCACGGACCTTCCTGTGGGCAGGTTCGCGCATTAACCGCTGAACTATCTCGAATCATGGGTCGGACCCTGTGAGAGCCATCGACCACCCGCTTCTAGGCACTGATCTGGGGTGCCTGGCACAGGCATACACTGCTGTGCGTCAAGTGGTCGAGCCAATTTCTGTAGCGGTGTAGTCATCCTCTTAAGAGACCAGCAATAGTCACAGGACTTCCGTGTTACGTAGACATTATGGGGTAATCCTTCGCACAGAGTTGCGAACGTTCGTGACCATCAAAATTTCCAATTGGAAATTGTATCACGGGGTATGGATCGCTTAAAAAACATCAGTAGAAATGTCTTCTTGACAGTTGCTTACCAGGATTCCTCCTCTACTCTTCTATCTTCCCCAACAAACTCGACATAAGTGCGGTTCTTCCGATGTTCTTCGGTGTTTTCTATGGGGCACAAGGTCATTTATACTAATCATTATCATCATCGACAGCATGACATCAGTGTTCAACATCATTGCTTCACTGCCGTACAACCATGATTTATTTGAAAGTCTTATTGTAAAGAAAAGAGTAAAGGTGGATGGGGGAGGGACTTAGTGCTAGCTTAACACAATCATTCCGAGGTGCCTACACCTC
>NW_008751730.1:1234536-1242663 GCF_000715545.1 Opisthorchis viverrini | reverse complement strand
TACGCAGCACGTGTCCCAACCAAAGCAGCTTCTGGTGCTGGACACATTTTCCAATGGAAGTACCCGTTGCACAACCGAAAACGCGCTTTCTAACTGTCTCGTTACGGATTCGCTGACACCAGCCCACACGAGCTATGGTTCTGAGACAACGGTTGTCGAACACCTGAAGACGTCTCAGTTCCGCTGCTCGAATAGGCCAAGTCTCACAGCCATACAACAAAACATCCCGTACTATAGCTTGATGCACACGTCCATTCAGAGATGCTAGTCTTCCGCTCTTTCCAGAACGTCCCTTCCTCATGGGTGTATGCCAGTTGAGCGCCAGTAATTACTACTAGTTTATTGCTGTCAGTTGTTGGGATGATTGTGGATTTACTATGTTTTTTTTTAGGTTACACGACCAATTTACGAGGTGTCTTGTTTGTATTTACTGGTATGCTGCTCACATTCATGGCTACGTCAAGGGTGACCTCATCAATTTTTAATATTATTTTAATGTTTCTGGTTCTAAGCATACTCGACATAAACTGCTCTTGCATATTGCTTATTTATATTACCTTATCGAATTCCAGTTGGATCTTGCCAACGCCGAGCTTGCAAAACACCAACAGCGTCACATCAAACAACATTTGGTCACAAAAGGGGACCTTTCGACCTCTGAGAACTCGGTCGTCCCACCTTATATGGGGCCGAAGACAATGTCTGAGCTGTTTCAACTCTCCGCCGCCGCTCTAGCAGAACGAAGGCGAATTGGCCAGTCAGCTGAAAGCGCCTCGACGCGCGGTGTCATCTCTCCGGCTACTTCATCAGTTGATTCAAGTGACATTGTTTCCACCCTCACTTCGTCGGAAGCGATGAAACGTCTGAATCTACACGTAGATCTTGACTCCGCTGGCGCAACCTCCCGAGCTAATAAGTTCTCTCTTGGAGACATTCCTCTCCCATCTGAGACAAATTCTGCGTTGCTTAAGCCAACCGCCATCAGCAACGAGGTGCGCCCATCTGCTCCGACAACCGTAGGCAGTGTGAACCCCGAGGAAGAATACGAAGTGCTGGATGAATACGAGGCCGCTAGTGATCAAAAGTTTGGAATCACAGCCAACCGACATGCAGAACCCGCCCATTCCAGTTCAGCACCGGCTGCTTCGAGCTCTATCGAGTATATCCCAACCACAATGGTGGAGACGCAGATTATTCCCTATCACTTAGTACCGCCCCACATGTTACCTGGCCCTAATGGTAGCCTACCTCCTGCATACTGTCCAGAAAATTATGCATGCTCCGCATCAGTCGCACCTTATTCTGTCGCCTACTCGCCCATGTCTGGTGCAGTTCCCTACTCCTTTGCTTGTCTGCCTAGTGTCCCCTACCCTCAAGTCCTCCATCCATCACAGCTTGGTCCACCGTACAACCCTGCGATCAACGCGGCCGTGCATCCTGTTAGCATCGAGGTCACCCCTCCACAAACTGCAGCTCGTGCCTATGTTCCTCATCCCCTACAACCTTGTGCGGATCCTCCTCCCTATCGTCCCTATTTACCGGAACCTGAGGTTGAACGACCTGCAGACTCTCCGAAACGAACAGAATACCATCCGTCTCATGGAAGACAACATCAGGAGTCGGACAAACGGTCTGGGTCTTTTCTTCACCCAAGGTTTAAAGTTAAATCGCGTTCTCCCCTGCGCTCCTTGTCATCCAGCAGCAGTTCACATGGGCGTCGCGAATCCTCAGATCGTCATTCTCGACATCATCGTTCACTGAGAACTCCCCCTCGTCGTGCTCGCAGTCCACATGAATTGCCTCACCCGTTGGAGCACTATCAGCGGTATCTGAAATCAGCACTAACATCTGACGAAGATACAGATGAAAGAGCTCCAACCTCTCATAGACATCAGAAGACTTCAGAAGATCGATACTCTACCAGTATCACCAGCCGATTGTTTGAGGACGGTCGCTTGATACGCTCTCGAACGGATAGTGACGTCGGTGGAAAGACACAATCCAGTAAAAATATCACGGAAGACCTGGATACACGTATCGCACGGATCATAGGTACTGCGACTACCACAAACAAGACCCAGACTAACTCCGACGTCAAAGATGTGACCAAAACCTCTGATATTCAGAAACCCCTGTTGGTCTCTCCGCCACCACCTCCCCCACCTCCCACTGCTTCCCAACGGGTCTTATTTACTCATCGTCCCCACCAAGGTATTTCCTCAGAAGCAAGAAACATCGTGAAACACGTACCATGTGCCCCCGTTTTGCATTCGCGCGGCCCCGCTCCTATGTCGAAACAACACCCCCCTCCGACACCAGACTCACCTCCTCCTCGTCGTTGTCTCCCCTCCGCCCAACCGCCGATCGATGCGGTCCATTCGATCGAATCACGTTTGAGCTCTAAGGCTGCCACACCCTCAACTACTTCCTCCACACAGCCTACGGTTTCCTCCAATCCTCTTACTACCTCAACAACTTCAACTTCCCGCCCACCCTCCGTCGGCGTTGTACCTTCAGAAGACGAGCATTCTGGTGCTCCACGAACTCGTGAAGATGATCGTGACCTTTACACTCTACTTGGTGTTTGAGTTCGTCGGAGCTCAATTATTTTTTTTCACCAATTGTATGTTTTTATCTGCTTTGCAATAGCAGTTTGAGGCTTGTCTTTGAAGAGGAAAAAAACAGCATTTCTTCCAGTGCAGTCCGTGCACTTGCGAATTGGGCTAATGTCCTGTTTTTCGTATGTGTCGTTGTGGTGCACATCGTCGCAAAAAATTTCTGCTCTATTTCTGATCGGTTCTTTTTTTGATGTACATTGTTTCCTTCCACCCCACTCTGTTTGATCTGTGCGCGTATTGTCGTCAGTCTGTGCACTTATCACGCTGTCCAACGCTGATAACTCGTCTTTCTCACTGCGTCGTTCGTTCGTTCGTCTGGTTTCCACCCGTGTTGATAAGTATTTCACTCAGCAGTTCGTTCCAGGCTGCCAGTCATAGATCATGCATCGAGATTTGCCGGTTGTCCGCTTCTCGGATTTCGTTCGTAGCTATGTCGTAAGGTTATCATATCGTCGAGCGTACGGAAACATCATAACCGATGAGCCAGATCTTGTTATGTGACAACAGTTGATTGATTGGAGATAGGCTTCGTCATTCTTTGGAAACCAAATTCAACATGCCCAAAACAGGGCAGGATTTTTTATCAAGCCGTGTAAATAAAACACTTCGAGGTAATGTAATCGTTAGCAAAGAAATCTGTAAAGGTCGGTCACGGGGTGCGCGTAACGTGAGTCCATTCTTAAGCTAAATGGGATTCCGCCACACTTTTAACAGTTTTACGGAGTGGGTGTCGAGCAGGTCAAAGATACTGTGACAAGAAGGCTCAGGACAGATGACGAAGAAAAAGTGGGGGGACAATGGGAAGGGCATCCACGTCAGTGGTAGACCTCTGCGCAATTTCTAAACATCAGTGAAGAGGGATGATTATGCGCTAGTCTTTTGCGGGACATCTCTGGGCGAGACTGCGAATGGACGTTACTCTATTAGGATTGCGGGAGGAAACCGTTCATCTGTAACACCCTTTCGGTGCCCAGCTTCCATGCCACCCGAAGGAAGAATGATGGCTCGGATACTGCCAGGTTGCCCAAGACCAGACAGGGGAAGTCGAGAGGCAGAGCGGGTCGGATTCGAACCACGTACCCTCTGGTCGGTAATTTCATTCCGGGAGACGTAGTCCCTGGAAAGCGTGGAAGCTGTAGATGGTCTCATAGCTGTGTCTCCACGTAAAAATAGCGTTCATTCTTTCATTTGGACGAGGAGTAATTCTTTGTTTTTGACATGTGAACTTGCAAAAGTTTGGAGAAGGGGTTATCATTACATAGCAGTTCGCTGTACATGGGGTTGTCCTCATGACGAATGAAGGGTGGTAGTCCCTAGCTTTCACTTGTTTGTGAATCAGTCGCTTCATTCTGACATTCATAAAAAAAATTATTGTGGATACTCATGACAATCTTTCGTATCATTGTAAACAGGGGATCTCTTGTAGCTGTCGTCTCTTTCGCGCTCAAACATTGTCCTGAAATTGCGATATGCCGCCTGTCTTTGTTTTCATTTGCATGCCCCTCAACTAGCTTGAATTAACCTCGCGTGATGGTAGACAAGCTGGGATTGTCCTCATCGGGTCATGGCTGGCGTCTTACCAGAATTCACATATTCATCGTAATGTGACCCTAATAATGATCACAAGTGGGTAACCGAACGCCGGGGTCACAGAATCAGACTGGACTAGATTAATGAAACCTTTCCCTTATATCCGGCCTTGCCTCAGGATCAGTACTCAGTCACGTGTTCCAGACGGACAAGCTGACTAGACGAAAATATGTAAACAGTCTTATTGCCAGCGTCCGCGATAACCAACCTTAAAAAGTACCGGTAGGATCAACCTGGTGAACTAGTGCGCTGGTTGTCTTAGGAACTCTCGACCTTATGAAGTTGATCGTTGGTGGACTGTGATTCTCACCCGGAGGAATTTTCTTCCTTGAAAGAATTTCGAAGGCATAGAAGCTTCAAGCTCTGAGGACCAGCGGCTGAAACACGAGTTGTTCGTATGAGTTTTGAGGGATCTACAACTCCCTATCATTTGGTTATGCTATCCACCAACCGCCAGATCTCAGATGTGCGGCTAGAGCACGCTTACTGTCACCGCAAGACGTGTTTCAATCTGTTTGGTGTTGATTCGAATTTCGCACGGGATAAGAACAGTATTTTGTCAGAGTAACCGTCCGAAGTTGGAACAGGGCTGTCCGTATTCCTCCGCGGTCTGTGCATAAGTCCCAGACTGGTATACAGTTGAAGCGCTTTAAATAGTTGCACCCCTTCCCAGTTGATTGCTGCATCTGGATTCTCCGCGAAGCCGGTTAGCGGAAACCATGACGAACATTCATGCGTGTGTGACCTGATGATGAAGGGAACGCAGACGACCACATACAATCACATATGCAGGGATCCTGGCATGAGATGGGATTGCTTGTTCAGGTCGTGCACCTCACATCTACCCTTCCAGGCTATGTTAGTTGCTGGACCAACTATCCATCCGTCTGTTGTCGTCTGCTCTTTGATAAACCCCAAGTGCCTGCTCACGACCGTTTGTGGTAAATTCAGTCTGAGTGACTCCGTGTCATCCATTCTGTCCACAACTTATCCCTTATTGTACGTTTTTTCGTGACTGCTTGGCTGTTTGTGAAATCACCACAAGGGAAGGTTGGTTATCCCTTAGCTGCCTTCCCGGGGCGTGTACTCTCTAGGCAAAACGGCGTTAGCCGATTGCACTTTTATGTTTCTATGATGCCGCTTGGGAACTTGAGCTTGTCATTCCCATCCGGTCTCTTCGAAGTGATGTTTGAGTTTCGAGGCTAGAAGAAGCTCAGTTGATAAGGCGTTAAATTACTGACCAGAAGGTCCGTAGTTTGAACCCGAACCCGGCTTCACGGTTGCTCTTGTCTAGGGCTGGGAAACCTGGTATTATCCCGGCCCTCATTTCACCTTCGGGTGGCTTGGTAGCTAGGCACGGAAAGGGTGTTGCAGATGAACGATAATTTATTCTACTTTTGAGTGACAAAATTAAAATAGCGAGGGAGGACATCCATATCGCGTTCATATTCATGCAGACTTGGCTGTTCTTTATTGCCTATGGATTAGAGCGAGGAAACAGGTTCATAGGGGGGAAAGGAGGTTAAGGATAACTTACGAATCGACATTCCAAGTTCCGAATTCGCTTCGGGTGTACTGTGGCCGACGTAAAACATGCACCGTTATGCACCGTTAGTGGCCGGTGTAGAGGGGAATTCTGTTCGAAAATATGTGAAAATTTGATCGCCCTCAGGGTTATCGATGTGATCCTTCAACACTGTTATGATTTTTGTTAGCTAATCTGGAAGATTTCATGCTTGCCTAAGTTCTTGCACACCTGGTCACCCTCACTGCAAACGGTAGTTAGGATTCACTGTCTCCCGCTGTCAACATTAGCGTTTGCGGTTGAACATCACCGAATGTCATCTGTCTAGACATATTCGATTGGTTGATCAAAACAGCCAATCAGAAAGCTCCTATGCGAGCCACTTATTGGCTAACAGTCACGCATAATACGCGGCATTACGTTGAGTTATTTTAACTAGTGCTGGGACGTTTCAAGACGCGCGTTTCGTTACGGCAAAACATACTTATGGGAATGTTGGTAGAAGATATGTAGGAACAGTTGATCATTCGTGTTCTTCCGTTCGTATCATCATATTGGTTACGAACAGAAACAATGTCTTGAATGTGGAAGGCCCATTTAAAGGTGCTTTGTGGATGTTTCCGTGCACCAAAGATCGACCGATATATTTATGCCGAATCTGATTTATCTAACAGTAAACATTACGAGACGCTTGTCTACTTGTTGTGGTGTAAGAAACGGAGCACTCGTTTGAAGTTTCGGCCAAAAATGGAGCTTGTGCTACAACAGATTTGAAGACTGCATTTTCTATCCGCTTCCGCCAAAAATGGAGCTTGTGCTACAGCAGATTTGAAGACTGCATTTTCTATCCGCTAACATTGTCAATGAATGTATCAAAGATATGGGCAAACTAGCTGAGTTCGTCATCAGTATTCCGGCTGAACTGCTGAGATATGCGGGTCTACTCACAGTTCTCTTCCACGTGGGAAAACTCTTGTTTATCTTCTCTAAAAGAAGGGTACATTCACTTGCACGAACTCTCTCCCTGTGGGAGTCGAATTATTCGCACCGACATTTCTTGATCTATTCTTTGAATACAGCCATTCATCTTACCCACTGTAAATTGCCAATACGTTTACAGTTTCCTGCATGAATATTTTGCTTGAATCCAGGTTTCCTGTAGACAGGGTGTGCCGCGCAATGATTTTAGTAGGCACCGCTTTTAAACCTCTGGTTTTTTTTAGCAAATTGGTGGGTGGACAAGTTCATTTACTCGAAAACAAGGTTTGTCAGTGTGCTGGAGTAGTGGTAGAGTGAGTGCATTTATCGGTAATTGATCCACTCACCTTGGTAGGTAACTGAGATGCAAACGCTTTGCCAGCGTTCGAGAAAATATCGGTGTGCTCTTGGTTTGTTAGTTCCAATCTTCATACTGGTTAACATATATTGTGTGAGGGGTCCTAGTCTCTAAGATGATTGGCTGCTAGTGAGCCACTCCACTCAAAATCTGGTTGGTCCTTTCGCGAGCTGCCCTTCTTGGACCTGATTGGTTTATTACACATTATCTCCGTTTTCATTGTTTTCTTTTCTGATTGCCCCTTCCGTGATCTACATAGTGCTGTGGTCTACGTTTTTGTTCGCTTGGTCGACTGTGGTTTTCTGTTTTCATTCTCATTAGTTTGTCTTGTTAGACTCGCTTGACTGATTTGCAGAGTTTCCATTGTTTTGACCTTCTTAGTTCTCTGATCTCTCATTCTTTTTAGAAATCCACTAATTGGTAGTTTGAATCTGGACCTTTTTCCTTCTGGTTCTATTTTTTCTTTCTCGTACGGCTCAAAGTTTGATGGTCCTGAAACTTCTTGGTCTTCAGAGATTTATAGACGAAATCGGGGTACCGTAATTTCGTTCTAGTATTGTGCTGCCTTATCATTCATTCCGGACAGTCGTACAGCCAGAAATTTTACTCATTTTTAAAGTATGGTGAGTGAGGGAGGTAGGGACTTGAGGCTAGCCGATCGCAAGAATCCCAAGGTGCCTGCATTTCTCTCCGGATGCCAGCCATCCCTAATAACCGAACATCACACCATTTGGACGGGTGTGTCACGTGCAGGACACGGACCAAACGAAGGCATGCCCTGATTGGTCAGAATGCCAGCCAATCTGAGTCGAGCCTCCTTGACTCGAAGCTTCTCGCCCCCTCACGAAGATTCTGGCACGACCTTGTGGGACACTGTGCTCACCCTATAAATGCAGTTGTAATAATTTTACTTTGTCTCCATAGACGGTTGTGTAGAGCTACCGTACCTTTTGGTATATCGTAGTGGGCGGAGCAGGAAGCCAACGGACCAATACAGAGTTGCACTACCGTCCAGAAAGTCACAACGATTTCCAAGCGTACAACTAGACAATCTGAAA
>NW_008751730.1:1211380-1232948 GCF_000715545.1 Opisthorchis viverrini | reverse complement strand
GTAACTGGTGTGCCATTGATACATAATGTGACGAATTTACGTCGACCGGGTGCCTTCATCCTGAATGTGGCGGTCATGGCCTCTGCCTGCCTTCTTTTGTCGGGTCGGTGTTTGCGCGAGCTCCTGAAGTTGTCTTTGCAGCATTCTTCTTTGTGACCCTTTCGACTGCACTTACTGCACTTGTTGTTCCGGTAGGGACATTGGCGTGAATAGTGCCATTCTTCACAAAACTAACAGGATGTGGACGGTTTTCTTGGAGTTCGTTTTGAATTTGACTTCCTTTTGGAAGTTTCTTTGCACACCATATCGGGCTGAGAGAATTTGGAATATCCAATAATTGCAGCGTCAGCCTTGAGATTGATAAGATGTTGGCATTCGGTGGTAAGTTTCTGAAGCGTCAACTCTGGATCCTGTTCAATTCGATTCAGTAGCCGGGTCCGAATATCTGCATCGTGTGGCGATTGAAGACCAGCCACGAAGATGAGACTTGAATTGATCCTCGGTCATGGAGCTGAGCTGAAAGCGCTCGCATTCTCTGTTGACCACACCGGCATAGGTGATGAAATCCTCAGTATCCCTTTTAGTGATCTTGAGACACTGATAACGAATATTGAACAAGGAACTTTGCTCACCGAATATTTGGGCCGGAATTTCGACAGCATCTGCGAAACCAAGGTCACGAGGGAGTCTGAGGAGTATGAAATTTGTGAACCGATCGTGTTCAGCTGTCCCCAGTTTCCGCAGCAATACTCGAACTTTCCATGCATCATCAAACTGAGCAAAGTTGGTTTGAAACATATCTTCATATTTCTTGAACCAACTTTCGAAGGTTCATCCAGATTCAGCATCGAAATTGAATTCGGTAATTGAGCTGGCAGCATCATCCGCGGAAGAAGACAGAGGCTCAAACGTTTTTCTGGCATTCACCGGCATACTGCGCATCAGAGAATCAACAAGCCTTATTTGAGCTTCTTCGAACTGCTTCTGTTGTTGCTGTAAAATTAATTGGAGTTGCTCTGCCGAAATTGACATCGTGGGTTCGAGCTGTCGCCAGTTGTTGTAACTTGGTGAATGGTAGTGCAACTCTGTATCGGTCTCTTGGCTTCCTACTCCGCCCACTATGGTATATCAAAAGGCACGGTAGCTCTACACAGCCCGCACGTATGTGACCTTACATTGGCGCTCTAGATGGGATGGGGAATATGGAAAAGTCATTGTGAGTGGAGCTAAAACCGTTTTTGGCTATCAGTGGAATTTTTTCACTCAGCAACCACTTGTTCCCCCCATTTCATTCGGCTGGCCAATCAATATGTCCGTCATACTGAATCAAAGGACTGTCTCGCTGAAATAATCAAGCCCATTGTAGCCGCATATCTGTCCCCGAAGGGGAGAAACCAATTGCAGACTAGAGGACCTAATGCAAATGGGTTTATCGTTGGTGGATTCTTCGAAGAGTCCGGCCCTGGAGGTGACCTTCCGAGAAACGCGTAAGCTAGCCATGTCAATCGAGCTTCACTTTCGAAGCTTGACTGGCAATCCTGACGTGGCGAAAAACATGTGCCTTTTCTGATGGTGGAATAAAGTAGAGAAATTCCTTGTAACACACTGCTTCTAATGTTGCTGAGAACTCTTCGACAGCCCACGACCGGTTTTGTTCTTGTTCGACCTCATCAAGTAGGCGCAGTCTGAGTTTTCTTCAATCTTATTTTCTAGATGAACCCAAATCCGACAGAATTCAATGAGTGCTCTCATTCGCACAGGCGACTGGACTGAATCCAACTGAATATATCGTTTAGGTTGTTCCAGTCTAACTAGATCGGTTGCACCAAGCCGCCTCATGTTTCAGTTGACACGATATTCGAGATGTCGCAATGCATTGCTCATGCGTAACAGACTACTCACAAGGTTGCTGAAAGCATTTCGACAGCTCACGACGAGTTTCACCTTTCCAAGTGCTCATCAGGTAGGCGCAGTTCCCGAATTTCCTTCGACCTTTTGTTCTGGCTGAGCCCAAACTGGTTTAGACGGGATACCCACATGAATTGCACCGCTTCAACTGTGTGTGCTTTACGACGTCGCCTTATAAACGAGAAATTCGGTTGGCTTCAGTTCGGTCTTCTGTCAAAACCATATTCGAATGCAAATGAGAGTATTCATCTAACTGTAGTTTGAGTAAAACATAGAGCTGACAGAGGCCGCACCTACCTTATCAGTGCCAAGAAGGGCTGTCGAAGAGTTCCTAGCAATTTTGTGAGTAGTGTCTTACGCCTATACAACACCCAGGAAGTCGTGTCAACTGAAATATGAGGCGGTCAGGTGCGTCACATTCGGGTGAAACGGACCATCGTAAACGAGTGCTCTAGCGGTATTCAGCCAAGTATCCTGTCAAAACTCAGTCTGAGTGCAAATGAACGTTTACTGAAAGGCATCTCTCCTCTGGGATCCCTTATTTACCCGCTTTTTTGAATATCATTACTTCTTAGCGGATCTTGAAAAATCACACTATTGTTGCCTTACGCGAAAACCCGGGCTGTGGGGTTTCGAAACCTGTGAAAATTTTCACATTTGATCACTGGAGAACCTTCACGCAATCGAATTACCTCAGTTCTTTATTTAGAAGGTCACATCTTTCTTGAATGGGTCGTATAAACAACGCCTTGGCGGTAGCTGAGTGGCCAATGAGCGTGATAATGAAGTTGATGAACCCAAATCCGACAGAATTCAATGAGTGCTCTCATTCGCACAGGCGACTGGACTGAATCCAACTGAATATATCGTTTAGGTTGTTCCAGTCTAACTAGATCGGTTGCACCAAGCCGCCTCATGTTTCAGTTGACACGATATTCGAGATGTCGCAATGCATTGCTCATGCGTAACAGACTACTCACAAGGTTGCTGAAAGCATTTCGACAGCTCACGACCGGTTTAGCCCTTCCAGTTCGAGCTGATCAGGTAGGCGCAGTCCCCGAGTTTCCGTCCGAGTTATGTTCCATGAGCCCAAACTGGTTTAGACGGGATACCCACATGAATCGCACCGCTTCAACTGTGTGTGCTTTACGACGTCGCCTTATAAACGAGAAATTCGGTTGGCTTCAGTTCGGTCTTCTGTCAAAACCATATTCGAATGCAAATGAGAGTATTCATCCAACTGTAGTTTGAGTAAAACATAGAGCTGACAGAGGCCGCACCTACCTTATCAGTGCCAAGAAGGGCTGTCGAAGAGTTCCTAGCAATTTTGTGAGTAGTGTCTTACGCCTATACAACACCCAGGAAGTCGTGTCAACTGAAATATGAGGCGGTCAGGTGCGTCACATTCGGGTGAAACGGACCATCGTAAACGAGTGCTCTAGCGGTATTCAGCCAAGTATCCTGTCAAAACTCAGTCTGAGTGCAAATGAACGTTTACTGAAAGGCATCTCTCCTCTGGGATCCCTTATTTACCCGCTTTTTTGAATATCATTACTTCTTAGCGGATCTTGAAAAATCACACTATTGTTGCCTTACGCGAAAACCCGGGCTGTGGGGTTTCGAAACCTGTGAAAATTTTCACATTTGATCACTGGAGAACCTTCACGCAATCGAATTACCTCAGTTCTTTATTTAGAAGGTCACATCTTTCTTGAATGGGTCGTATAAACAACGCCTTGGCGGTAGCTGAGTGGCCAATGAGCGTGATAATGAAGTTGGGTGTTCTCTACGAAAATTGCTGAAAGTGCTAGACGAGTAGATCAATTTTGCTCTCGAACCGAACAAGGCCACGGATGTCTCACACATGCAACAGACCAGTTCCGCACGATCTGACGACCTGATTAATTTTGAACGCGCGATTTTCTCCAACTTCAGCGAAGTATACGCTTAGTACACCTACTGGCTGGGTCAACCATCATCGTGAATAACAAACGAGACACTAGGTTCTGGTCAGACTGATCAGGTTTCTCTTTTTTGTACGAAACTGACCAAATCAACAAGTGGTCGGAAAACAGACCTAATGAGCTCGCTTCTGTCCAGTAGGAACTGACCCTCCCCCCCACACACCATTAACATGTTCGCATCTGAATACTGGTGTTTGTGTGGATGGAGCGCGATGTTTGATGCTCGCCTTGGCACTTTTTTGCTGTGTTTTGGAGATTCTCGCTTAGTGTAACCATCACTGTGTTTTGGGTGTAATTGGTGCCAAGTCATTGTTTGACCCGCCCCCTAGGCTCGTTTCCACCCTTCACAAGGTTGTGCGAAAATAGCCCTTAGAAGAGATCAGTAGACTGGCGTACGGAGCACGTGACCAAGCTGGTGCAAACTATGGAATGTAATCGATTCATCAATCATGGGTGATTCATTTCTTCCGGAGACCACTCGACGTACTTCAGCATTACTAATGCGGTGTACCCACCAGACTCAGGCAGTGTCCTGGACATATAGATGGTCAAACACTGAAAGTTTTTTGACGTCCTCGACGCGCAGCAACCAGGTTTCTGACCCGTATGGCAATATGGATCACGCCCCAAACTTTGTAAACTCAACCCTGACACTTAGGCTTACCAAAATCATTTCCCCTCATGGTTTCGCTCTTTAGGAGAAGGGTCGTATCAGAAACCGATTTTTTTCTCACTATCAAGAACGACAAAAACGGTTTGTTCATTGTCACACCACTCTCGTTTGAACGGTCATGTTCCTGTTCTGGCGTAATTATTCCGGTGACGGGTCGATCCATCGTCACAATCAGGACAGTTACTGGGTCGTCGTTCGATGAGTCGGGCACACATCGCTCAAGTGTGAACACGTTCACCTGTTCAGACCCGAAAATTCAGATGCGCCCAACGTGCGTTGGTGGAGTAGTGGTTACGCGTTCGCCTCGTATGTCAGATGTCCGGGGTTCAAATCCCGTCATGGCCACCGGATATGCACAGCTGATGAGCTCTAATAAAAGCGAAACTCGAGTCCAGTGCTTCTCTTTGGTGTGGACTCACCGGAATAGTTACGCCGGAACGGGGACACGAGACAGTGGTGTGACTATGAGCAAAATACCTGTCCCGCAACCCCCTCCCAGTAAACGGTTCGATTGCGTAGATGGTCTTCACACCTTACAGCAAAAGCCAAAGTCATGTAGACAACATAATTCTATAATAATTCAATAATAGTAATTCTATAATTATACGAAAAAATTTCGGTCAACAATAGGGCTTTATAACAGGGTTGATGTCCAGTCTTCGTGACCACCTTTCAGTCGTCGTACGAGAACCGGTGTGTGCTTGTGGGATCCGAGTGCTGACGTCGATAGTAAATGTGCTGGAGTGATTAAAAAACACCGAGGAATCTTTAAAACATGCTCATCTTCCGGATCAGACATAAAATGTTAGCAAAAAAGACCTTGAAATATGAAGAAGATTCTACTGATTTCCCTCAGCTGGACTGTTCTGACCTGGCTAGTTCTGCTGCACACATCTACTACATTTCACAGTTCAGGTGGATAAATTTCGAAGACTCTACAGCGCATTCAAGAGCCTCGTGGATCTCTTGAATGTCACTCGAGCATGGCCGACAGTAGGAAAGGGACAAAAATACGATAGCTAATGTTTTTTGTCAGTGATACTTAAGAAGAATTTGATAACCAAGCGGTTCGTCATCCTTACAAATTTATGATACCCAACCCACTTTGTGTTGGTCGAAATCTTGGTTAGCATTCCAAAGTGACTGGATGAAACACAAGGCGGTAGTCTCCTCTTCGGAAATGCTACACTCAGTGTGGACCTTCTTGGTCAGTGTCTTAAAGCAGTCTCTACAGAAGCGAATAACTGCACCGCACTTTAACCACTGGGCGCAAGTCTTTCAGTGTGGACGTTGTTAGAGAAGCACGGTGATTTTAACCTTACGCAATTACATATCTACTGGTATTTTAAAATGCGCGTATGCCTATTGATTAATCTTGTGTCGTCCTTCGGTTTGTGTTGCACCTGTGTTCTCTGGGTAAGCATTTTCGTTTTTAACCTAGCCGTCATTGTCAACATGGATTCGATTCCATACATGCTGATCGCTTCAAAACACACATCCCCTCCCTTCTCCCCAGGTAAATACAACAGCAACGGTTGAAAGTATCAGTAATATGTCCAAAGAAAAATGAAAAATTGCGTTTAAAATCAATGCTTAAAAGCGCTCTCATGCGGAACGGTTTTCTGTGGGCATAGGTCACGTGATCTTAGTAAGTGAACAAATGATTTCGGAATACACGCAATCGGGCTACATGCGCGAAAAGCCGCACTTCTGAATGAGATCAGATATTCTCGAGAAATACACTCATTTGCAAATCAATTTGGTTTTCACGAGAGACTAAACTGAATCTCTCGCTTATGATTCTGTCGTGAAAACCAAATTGATTTGCAAATGAGTGTACAACTCGAAAACATTTCAACTTGGGTTCAAGTAGAACATAAGGTTGACGGAAACTCGGGGACTGCGCCTACCTGATGAGCCCGAACTGGAAGGGCGAAACCGATCATGGGCTGTCAAAGAGTTTTCAGCAACCTTGTGAATATGTTTCCTTTATGAGATCAGACATTGTTATTGATTGCGTGACACCAGTAGAGTTAGCCATCAGTGTATTGTGCAAAAAAGAACTTTTTCAGTCGGGCTACGAAGAACGTGAAACAGAATAGTGGTGCGGGTCATCTCTAGCCTTCCAAAACAGTTTATACCATCTTTGCTGCCCAACCCATGAGCAAGCAGGAGTCGGAACAGAATTAGCATCTGGCGGTCCAAACCTCCGACCTCCAAAAACCGGTGTCCAAAACGCAATCCAGTGTGAAAGTAGAAAAATCCTCATGAGAAAATGGCAAACCAGAGCATCTGACATTCCCCGTACAGTGTGTGCTCTAATCTATATATCAAGCTACTTACGAGTAGACAAAAGTGAATCGACGGAATGATGTTAGCTCAAAACGGCAAGAGTCAACTTATCCGCATTTCCTATCGGGTGAAGTTCATCGAATGGCATCAAGGTAACGAACCGCTGGTCGGGTAAAGGTGTCAAAGCCAATAAATGATCTTCAGCCTAGCGTGAATAAATAAACACAACAGAACGGGCCGATAACGTGACAGGCCCGACCTCCAGCACCACCTGATCGATATAATCCAAAAGGTTAACCCATCCAGCGTCAAAAGTACAACTGAAGGCCCCTCCTTAATCGCCTAACACTGAAGAAAAATTGTCTTTCGAGGAATGTACTCATTTGCAAATCAATTTGGTTTTCATGAGAGACTCAACTGAATCTCTCGTTTATGATATTCTACAGCTGAATGTGTTGTACACAGGCCGACTCGTGTTTCAATTGGCACGATATTCGAGATGTCGCAGTATATTTTCATATAGGAAACTACTCACAAGGTTGCTGAAAACTCTTTGACAGCTCACGACCGGTTTCGCCCTTCTTGGGGCTCAAATGAGTGTATTTCTCGAAAACAGTCCAATTTGGATTCAAGTAGAACATAAGGTTGACGGAAACTCGGGGACTGCGCCTATCTGATGAGCCCGAACTGGAAGGGCGAAACCGGTCGTGAGCTGTCGACGGATTTTCACCAACCTTGTGAGTAGTTTCCTTTATGAAAAAAATAGTCATTATTTTATGCTTATCATTAGATTACACCATCCGGCTCGCTTCATGTTTATTGGAAGTGATTTTCCCACAAGCTGTTATGTTATCAGCTTGATTGTACGCCGATTGACAGGTTGATCGAATGTGGCGTCGGATGCGGGGCAGCTCACTGAACAGCCAATCAGAAGCAGAGCCATGAATGTTAAATATCAAAAGGCCCTCATTTGACTGCGTGTGACTTACTTTATGAATGATGTCTTGAGTCAGCTGACGAACAGAAGGTCTGTGATTTGGGCTTGGTAACCAGCAGCTCAGCATCATGTTCTAAAGGGGAACAAAATGGTTTAGTGAAAATGGAGTACGTTCCGTAAAACCGCCGGACTAAAAACACAAGCATCAGTGGAACTGCTGTCTGAATGATCTATGGTAATCTGGGGGGGAAGCTTATTGAGGAACTGGGTTTCATTCACATGAGATAAAGTGGTATATTTTCCGTTCTGGGAAATTCTGAGTGAGGTAATATAAGTGTGTTCAAAGCCTCACACTGGAAAGTGCAGTATTCCATTCCTAGAGTTCAGGTGTGGTCGGGTCCTAAAAGGACCATCACGTGACCTTGAAGCAATCGGACATGTCGTTCTCTGATTGACCATTTCAAGCTGTTAACTCTGGATAAGCGGTGATCAATTAGATAAAGCCATGTGATCAGCTGACTGGTCAGCAGTTGATTGGACGATGACTATCGCTGATTGACAAAACACACATTTTTAGCGAATATACACTCATTTGCAAACTAATTTATTTTTTTCGAGAGACTCACCTGGAACTAAGCTGCTGGTCAGCAGTTGATTGAACGATGACTATCGCTGATTGACAAAACACACATTTTTAGCGAATATACACTCATTTGCAAACTAATTTATTTTTTTCGAGAGACTCACCTGGAACTAAGCTGAATCTCTCGTTGGTGATGTTCTCAGGCAACTGAATGTGCTGCACCAGGCCGGCTCATGTTTCAGTCGCTACAATATTCGAAATATCGCGATACATGTATATCTTTGTAATGTACTACTCATAGGGTTGCTGAAAATCCGTCGACAGCCCAAGACCGGTTTCACCCTTCTTGGGGCTCAAATGAGTGTATTTCTCGAAAACAGTCCAATTTGGGTTCAAGTAGAACATAAGGTTGACAGAAACCTGGGGACTGCGCCTACCTGATGAGCCCCAACAAGGGCGGAACCGATCGTGGGCTGTCGATGGATTTTCAGCAACATTATGAGTAGTACGCTAACTTGATTTCTTTCCTCATGGGTTCCGCGTGATCACACGTCCAATGAGAATCAGCAGACTGTCGTCGGCAGGACCGACCGCAACCCACGCTACTGAGCCATCATTCCGCTCGCCGTTGTTTGGTGTGCGGACGTTGACACTGCACTGTGCCGGTCAGTGACAGACCTGTGAACTTTTTGACGCTACGAACGTGAACAATTGAGGTTTTTTGCTTACCCTTGTGTAAATAGTACCGTAGAATTACGAACCCAATTCTTCTTTTTGATATTCGGGATTGTCGACGTCACTCAAAATTTCCGTGTCGCGAACCTCAACATTGACTAACGTGGACGCTACACATGGATTGAAAACGTCGAGGTAAAAGGTGAGGGAGCCCCTTCTAAGTTGGTAACACCCCAAATTACTCTTTCGACCAAATGACCTTGTCCAGTGAACTGAAACGAAAAAATCTGACCTTGGAATGCTTTCTTCTCGCGAGTATTACTCAGCCTTGCTGTCTTTAGCACCGACAGAAGCAGGTGATATGAGGGTGTGGATCCAGAAGGGCACCAATTTACTGTTCTTCAGTGTGATTATTTTCCATAAGTTTCCATCAAAAATACTACTCCCTGAAAACCGTGTTGTGCTTGTTGTTCTGATTGAGCAGACACATTTTCGACTCCCCTCTCTTCAGTTTGCTTGGTATAACCTTTCACGGACAGAGAACCAGTAGAGTAGATGGAGATTGTGTGAGCCGGAAACAGCTGGGAGAATAATTCAGTGCATCGGTGTTTGATATCATTGTAACTGTGTAGACTACTGACGAAACACGCGAGTAGTATCCGCTCATGTGTTAAGGAATCGTCACTGCATCTAATGAGAGGTTGGAATGGAAGTTGTTCAACCGCTTTTCACTGTTTATTCATTATTGCTTGTTATTCGAACAATATCTAGGAAAGTTCCACAGGACGCTTGAATACGTTCATTTTTCAAAAACTCTGTACAAATGGGGCTTTTATATTCGTGTAGCTCGTATATGGCTGTTTCATGGAGATCAGTACGGAATGAGCACACGACGAACCACTCTTACCATCACTGGTTCACAAGTCCATTTTACTTAGAGCGTGGATCGTTCCATCGATTTGTAAGAAACATTGTGCAGAAGGGTGACAGGAGGACCATGTGAGCGAGTGTTACAGCCCAAAGGTTTCCTTTTCTACAACACTTTTGTAGAGGGAGGTGTTTAATCTGGTTCCTGTCTTCATGCAATTCTCAAATGTGTGTAACACGCTGGACACTCACTTTGACAGATCTCGTGCAATACCAGTTGCTACCTTCATCACGGCGTCCAGCGCACACTTCGGCAATAAATGAGGCATTATCTAAGTTGTGGAAGGGGTACCGCCGGGCATGAAGTTCAAAAATTAGCGTGCTGAAACGGAAATGTACGAAAAGACAAATGTCAAAAAAGTAGACGAGGTTTGTTTTGTTTCAAGCTGCATGTAGTGCGTACTGTAATGAGACTGGCTCCAGAACACCGAAATACTCACAAGCTAATGAACACCATCAAAGATCTTGGTCGCACGAGGCGTCCATGTGAATGAGACCATCAAGCATAAATTTCCGCCGATTATTACCAACCTGAGGTCTCACATCCGAGTAACATCTTACAAGACTTGGTGCCAGAATTCCTTATTCGCTTCACCCCTTCCAGGCGAAGATTGATTAGGGTTTGTTGATGTTCAACTTTACGCGGCACATGAACGGCAACCTCGGCAGTAGATCAGTTTACCGATTGACTGTCCCCAGTTCGGAAACCGAATAGGCTGCCCAATCTCCATCTGAAAAGATGAGTAGTCTCATGGAAGCTCACGATGGACCAGAGGCTAATCCCCATTCTTCGAGGGTACTCAAATGCAGTTGCTCTCTAGATTTTCTCATTTCCTAGTAGTTGGAACCTCTCACCCCAATGAACCCTACATCATTTTGACGTGAACACAATCATCGGCAATTGTGTTTTTTTACTCACTTGATGATCTGTCTTTTTTCAATGTTTGTGGAGTACATGATCTATCACTCGGCTTAGAAATGAAATAGCTATGGAAAATTAGAAAACAAGAAATTAAGACTTTGGTAACCGTAGTTTAGATCTTCGACAACGTAGCACGTCTACTGCCAGCAACAAATATCGACTTCTCTTCTAGCCAATCAACAACTGAAAATGTTAGTGCCTCTGATTGGTTGAATTGGAACGAGCATCAAAGCAATCGCTAGGTGTTGAACCGCTACTGACAGATTGCCCCCAGCAAGGTTCAACCGCGTATACATTTACTGCGTGTGCATTTACTCACCTAGACACGATGCCCATATTGACATGTGTTAACCTTGCGTTCAGTTACCGAACACACAATAATAATATGATTGCAGAATAAAAAGCAATAAATTAGGATTACACAACATTCGTAGGCCATAAGACAACCTATGTGTCAAGACTGTGTTCCTGAGAAGGGGCCTCCCATAATGGGTAGCTGCACCTATCTTGTACTCGATCTTCTGGTAATAACGATGTAAGATGATTCACATTCAGCTATGTAGGACTTCCTGTCACGAAGAGATTGGAACTTACTGTGGTGTGACGGTTCGCGCACCTCAGCGATCCATTGAGCTATATGGGGAAGTGTCCCCGTGACACTCACAGAGACTCTCACACCAGGTTGGTCGATGGTTAGAGGTCTGACGAACACAGTCTCCTGGCCCTCCAGGTTGGGGGTTGGAACATGTGGCGACTTGATCCGTAGAAATGGTAATGTATTAGCATTTCCAGTCAAACACCGCTGCCTTGAGCTAAGGCTGACATTATTCAAGCCCTCGTACCTTAAAAGCTACTGAGATGGATACGAACAAGTACACTGAAATGTTGAATGCTTCAAGCGGAGTTCGAACGTTTTCAAGGATATCATTCATTTCCATGTTGAGACAGAACAAAAGGACTCAAGCCCTCATACAACAATTTATCCGTCTATTGTTTTATAAAACAAGCGGTCTGCTCAAAGCGCACACTGAAAGAGAGAAATCATATGACAACTGCAACTAGTGTTCCCCCATGAAGCCGTACCGGACAACAAGACAGGGTGAAAGCCGATACCGTATACAAATAACCGCACCAACCGAGTATGCGACAACTCACCCGAAAGCATAAATATCTGTAGTCTCATTGAAAGCGCTGTCGCGGAAATAGAATGTGCCGTTCCACGTAAAGCGTTTTTTCTTCGGGCGGTTATTGGGACACTGTTGAGGCCTCAAACTTTCAGCGACTTGATTCAGACTTGTTTGACTTCCGACATTCTTATCTTCCGCGCTTGGTGGCTTTGACAATGACAACCGCTTTTCTCGAATCTCCGGATGAGTGGGACCGTGTGTCGGGGACTCCGACTCGCTCAAGCTCTCTTCCAAGTATCCCCGACCAGAGGTTGGATGCCGCCTTTGCTGAGGACGACTTAGGAACAATTCAGTTTGAGGACGGTTTATTCGTTTGGAAACGTTTTTGTAGAATTCTCGTTTGCTAAACAAATGGTGGCGGAAGAGCTCCGGGGCGACATACCTCACGCAGTCAGGCGAAATTGGAACACAGCTGAAGCGAATGTGTATTGGATATCTTATGCTACTAGTGGTTTACATGAGTAGTCAAAGTCAATTGACAGAATGGATTAATCACTCGTTTCAGGTTGCTGGATCTATTAGGCGACAGATTTGATTGTTAGATGGGAACATGGCTTAGTTCATGAGATCACCTGTCACTTCTCTACCGCCAAACGACTCATTAAAAAGCACAGGAAATTTCGTGCAATTAAATTAATCGAGTCGCATCAAATTATCTAGGTTCATTTGTTTGGCAGTTAATCAATATGTCTTTGCTCTCATCGGACAAAATAGCGTTTTCATAGACCGTAAATTGATAGGCATCTCCTGGAGTCGTTGCCGGATGAAAGCGACACGTGTTCAGAAGCCTGATCATCCACACACTCACAATGGAGTTTCGTGGTTCGGAATCACACGATGAGCCGTACTTCAGATTGGCTGATGAAAGCTGAAACCGCACGCAACCACTGCTCAGGTGAAGACTATTCGCTTCGTCGAAGTTGAGCGTAACTCACAGTAGGTAGGATAGATCCCAATTAGATGGGTACCTGTGTGAATAACGACAAAGCCTCAAATCAGTTCCCGGTATGAACCTTCCAAGCCAGTTTTCTCGTCAAAAGAAGCACCACAGTTGAGCAGCCTGTGGTAAACGCTCGTAATCAGGTCAGAAATAAAAGTACAGCGTGTGACAGTTGAGCAGCCTGTGGTAAACACTCGAAATCAGGTCAGAAATAAAAGTACAGCGTGCTGTGTTCTAGCTGTGTTGGGCAACAACACTGAAAACTCCCACGCCATCTGGGTGCGACATAGGTAACCTGCATTAAGTGGATACTGAATCACGATTGGCAATTGGGTCCACAATTTCAGCCAATCAGAGCCCTCCTGGATGCTAGACCGGCTTGATGCTTACCTTCTGGCCAATCGCTTGCGCGTTAAGCATCTGGGCCGTAGCAGCGCCAAACTGCTAGCGGTATGGCGACTTTGGTGTGCGATTCCGCCTAACACTGTGTGACACTAGCTTAGGTCAGACGTTAAACAACATCTACTACTCAAATATCACGAAAGACTGGTCATTTCTTCATTAAAAATCACTTGTTAAACCTACGTCTGGTAAGGACACTCCATTGACGCGTAGTCCGTTAGTGAGAGCACAACTTTGGGTTGAAGAAAAATGTTCCGACTTGTCAGATGTCGGATGATTATTGGCCTGTTCCGTGAGTGCAAATATTCCATTGCGTGGATAACTTGACGAAGAATTTGAAAAGGGAATCTTCTCGGGATTTTCTCATGCTGAACATGCAGCATTTTGTACAAGGATATACCATTGCAGGCACTGGAATCAAGAGAAAATAAATGTGACCGAAGAAAGTGAAACAGCCTGCTGAATTGTTTGTAAGTATATGCATGACATGGATAGAACGTAACGGAATATAAAGGCCAAGTCATGATTTCCTAATGCCTGTACACCAGCTGATCAGCTACAACTCAAATGATCCCCAACACCGCATCCAGCTTAGTTGTACCCATTCCTTGCTGAGGTTCGTGAATCTTGACGCCGGAATCAAACACGTGGTCAGATTTGTGGCTATCACACTGGCTTGTAGGCAATCATATGTCTCACTGGGAGGTTCTACCTGGGCTTTGGGGTTCAATGTGCACCTACTTTGAGCCATAATCTTATGTCCAGGCTTAGACGCTCTAACAGAATCCCAGCTTACAACTATGGTCCCTACAACTGAATATACTGCCATGCCACATAGGCCGGGTCTCCCTATGTGCTGCACACAGCAGGACAAGTAAACGAATACAAGATACTGCTAGCACCCCCTTCTTTCACTTTCACGTACCGTTCCCATCGATAACGCTCTCCTTTCACGCCCTTCAGTTGGGACAGTTGATCCCGGTTTTGCAGCAGTTGCGTGTCACCGGTTGTTGACATCCTCAGACAACTCGGAATCAATCCTCGGTGTCCAAATCATCCGGCTGCTCTATTATGCTCGCAGTCTGAAGCAAGCAGGAGTTCTCACAATGGACTCGCTTGATATGTGGTGGATGGCAGGAATAAAAATGCAAGATGCAAACACAGTAACTGAGCTAACTGTCTTATCACTCTCCGTTTGGTTCTGACTGAGCACTTCTGTCAATTCAGAACCCGCCGCGGTAGGATGTGCAGGAGTTGGAATCGTCATAAATCACCGGATGGAGTGATCCTTCTTGACTGGATACCCGTCTCTGTGCTGTCCGTCAGGCGTAGTCCATAAATCAGTCTCGCAAGCGTGAACTGAATAGCCGTTTCTTCGTCGTATCCGGTCACGCCCCAACCGACTGGATTTCTGACATCATCAACAAAACTTTGAGTGCCCTTTCACGGTGACCCAAAAGCTCAGAATTTGGATGCGCAGATGAACAGATTCAGAGCATCTGGGGCTCAACTGAGCACAAGACTTGCATTGGACTCGGTGAGTATGGATAAAGGAGGAAGACCGCTCCAATCACAAACAGTTTTTATACGGTGCTAAATTTCGGAACAAGCGGAATAGCTTGACTGCGTGATGCCCTCTAACAGCATGCTAGCTATCGACCGAATTGACCACATCGCCATCAATTACGGATGGCGTGGATCACTAACCGACGGTTGCTTCTTACGGAGCAGATATTCATTAGGATTCCCTTCGTTCTCCACTTCTCGGGGACGCACGGGAGTCAGGGTCCAGGATATGATTCACGTGATCCCTGTGTGCACGGCTGGATACGCCGTCGATCGATGTCAATAGCATTTTCGTCCTCAGTTTCTGTCCAGATTTTCTGAGTGAGTGCCTGGGTGTATTGGCATCTCAGAATATTTGTGGTAGAGACTAGCACTAATTCCCTCCAATTGTGTCACTTTTCCCGCGATAACGCTTTCGAATAAATTATGGTTGAACGGTGACAGAGCATCAGCACCGATGTATCGTCGACGATGATTGTGAGAACTTAGACCTCTACCTGTCTAACCAGGACTTCGTAGCTATACGTCGGGGTAACAGAAACTGAAGCAACTAAGCAATCACGATATTACATAGATTGTTCTTCGTCACACGTGCAATAAAAAGCGTTATTTTTGTGAAAACTATTTACCTAGGATGTGAAAGCGCACAGTGATGTTGGAAAAATTGTCATACCTATGAAGACTGAAAAGAACGTAAATCTCGAATGAATCAGGATACTTCTGAAGTCAGTAGACGAGCAACAGTAGGAATGCCAGATAGATCATGGAAAAGCACTGCAGTAGCGGTATTTTTCTCAGCTTAATTCTCGGTCGGAGCCTCACGAGCTAGCGTTCACGTCAAAACAACACGTCAAAACACCACCAAAGGTGCCCAAAACGCAGTCAGGAACACTTGTAAAGCACTTCATATATATAGCGTAGGCGGTAAAAACTTTCCGGAAATTCTGACGCGTTCTGGATGCGGCATTGGCAACCGGAATTCGGCCAATACTGGATCCAGACCTTCGACCAATCAGATCTCGGCTTGGTGTCGGACCGACAAGCGTCCCGAATTTTCGGCCAATCTTGAGTGGGATAGGCTTCTCGGCCGCAGCACCGCCTGACTGCGAGCGGTAGAATGGGATCCGTGTGGAATTCCACCTAACAAGCACGAAATTTAAACACCTAAGGCAGTCCCTCAGACTGGGACAAAAATTTCGATCCGTCTCGTCAGTTTTCGCTATAAGGAGATTTCGGGCCGTTGAACGTGGAGTACTACTCAGTCGTACGTACGAAGACCCCGTTTAATGCTACTATGGCTCTGATCGGATATAAAAATCTCCAACGTTCAGATTTTAGCTTCAGATGCATTTGATGACAGAGAACTAGTATCGATACGCTGACAAATGCTCAGAGTTTGTGATTCATCCAGAGAGTAATCGGTAAATGGTGTTTCCAAGTCATTCTGCGTTTGAATCAAGTTCCTTGAAAAAGACTCCCTCCTGTCCTAGCTCATTCGGTTTAAGTAAGCCACACCAAATGGTTGATGAATGGATTCAGTTTTCATTCTTATTATGGCTCGTCAGCAGTACACATTGTTGGGCATGCCGGGATTCGAACTTCGGATACTTGACATGTGTGATGAATAGGTTATCGCTACTCCGCCAGCGCAGGCTCGCCGTATCTGAAGTGCCACTCCAAATACCCAACGTGTTCATGCTTGAGGTGGGCTACCAAGGTGCCAAGCCGTCCAACGACAATTCAGTAACTATCCTGATCGAGTCGGCCGATCAGTTCGCTTGTCAGGACTTTTCAGTCAAACAGCTCCACAGAAATCAATGAAACCTAGTCCAAAATGGTACCATCAATGAGTAAGGAAGGTCGCATCCCCCAATAGAGATAATCAGTCGGTCTCCATCACTATAAGTCGGCTTTTCAAAGCGTGCTTCAATAGTGAACCTCTTCTCCCAAAAGGGTAACACTCCTGATCGTTCTGATGGATTGGTCTCTCCACCGCAACTACCCAGCTTCTTCTAGCCAACCGCTACACGAAGTGAGTGATACAGCTCGAAGACAGTCGTGTTCTGTCGTGAGAAAGAACCTGAACTAAACAAATAGTATAACGAATAGGCCGGAGCAAAGTGCAACATACTCACCTTGTAACGATGGCAAAGTTTGGTGGTTCTGCGCAAGCCCCCATAAACAAAGCAATGTTCTCATGTCTGGTCATCGTGAGCCGCATCACATCTTTCCAAAACCGAATTCGTTCTTTACGGGTCAATGAACCGAACAAGTGCACCATGACTTCTCCATGCCACTCGCCTCTGGACAGATGAACAAAGAGAGGGGATTCGCGCAATCTAATAAGTAATCGACATTACATCGGTGTCCTTCAAATGATCGCAAAAGTTGACTAAGCGTTTACTCAAGCAGGTAGATATTTGGCCTACTTAACGTTGGGCACGTTGAAATCTTTACGTAAGTGTTGTTTACTGTAGACAGTTGAGCAATTTCTGTATCGGTTCTTGGTCCCTTGTGGTATTTTAAAAGGCAATGTGACTTGAGACAGCCCTGTATAGAGACAAGAGAAGAGTCTTACAGTTGTATTTATAGGATCAATGCAAAATGTTCCACAAGTTTACGCTATAAACTTCGTGAGTGGGAGAGAAGCGTCGAGATATACTGCTGGATTCTGATTGGCTAACATTCTGACCAATCAGAGCACACCTTCCTTTGGTCCGAAGCCCATATGCGTCATCTGTCTAATCGATGTGATGTTCGGTTTTGAAGAGCAACTGTCTTCCCGGATAATGAGAAACGCTCGCTTATATTGGAATGTAATCTTTGGTTTGAAGCTGCTATTCGACAGTCTACTATCGGCTGGACTCATTTGTGGTGTTCTTCAGAGAGACCTACTATCCAACTGTTTTACACCTTCCGCAACATTCATTTGGACACAACAGGAGTGAAACGCCCGGTTACAAATTAAGTAAAGTCAGAACTAAACTTCCATTCGTGGTACCCTTCACATGTATTTACCGCAAAAGGTCCTTCCAGCTGGAAACGATACTCATGACATCCAACTAGGCTGCCTGATAAGATACTACTCATAAATTTCCTGAAAATTCTTCGACAACGCACTACCACTTTCGTCCTTCTTGGGGCTCATCAGTTAGGAGTAACCAACAAAGTTATGTTCTACCTGAACACCGTAATGTAAGATCGGAACGTTTGTGATATTTCGTTGAATTTCATTTTAACCCAATCACAGTTAGACTACTAAATAGAACGAAAAAAGACGATAGGCATGTCTGTGTAATGTACCACTCATAAGGTTGCTGAAAATCCATCGACAGCCCACGACCGGTTTCGCCTCTTTTGGGGCTCATCAGGTTGGCGCAGTCGCCGGGATTCCATCAACGCCTTTGGCGGGACAACCTCTAACAACGAGGCACGCAGCGGTAAAAATGGGCAGATATTTCTCCTCGAGTTATCGAAATATGCATCGAGAAGTCAGTTACGGGTGTTTCGCACAGATATATCAGTTTGGTTGAATGGAGATGCTTAGGTAGATGGCTATTAGTGGGATTCTGCATTCCGGGGAGAGCACCGTATCAGCCCAGAAAATCTGGAAACAATGCTTTTGTGAAAAAGCCCCCCAGAATGGTGTAAACTCTGGAAGTGTCCTACCTTGATAACTAGCGGGTTGCAGCTGAGCACCAAAGCCATAAACTAATGTAGGAGCGGAATTCCAAAAAAATAATCGTCCAGGGAGAAAGGTCAGTGGAACACGATTTTCCCAAGTTAAAATTTTCGTGGACTTCTTCTAGAAATGGACGTTCTTTCCCTCTTTAAGGGAAACATTACTTCTGTGATGTTACTGGGATGACTAGGGTTCACCAGCGTCATCTAGGATGTCTTACTTTGCGGGATGATAAAGTGTGGTTCGCAAATCATCGAAGCTATTACACCGTTCCTTCATTGTTTTCGGTACGTTTTTGATTGGTCCATTCCGGGTTTGTGTTGCGTTGTGGTCCCCTTTTTTGAATTCGGTTGCGCACGATGATGGTTTCTACTTCTGGCTGTTTTCCTTGCTTCAGTCTAATTAACTCATTCATAATTTGCCATAATATCATCCCCTTGAGTCTGATTGGCCCTTTATCCTTTCCCATTTAATGTAGTTTTTCCTTCCTCGCATGGCTGAGTTGGGTGTGCTTGGGTAGTCAAGTGGACACTTAATTTGTATAATTGTTCTTTATCCTTCTTCGATTTATCGGGTCGATGTTAGTCCTGGAAGGTGGGTTTATCTTACTTCGCTGAATGTGGGAAAATTCCCCACGAGAAAACAGTCAATATGTGACCACGCGATGTGGTTTTCGTTAGTGAAGGATTAGTGATGCTATCTCGTGTCTTAGTGATCACCCATTCATGGTCAAGCGGTTATTTGTTCAACCAATGACCCGTAGTTTGCCGGTTCGGAGCTGTCTCGAGTTTTGTAAGATGCGCATCGTTGATGATTCTCAACGAGTATGAAAGAGCTTCTCGACTTTTCACCATAGGCTGGCTTCACTGATACGACTAAATCCCCAGTGAACTTAGACTGTCACCAAAATCATGACCGAAAATCGGTTAGTGCAACGGAAAAGTGAAGTGGTGTGAAATTCAAGTTGAGGGAGAGCGTGCCCGGTTGATAAATCGTCTCTCCACACCAATGTCTGGGATCTTACCACTGCTCGCTCTCCAGGAACCACATCCACTCACAGTCTCTGGGTTGAAGTACCAGCTAAATCACCAAACAAGCGAATAAAAGATGAGAGCTAATCTTCCAGCTTTAATACACTTACGGTGCCTGGTTTTCATGCTACGCGAAGGATTCACGAGGGCTGGGATTCTGCCAGGTTACCCAAACCTAGACAGGAGAAGTTGAGGTTCAGAGGTCGGATTCCCGTCAGTAAATTCGCGCTCTAATCGCTGGGCCATCTGGCCATCATTCCCCACTGTCCATATGTGAACTCGTAGCTCCTTCCACCATTCCGTTTTCAACCACCAGTGACCACTTTCAAAGCTGTGGATGCCACCCTTGGTCTTGGACGGAGTGTCCTACTCAGTGACAACCAACATGAATTGATGCGATGACGTAATATCGGTGGCTTCCCAAGTTACTTCAGCCACCTGTGATCATCGATTCAGGATATCAATGATTAGGCTGAATTCGTTTCGCTCAATATTTCCAATGACTTCAAACTAGAATGCTACCAGAGCTCCCTTTTCACAACGATTCACCTGCATCCTATGCTTCTCAACCAGATGAGAGGCCTTTTATCATCCGGTTTCTTCAGAGTTGCCTTGATGAGACTGTTTCACGGATTGGCAACGTCACTGCCGGCGTCCCACGATGCTTCGCCGTACATCATATCGTTCTTTTTGCCATTCATAAGTGACTTCTTTTCATCCGTTTTTCGTGTGCACCTATGGTTTTTACTATGTGGTATTCATCAAAAACCTACGTTTAACCCCGTCACAGCCATCGCGAACAGTGGTCAGGTACCCATCAACATCTCTTCATGTTGCAGTTTTCCTGCGGCGTTCCGACCGCGAACACGTTTGCAACCTAGCTGCCAAGCTCGGTGAACTGATCAACCCTCTACTTCAACCCAGTGCCTCGGTCGATAAAAAAATAAATGGCAGTTGATGCCCGTCAACCAGACAATCCCAGCGTCGAGTGCTAGACGGCAAGTTAGCGGAAAATCAATAAATTTTTCATTTGGAGGGAATAATTGAAAGAATTTCTTCTGGAAAAAGTTTCCAAACCAAAAATATGTACATATTTATTCAGGCATATCAAATCAATATAGCTATGTCTTCGCGTGTCAGCCAATATTGATTGCCCAATTGGGAAAAACTCACACCCTGGGTGGAATCAAAATTTTATCGGTTATTTGTGAGAACTGTGTGGTTAGTCGTTCATTCACTTGAGCAAGAAGAAGCCAACCAAATGGGTCAGAATGTAATAAACGATTGTGTGCTCTATTGAAGATTTTACACCCCGCAGATAGAACCAGGCAACAACTATAGGTCTTCTGTGACCCGTTTAGTATCTCAGATTTCCTGAAACCAAATTACGGCATCAGTGATAACAAGTGACCAGGATGCTCTAAGGGTTGAAACACCAGGAGAAAATGGACCAACGCATCAGCTGGAACCACAGCAGTTCCGGTGTGAGCAGTTTTGTTGATAGATCCGGGAGATTGCGATAGTTTAATCGATAAAATCCAACACGTGATTTGAATTCTGCTATGGAATGATGAATGGCCTAGTTAAGTGAAAGCTAATCCCACCACTCGTCAACCGCTAATGACCGAACGCTTGAGGTCTCAACTACCGCAAATTTGCGGGTTCGAAAATCCCTCGGAAGGGGGTTGTGAGATGCGTATTGTGGATCGTTCCCAATAAGAAAGAAATGATGTTAGAACACTTTAGCTTTCGAGAAATACACTCATTTGCAAATCAATTTGGTTTACACGAGAGACTCAACTGAATCTCTCGTTTAGGATATTCTACGACTGAATGTGCTGCACACGGGCCGCCTCATGTTTCAGTTGGCACGATATTC
>NW_008751730.1:1209692-1211314 GCF_000715545.1 Opisthorchis viverrini | reverse complement strand
ATTCCCCACTGTCCATATGTGAACTCGTAGCTCCTTCCACCATTCCGTTTTCAACCACCAGTGACCACTTTCAAAGCTGTGGATGCCACCCTTGGTCTTGGACGGAGTGTCCTACTCAGTGACAACCAACATGAATTGATGCGATGACGTAATATCGGTGGCTTCCCAAGTTACTTCAGCCACCTGTGATCATCGATTCAGGATATCAATGATTAGGCTGAATTCGTTTCGCTCAATATTTCCAATGACTTCAAACTAGAATGCTACCAGAGCTCCCTTTTCACAACGATTCACCTGCATCCTATGCTTCTCAACCGGGTGAGAGGCCGTTTATCATCCGGTTTCTTCAGAGTTGCCTTGATGAGACTGTTTCACGGATTGGCAACGTCACTGCCGGCGTCCCACGATGCTTCGCCGTACATCATATCGTTCTTTTTGCCATTCATAAGTGACTTCTTTTCATCCGTTTTTCGTGTGCACCTATGGTTTTTACTATGTGGTATTCATCAAAAACCTACGTTTAACCCCGTCACAGCCATCGCGAACAGTGGTCAGGTACCCATCAACATCTCTTCATGTTGCAGTTTTCCTGCGGCGTTCCGACCGCGAACACGTTTGCAACCTAGCTGCCAAGCTCGGTGAACTGATCAACCCTCTACTTCAACCCAGTGCCTCGGTCGATAAAAAAATAAATGGCAGTTGATGCCCGTCAACCAGACAATCCCAGCGTCGAGTGCTAGACGGCAAGTTAGCGGAAAATCAATAAATTTTTCATTTGGAGGGAATAATTGAAAGAATTTCTTCTGGAAAAAGTTTCCAAACCAAAAATATGCACATATTTATTCAGGCATATCAAATCAATATAGCTATGTCTTCGCGTGTCAGCCAATATTGATTGCCCAATTGGGAAAAACTCACACCCTGGGTGGAATCATAATTTTATCGGTTATTTGTGAGAACTGTGTGGTTAGTCGTTCATTCACTTGAGCAAGAAGAAGCCAACCAAATGGGTCAGAATGTAATAAACGATTGTGTGCTCTATTGAAGATTTTACACCCCGCAACACTCCAGGCAACAACTATAGTCTTCTTTGAACCCGTTTAGAATCTCAGATTTCCTGAAACCAAATTACGGTATCAGTGATAACACGTAATTAGGATGCTCTAAGGGTTGACACGTCAGGAGAAAATGGACCGACGCGTCAGCTGGAACCACAGCAGTTCCGGTGTGAGCAGTTTTGTTGATAGATCCGGGAGATTGAGATAGTTTAATCGATAAAATCCAACACGCGATTTGAACTCTGCGATGGAATGATGAATGGCCTAGTTAAGTGAAAGCTAATCCCACCACTCGTCAACCGCTAATGACCGAACGCTTGAGGTCTCAACTACCGCAAATTTGCGGGTTCGAAAATCCCTCGGAAGGGGGTTGTGAGATGCGTATTGTGGATCGTTCCCAATAAGAACGAAATGATGTTAGAACACTTTAGCTTTCGAGAAATACACTCATTTGCAAATCAATTTGGTTTACACGAGAGACTCAACTGAATCTCTCGTTTAGGATATTCTACGACTGAATGTGCTGCACACGGGCCGCCTCATGTTTCAGTTGGCACGATATTC
>NW_008751730.1:1208343-1209452 GCF_000715545.1 Opisthorchis viverrini | reverse complement strand
GACACCCGGTGCCTCCCCCCCCTTGAGGACCCCCGAGGGCTAAACCGGCCGTGGGCTGTCGAACAGTTTTCAGCAACTTTTTAGCTTTCTTTAAGCATCGAGTGACTTCATTTGCAGGACGAAACCTCGAATGATCATTTCAGCAAATGCTGGTGAGGCGGTGGTGATACGCTGGTATTGTAATCAAGGATTGTATTCAAATTCCCGTGTGCTTGACCACTACTCGTCTCTTATTGGCGCACCAAGACAAAAGAACTACGCAGAAGAAAGCAACGAATTGGACAACTACCGTAATTAATCAAAAGTAATTCGAACTATCCTAGTCACGTGCTGTTCACCCTACCGAACATTTTGTTTCCCAAAACATGGACTGGAGATTCGACCGTGTGATTGAACTCATCATCAGGATTCAATCATACATCTATTTCTCAGCATTTTCCTGGTTCTCAGGATGTGTAGATGTTAAAAAGAGGGTCACGTGACAGATTTTTATTCCAAGCTACGCTTAAAACCAAATTCCGTTGTGAAGCTCGTAACTTTTTCAAAGCGTTTATGCTCGTACCTCTGTGTGGGACAGTCTGATTGTCGTATACCAGACTGAGCTTTAAGGCATTCCGACATCAAGATACTAGAGAACCAAAATCTAAGACCAGTTTTGTATCTTATGCCGGCAATCATCTCTGCCATACCATGACAAAAGCTAATCAAGACATCAAAACCGTTCGAACGATACACTTATAACCAATAAACTCCAGTATTTCCGAAGCAACGCCCGAGGAGGATGAGATCCAACAACGGCGAAACCGGTCGCGGGCTGCCTAGGGGGTTTTCAGCGAACTTGTTAGTAGTTTCATCCAAGAAACTGTACTTTTATATTTTGAACGAATAAGAGGAAACAGTTGTGGAACACATTCAGTTGAAGGATATCATAAACGAGAGACTGGTTGGGATCCATCTGAGTCTCCATTGAAACCAAATTGATGTGTTAGCGGAATGAACTCATTTGCAAACAAATTTCGTTTTTTAAGAGAGACTCACCTGGAACCCAGCTGAATCTCTCGTTTATGATGATCTCAGGCAACCGAATGTGCTGCACCAGGCCGCCTCAT
>NW_008751730.1:1192984-1208226 GCF_000715545.1 Opisthorchis viverrini | reverse complement strand
AGTTCCAAGAAGGGCGGAACCGGTCGTGGGCTGTCGACGAATTTCCATCAACCTTATGAGTAGTGCATTACAAATTGATGTGTATTTCACCAATTACCTCACCTGATTTTGAACCAAGCTAACTCTCTTCGAAATTTTGCCTTGATCCCAATATTTTTTTGTTATTTTTTCTGTTCTGAATGAGGTACCCGATAGTGACCTAAGATGGACAGTCTTGTTCTTTTTACCAAGAGACAAACATTTTCGTGATGTAGACTAGACAGCCATCAATCTAACCGTTCAGCTGTAGCACCCTTTCGGTGCCTAACTGCCATGCCATCCGAAAGGAGCACGAGGGCTAGGATACCGCCAAGTTGCCCAAAGCTAGACAAGGCAAGTCGAGAGGTGGAGGTCGGGTTCGAACCATGGACCTTCTGGTTGGTAAATTTGGGCTCTAACCACTGAGTCATCTCACCACTGAGCCATCTAATATCCTTTTGTAGATCTAATAAATATTGTGAGCTGCGTTCCGTCAAAAACCGACAATCACTCATCAACTCTTGCCCTGTTTAGACTGAACAGACCCAGGCAGGTCCAGGTTGCAGCTGTAACTCTTAGCCGCATACAGATTGATGACAGCGAGAGGAGATTCGGAAAGCCTCAGTTGAGATTTCTTCCGGTTGAAAAGCCAAGAATAACAGTTTCATCCTTATTGGGAACCCTGAGAAGTATACATCTCATGAAACTTAACCGAAAAGTTCCTTACCTTCACACCTGATTACTTTTTTCCATTAATATGAAGAGGAAATGCCACACCTGCATCACACAGAATGAGGAGTCAGCAGAATCTTCTCGTCCTCGGAAGCATGTGCTCCCACAAGGGAAAACCATGTTGCAAAATATTCGCCCGTATCAGTCAGTCAACACGTTCGCGTTCTCAAATGCCATCTTTCCAGATGGACACCGCGGGATGGGAAAACCGGCGTCAATGACCTTGATAGATATGTGAACGTCATGTAGAGCTGTGGAAGCTTGAAGGAATGTACTTCAGTACACTGTACATCATTGAGAACTCAATTCAGAAAGAGCAGGTATTCTAAGTCTGCAGAGATCACCTACTGAATGGCATCTCATTCAACAAGATAACGACTGGTTTGGCCTCTGCGAACCTATTACTCTCTATTTGTCTGCTCTTAGGGGGTATGAGCGTATGTCAAATATTTTTATATTCAAATCATAAAAGCCTGATCTAGTGGGCATTTTTCGGATCACAGGGAGTTTGAAGGAATAATGGCAGAACAGTTGAGGTATACGCTTCAGCAGGCATAACTATCTATGACGAAAGCGAACACACGACAATTGACGTCTCCCCTACAAAAAACGTGACTGGATAAAACTTCGATCGGTTGTTCTGACGTCGGTCCTCTGATAGGCTAGAATAACTTCAAGGTCACCACTAACACCTTCGATCATTTGTCTGGTGTGATTGCCGAGGGGCTCGTAAAAGAGCTGTTCCAAAGAACACGAACAAGTTGCTCACAGGTTTACTCCTTTTTTTGTCCATTTTTGGAAGAGTGGTAAAAGCAAACTCTGTGACGGCTTTTCAAAGTCAATGACAAGGTCGTACTAAATGAAAGCGCACCCCGCCGACTTGGAGTCAGGCGAGCGTAAATGAAAAAAGAATTGCGTCCGAACTAGTTTAACTGACCTGTAGATAGATTTCCGAGGTCCCAGACCGATGCACTCGGTCAGTTTGATATCACGAAATAGGATACTAAATTCACAGTCCGAATATCTGAAAAACGCAAAGCACCCAATTAGCAATTACGACGAGCAACGCTCGACCTTGAAAAGACCGGTCAAAGTCGGTAGTATCATAGAAGGGATTCAAATTTGTAGGGGGGGACGAACGGCCTGACACTTCGAGTGTCTCATACTTCCACTTTTTCGTACCATAGACCGAGTCGTTACAGGGGTTATCGTTAAACAGTGATCATTTGGTACAAAGCAGCTGTCAAAAACGTGGCATTATTTCGAACTAGCAAAGGATCATCCACATCATTCGGATAGACTCATCGTCAGGCTACCATTTATGCTCAATGAACGAAGCAAATGAGCAATTCTATGGAAAACGACCCAGCTTCAGTGTCATACAAGACTTTGATATGCAAAATTTGCAGATCCATGTGCAAAGGGACGACTGGTAGCTAAATCACTGACGATGAACTTCGACAAACACAGTCATTTTTATATCAATTTCGTCTGACGGGAGACTCGCCAAGAACCTATCTGATGTTCGCGGGCGGTCGAACGGTCTTCAGCAACCTTATGAGTAATTTTCTTTATGGAAATATACTGCGATATCTCGAATATCGTACGAATTGAAATATGATGCGAACTGTGTGTACCACATTCAGTTGAAGAACATCATCAATGAGAGATTTACTTGAGTCTCCCGTGATAACCAAATTGATTTTCGAATGAGTGCATTCGTCGAAATCGGTCCATTTTGGGTTCACGTAGAGCATAAAGCTAACGGAAACTCGAGGATTGTGCCTACCTGATGGGTCCGAAATAGAAGGGCGAAACCGGCCATGGGCTGTCGAAGAGTTTTCAGCAACCTCATGAGTAGTGTATAAACGATGGAGTTCTTTCAGTAGCTTAGTCAGAGTGACCGCAGTGTCGCCAGGAAGCGGAGATCTATCAAGAACTATCATGAGATAGCAGACAAGTTGATCAGCAACAGTCTTCAAGTTCATTGGTCGACCAATGCGTTTCCCAAGGAACATAGAAGAATGCACCTGCACCCCTCGTCGTTGGTCATTCTCCGTACCGGAGTTCCAAAAGTCAGTGTGTTCCCGTGTTTGAGATCCTTCGTGGGAAGATATAAGGGTAACGGTCCGGAGACAAGATTTCGGCAACTTCATTGACTCGAACATAACCACTCAGTTCAATTGCTTACCAAGGCTGTTGTCGGAGACGACCCTATTCTAAAGTAGTCTTTCGTAAGGGTTTTATAGGACTCTGGAGTTTGACCGGGAGCATGCTATCGATGATGTAAGCTACGTCAACAACAACAGTTTTAACAATGCGTTTTACGGTAGGTACTGTGAACATGAGCGTCTCTCGCTGTACAACCCAGGCACAGATATTATAAGTATGGAACGTGGACAGATAAGACAAACACCGTTTTTAGTCACCTCAGATAAAAATTCCGCATTATATATCTTCATACCTGAGTGTGTGTGTGTGGGGGGGGGCGGTTGATCCGCCTAATGAATGAGGAACACGGAGAAACGTACATGGGTTTACCAGTACAAGTGTACAAATCTGGGTATCATAAACAAAAACTGATGCTTTCCTATTGAAGTGGTGTTTCACTATGATGATGACTGGCTCATAACCGCAAGAAAAACTGACGTCCGCTTTAACGATGTGAGAAAAACGTGAACATCGTTTTGTTCAAAATGGTTGAACAATTCAAAACTAAACTAGCTATTTCTTGAGGTACAAAGAGGACACAGCGGGTCGCATTCCAAATAGAATGTATACAACACGGAACATTCCAGAAACTGGTCGTACCTTCGGTAGTAGAATTAAGACGTATGGTTCCCATCAGGAAGGTTAGATGCCTGAAAGTAACCAATGAATGCCCGAAACCTACTAAGATCCTCAACCCCGTTAGATGCTGACCAGATAGACAACGCCCCCGCAATATGCAGCGCATCACAGTCGTGTATCAAAGCCAGACAGCGTGAGTCAGCGTTGGATCAAGGTCAAACAACGCCCCCTCGATATGCAGTGCGTCACAGCCTTGTGTCNCGAGTCATTGTTGATCAGAATCAGACAACTCCCCCGCAATATGCAGGGTGTCGCAGCCCCGTACTAAAGCCAAACCGTGTGCGACAGCATTTGACCTAGTTCAGACAGTGGCCCTCCAATAAGTAGCTTTAGACCGTTGTACTTTCGCACTCGCATGCACTCAGGCTCTCACACTCGCTTGTTCGGAATAAAGCTGTTGTGTTCCTTATCGGTGAGTCTTTTCCCAGCACTAGGTGGGGTCATCAGTCAGATACAACAGTTTCCGAACAGTTCCATTCATCTTGAAATTGTTGCACATAGCCAATATAACGTTTGATCTAGGAAGATCCTTTCAAAGGCCCAACAAAAAATTATGACTGTTCATCGAGTGCTGGAGACAATCGTGGTTTAGATGTATGCATACCTCTACAATCTATTGATTTTTGTTAAATTGTCCGCTACTTCATGTCAAACACTATACTGGTAGTCAGATTAACCTCTATTGTGTGTGAATGGATCAATAGTCCTCAGTTTCACTCTTCTGTTTCCTACTCATTGTCATCATCTTCAAATTCATTGATTTGAATCATGAAATTGGGCGATTCGTTGTCTGCAAACGGACTCCACGGATCCCACTCAGACTGAGCTGTCCGAGCGTGATTCTGTTAGACCAATCGGGTGCAGTCTAGTCCATTTGAGCCCAGCTGGTATCAGTCATTTCCTTCAGAATATGTCTACCGGAACATTTTCACATCCGTACACAGCTCGCCCCTCTTGAAATCACATTCGTTCTATGCATAACCAGACGCATCCTGTTTGCCTGTTTTGCTAAGCTTCGTGTTAACCTGATATAGGTCAACTTCGTAGATCACATGATCTCACTCTGCAGGTCACGGTGGTACGCAGAGGTGGCTGCATCTGACAGAGATAAAACCAGATTGACTTGGATTCTGACAGATGCCTACGCAGAGGCAACCAAAACTAGTTTTGTTTTGCATGAGTCCGTAAAAGTGCACACCTGGCGCTCATGAGTACCGGATACTGCAAAATGATAGAAGAATGAGTAAAAGTGGCGCGCATCACCTACCATAGAGCATTTGGGGGGGGGGGCTACTGAGTTGGGGGCAGTGGTAACTCGACTCGATTTCATCGATATTCAAGTGTATCACGAAGAAACCAGCTGAAACGTTTCAGAATCGCACAATAGCAGACTGAGCTTTCGTGAGCAGTCCTCATCGGTGGATGAACCCATTAACACAATCGGTACGTCGTTTGAGGCGTTGTACAAATCAACCATGTCGGTAAGGGTTCAAAACACTCGCCTTGCTCGAACGTGATGAATCAGATTCATCCAGTCTGCTTTCGTGTAATGATCGTAACACACTCACCCAGCATGTCAGGTGTCCAGATTTCAAACTCTTGCACTTTGAAACTCTATGCACCACTCACGGCCTCTAATAAGAGCAAAACTCGAGTCGATTATTTTGATTTGAGCTCAACAGAACAACACCACCGGAGCAGGAAGAAGTCTGTAAAAACGAGAATGATGTGAACGCAAAGGTTTATCTTATACTTGGTCACACCATCTCTAACTGAGTGTTTACTTACCTGGAACATGAATTTTCGCTTGTTGATGACTGTGAATTCTCGTCAGCGGGATTGTAGTCTATGTGGGAAGATTGATAAAGGTGGATGAAGGTGAATGGATTTGTAAAACCAGGTTGACCTGACGGTAAAGGAAATCCACAGGGTGAACAGGCTAACTTTTCTGAAACTCGGCTGGAAAAATGAACTACCTCCCAAGATCAGCCGCTTCTCGGACAACTGTTCAAGGCCCAAGCGGAGTGTATTAGAATAAAGACAAAAGAATAAGACAAACTACCTGTGAGGGTAAGAAAAAAAGTGGAATGAAAGTTCATACGTCAAGCTGACATGACCGATAAACTTCCACATGGTTAGTTAGGAGTTCATATCTAAAAAAAATCAAATTTATGGGCAGGTCCAGTGGCTGGTAGATAATGAAACAATCAAAAATTATATCTAGTCATTGTTTTACGCGGACTGACTGAACTGATTAGTAGAGGGCGGTCACCATGGCTTTTTCATTCCCAGAGTTTTGAACTGGGGTCATCATCTTACCACTCAAACAGTAATGATTTGGACTCCGAACTGGGTCGGTTTTCAAATGAACTTTTATTCTCCAAGTGAAATTACTCTGCGCCCAATGGCCTAAAAACCCTTTATGGCTGTTCCTCTCTTAGTGGGAATCGCTAGCGGTTCGAATCTAGCGAGACCCAAGGACATTTCGAACCTACGACCGCCTAGCTACTGATTGCACTCTAAACCATTCAGCCTCTGAACTTCCCCTGTCTAGTTTTGGGCAAACTGGCAGTATCCCAGCCCTCGTGTTTCCTTCGCGTGGCATGGCAGTTAGACACCAAAAGGGTGCTATAGTTGAACGATTTTTTCGAAAGGCTGTGTCGAAATTATACAGCATATAGCACCAATCACTGACGCCTCGAGTGTCGACATTTCATATGAAACGTTCAGGCGTTGTGTGAGCCATGCTTCATTCAATACTACTTGTGATTTGTTGCCAGTACAGGAAGATCGGGGCTGAATCACGGAGCTGATCAGCTGCTCATGAGTGAGTGGTCTAATGTTCAACAACTGACTGGGGGGTTGAGAATCTGAATCTCCATGGAGGTTCGTAAGATGCGCAGTGATGATAATTTCTAACAAGAAAAGAACAGCTTCCCAGTGATTCACGGCAGATTAACTCCACTTACAGGCCTAACGCTCGCTTTAGAACACAGAGAAACTCGACGACTGCACCTAACTGATGATCCCGAAGCAGGGCAAAACCGTTGGTGGGTTGTCGAAGAGTTCTCAGCAACCTTGTGAGTAGTTTTCTTTATGAAAATATACTGCGATATCTCGAATATCGTGGCAACTGAAACATGAGGCGGCACATTCATTCGCTTAGATACATTCTAAACAAGAGGTTTCAGATAAGTCTCCGATCTAAACCAAATGGATGTGCTAATGAGTGTATTTCGTCGATCGATATAAGTTAATTTCTACGTGTTCGGAGACCATAATCACCCTGCAATCATGGGAAAATAACACTAGAATAGTTCACCACGGTGCAGTCCAATAGACCAACCGTTTGATTGACCTTCACTTGGACCCAAAGTGGAAATGCTGAAGGTCTATTCTGCGAAGCACACTACTCAGGTGAACTAAGATGAGAGCAGGCAATCACGGATCCTAAGATAGACTATCCATTACTCCGGCACGTCGCCAAGTTGACCGAAGCGACAAATTGATTGTGCGTCAAATTGTGATGAAATGCACAACCAACCATTTGCCCATTTGCGGCTAGGTTTTCAAAACCCCGACTGGGTTTGAATTCGATGGACGACGTCATCAGTCCGGTTTTTAGCTGTTAGTTTTCGGAATTAAGGCAAAAGAAACAAATGAGTAATAGTGCAAGAAACTTTGGGTTTTTTAACCTAGCCCCAACACTCCAACGAAAAAGGTCTTTTTGGAGATGCTCACACCCTGAACTGCGCGTTATCTTTCTATAGAAAGCTCCCAATTAGGAAGCAATTTAAAATGAACAGTTTTGCTGAGACAACGTTTTTACAGTGTAAAATGTCCATACCGGCAAAAAGTACCAGTCAGTGAGCAGGTTGAAATCAGGTAGAAACCGCCTGACTGGTCGAGAGTCCCATCCGCGGCAGTGAGCTAATTTCGTTAGGTAGATAGTACAAAATCGAATAAGTGCTGTTCGCCAGAAACAACTCAGTATATGCGAAATACACTCATTTGCAAACGAGTTTGGTTTTTCGAGAGACTCACCTGGAACCCAACTTGATCTCTTTGTTTTGTGATGTTTCTTTGTGATGTTTCTAGGCAACTGAGTGTGCTGCCGCCTCATGTTTCAGTTGCTACGATATTCGAGATATCGCGATACGTGTATATTCGCAATGCATTACTTATAAGGTTGCTGAAATTTCGTCGACAGCCCACGACCAGTTTCGTCCTTCTTGGGGCTCATCAGGTAGGTGCGGTCGCCGAGTTTCCACCAACATTATGTTCTACTTAAAACCAGATTGCACGAAATTAGCGAAATACACTCATTTGCAAAATAATTTGGCTTCAAGTAGAACATAAGGTTGATGGAAACTCGGGGACTGCGCGTACCTGATGAGCCCCAAGAAGGGTGAAACCGGTCTTGGGCTGTTGGCGAATTTTCAGCAACCTAATGAGTAGTGCAATACACACCCGGCATATGGGTGAATATAAGTCACAAAATCTGTTGAACCTGTGTAGAGACAGTGTAATGGCTGTTCCACAAAAACCTATGGGTGAATATGTCACAAAATCTGTTGAACCTATGTAGAGACAGTGTAATGGCTGTTCCACAAAACGCTCTGTGATGTGTACCGACTATCGCACCAACTGATGAGAGATTCAACTGGATTAAATTCAACCCTTCAATAAAATCAAATGAGTGTGCAAATGAATTCAGTCCTCGAAATGGATGGTTCATTTTAGAAAATAATCCTTCCAAATATCAGTTACTGCTTAGTCCAACTCGGTTCTTGAGTAGCTCAATTTCTGTTGGCAATACATTCGGCCACTGATCATCACAGTTTTGAAATATGTATACTCGTTGAAAAGAATGGTCTTCGCAGCCTCATTTAATTTTAGCCACCTTTCAGGCCCAACTTCCGATTAAGCACCGCCCCAAACTAAGCAGCAACCTGAGTGCCCTTCAGTGCTTTTTCTCATTGGGCGAAACCGCTGTGTGTAACTAGTGAGGTGTACACGTATTTGTGCTCTACTGCCTTCTGCTGGTGACCTAACAGAATCCTGGTGCAAGTGATGAGTGGGTGTATGTTAGAACTTGGTGGTTCAACTGTTTCTTTACCGAGCCAAATAAAATTGTTCGCACAACAGCAATATCCAGAAAATTCTACTTTTTACTGTCAGCAAAAGAATGATGCGAACGCACGCGCTGGTGTGGCCTGACTGGAGCTGACAGAACCCCCTCTGAATCTTTCGTTCATTCATCATACTGAGCTAGGAGACAAAAAAACTCGGACCGTTTTTATTGGTGCATGTATCACGTGACTTACTCGAGTCACTCCATACGACCAGTTCCGGCAGGCAGGATATTGATCGGGTGGGGCGCGATAGCGAGCGGTGACGCGACATACGCAAGCCTAGCTGGGAACCGCTTGTTTTCCTGTCTAGTTGGATCACTTCAGGCGCCGCGACGCTGTACCTCTTGCTGGAGTCGAATTTCTTACTCCTTGATTTATGCTTGAGTGTGCCACGCCGTGAACGGGAGAGCCGTTTGCAGTCATTACCAGATTCATCAGATCCGCTTCCAGTTTGGCTCACGTTTGTACACAGACGGCGCTCTAGGTTTTCCGTACAACAACTTGCTTGCAATTCTCGGACTGGTTCAGATCCATTTTGGCAAACAGGGCATAATATCATGCATGATTCATATTGCGTACATTTGCTACGGCTTTGGTATAGGCCGGAAGTTGACTGAAGGTCAGATCCGGAAAACCTTTGCCCAAGGAGGGTGCTTTTATGGATGCAGTTACATGCGAACGCAGGTTCTACGACACTGTAGGAGCTTTCCAAATGGTCTACAATCGAAGAGTGTTCCTTTATGTTCTGTTCTTTACAGAATCCTGACTCAATCACAGAATCTTGAACAGTCGTAACTTCAGACGTCCGACCAGACGGGTGCAAGTTCCAGCTCTGGTCGCATGCAACGAGTTTCACAGAAGTCCGAGCGGCAGCTTCCCGTCTTTGTTTCTCCGCAGCTTCTATTTGTGCTTCACGTGTGGTCGCCGCAGCGACTGCTTTAGCGAGCTTCTCAAATTCTTCTGTTGTTAGCGTGGACCATCCAGTCATCGCCATGGTATCCACAAAATGCTCTGGTTCCTTTGGCACCTCGCCATATACTTCCTTCTGTTGTGTTGTGCGTTCGCCTGCAGCTGATGAGAAAAACAGAATCCGACAAACGATCACAACCGACTGAAATGCTATTTCGCATGGTTTGAATTAGTAACCAAATAGATTATGGTCAGATTCTGCTCATCTAATCAGCAATATTGTTGTTACGGGAGAACGAGAAGAACAAGTTAACCACAGATTTCCATCTGTGCGTGAGTTATAAAATGCCAGACTGGAGATAGCTGATTGGTTAAGACACGAACGTATTGACCGGAAGGTTCAAACCGGGCACCAGCATCTCATTTGCTCCTGTCTAGACTTGGGCAACCTGACAGGAGTTCATTCCCCGAGCTTCCTTCGGGTGGCATGGCATCTAGCCACCGAAAGGATGTTACAGCTGATCTTTTGGTATTGATATACAAATGACACACCAAGTTCCCCAATCAGGAGGATATTCACTCGTTAGGTACAGATGAATGACGATGGACATACATAACACACAGTCGTACTCTAGTCATTAAAATGGGCCATAAGTTCAGCAGCCAAGTTTTAAAATGCCAAAAATGGACTGTGGAACGCACGCGGTGGCAAATGACCCTCAGGAATCCCAAGACATTTTATGCTAGACTGGCCAGTTTGGCCATTCCGTATTCTCCGTTTGTCAAAATTGTTTGCGTTAACCACTCAGTTGTCATGGCTCTCCTCAGCTGCTAACAAACTCACTCCACTCGACTCTCCCCGTCCGGACGACTGTACTCCCCAATCACACGTGATCAATTTCATGTCTTGACTATGCACACAACGCAAATGTCTGCCCGTGATTTTTTCGTTAAGTGCTCAGGTTGGTACTATAAAGCACTAATATTCACCTACTGCTTAGCTTGTAACTACTGTTCTCCCATTGGCTAGATGTCACAGAACCTCACCGGCCCAACGACGCGCCTTCACGCGCCTTTTTCAATTCCGAACGGCCCCATTGAAGGGGTCTCCTTCCAGGATATAGCTCTAAGAAATTATGATACGGCGCAACTGAGGGCTGGTGCTTGTGCGCATGATATAGAGACTCATTTCCACAAAAAGTGATCTGTCTGTAACACCCTTGCAGCGCCCAGCAATTGTACTACCCGAAAGAGGTACGAGAGCCGAGATACTGCCAGTCAAGATGCAGAGCGTGTTGGTTCCGAACGACGGACCTTCCAGCTAGTAAGTTCACGTTTCAAATACTGAATGATCTTGGACGAACTTTGTATTAGACGTTCTATTATGAACAAGAGTTAGAAGTAACTGGTAGCAGCGCGTCTACAACATGAGCAATGCAATTCCACATTCTTTACCAAAAATTGATCGTTTCTGTGGCTCTCCTCATCAAAGTGAGGAAAGGACGAAGTACCCAGTAAACATGTAACACACAAACTTCTAATTTGTTACAAAAACAGAACAAATTTTACTTGTCGAACGACAAAAACAAATGCGCCGTAATGCAACCATGACACCCAATAATGGTTGTACAGCACTGAGACATCGGTGTTGAATACTGATGTCATGCTGCCGATAAAGGTGATGATGATGATGTGTAGTGCTTTGGTCCCGCTGATTTCAAACGTTCATAGAAATATCTTTTGACATGGAGACTACACATGTTGGGACTCCATCATAAAACTACACCGGACAAAGAACACGTCGCACACGGAACGGGTGGTCGCTCTCCCCAGTGATGCCTGCCATGCAACACAATACTTGAAGGGCTCTTTTTTGGAGCGACCTCTCTAAAGAAAGGGGCTTCCTCTGCCTTGGGTCTACCATTAATTCATCACAGAAGTTGTCCCTTGTCGTTGGTACTACTTCGACTGGGGATAAACTGTAGTGTGCTCAAAGAAACAGAATATAAGTGTGCTCAGACCAATGACTGGTTTTGGAACATGTGGGAGCCACTGCTGGGTAACACATTACCAAACGGTGTTCCGGTAGATTAGGCTCTGCTTTCGATTATCCGTAATTTAAAAGTGCATCTTGACTGACATAGCAAGGATGACTCAGGTTTTTAGCTGAAAAAGCCAAACAAAATTGATTTATCAAACCCATTTCAAACCGATTCCTGGATCAACCTACCTAGGTATACATCTTGGCAGTCATTGGATGCACACGATGTGGGCGAATTCGGTTTCTAAAGCTCCAAAATCAAGTTAACATTGCTAGGACATAACAGCTGAAGGTCGGGGGTGCTAGCCCAAGGAGGATAGAACTCAACTCAATTCGCATGTTTTCACTGCCCCTTGAGAACATTCTGGATGTAGGTTTCTCAAACTGAAAAAAAACACCTATCTGTATTGAAAGTCAGATTCAGAACACTGTCAATGCGTATTTGAAGTTTAGGCTTGATAAGGGGCTCACTGAGGCGGATACGCCGATGATAAACCAGTGGCTGAGGATATCCGTGAGAGTCTTGAGAAGAAGAACGGTTGAGAACAAACCATGTTTTCTGTGATTTGGCCGCAACCTATGGTTACGCTGGTTGATAATCGATCAGCTGTAGTACCCTTCCGGTGCCTAACTGTCGTGCCACCCGAAGGAAACACGAGGGATGGGATACTGCCAGGTTGCCTAAGCCTAGACAGGAGAAGTCCAGAGGTCGGGTTCGAACCACGCACCTTCTGGTCAGTAAATTCGCGCTCTGACCACTAGATGACTTGCGACAAATCTCCGCCTGTTAGCCCGCTGATTCTATTCCATCAGGCTTACATCACTGCCAAAGATTTGGACACTGCATCACATTGGGCTCAACAGAAACGGTCGCTGACTTTTCAGCTATGAACAAGAGTCTGATGATTTGTCCGCGGTTGACCAGCAAACGCGTTTCGGATTTCAGCTGTTCTTGATCACAGCCCACATCAGTTCCGACCCTTGCCGATTGTAGATTCGGACTACAAAATGGTACCGTTGCATCATTTTAGCCGACAACATGACACAGAAACCAACTGGAATACCAGTATAAGATCATGAAGAATGCAAACAGCGTTGAATAGTCCCACCTGGTCACCACTGGATGTTCTATGCTTTTTGCATACAATACATCTACTTGTGCACTACACTTAGAAAAGGTAAAGTCTGGACGAAATAGACATCACCTAACTCACATGAGGCAGCTATTTTCAGTGGAGCGGGGACGTTTGGGGCACGCCGACTCGTCAAATCCCTTGTCGGATAACTTTGAGACAACGTGGTTCTCCGTGAATCGTCGTTCGATTTACTGTTCCCAGCCGCCTCAGTCGGTGGACGACGACTAAGCGTAGCTTTCGGGTTCTTCGACCGAATATTGTCCAGCCAGCGGCTAAATGCAGCCCGAATTCCACTGAATAGAGATTCTGATTTTTGAGGTTGAGTGTCGGGTGCTCCAGCGGCGATTTGTACAATCTTGCGGCTGGAGGACAATATTGGTGTTCGTACCCCCATCGATGGGGCTTTAGAACCGTAACCAGAAGAAGAGTTGGGCGAAGCGGGGAATTCATCTGGGGGTGCATTCAGGTTAAAGTACGCTGCAGGTGCGACTCGCTCATCGACCGATGATCGACCCCAAGTGGTCGGGGTGGATGCGCTACTAGGGAGACAGTCTGTTGTACTTTCATCCGACCTGGGGGAGCGCAGTATCTGTAGGTTTGCTTCCACGGTTGGCAGATGAAATCCACGACGTACCTGCAAGTTCCGAACCTCTGGACTAATCGTTCTTTTCGGTGAGCTCGTGGCTGATTTCGAACATGGTTTGCGTATTCCAGTTTCATCCATGGCGCCGACACCCAACTTTAAACCAGAAAAACATCTGGTGCGTTTTTCTGCTCGACAGGATCGTGGTCGACCGAGTGAATGATGTTTATGCCGGATTGGGGATACAGGAACTCCGGAGGAAACCTGCATTCTTGCTGCTGATGGAAAATAAAGAACAGGCTACGGTCAGGTTGGGAAAAGGTAAATTCAAAGCACTAAATGTTCGACATTTTGAAACATTTCAACCACATTCTGTCTTGCATAAACTGAATCTATGGGGAATTTCAAATTACAAACGATGATCTCACATGCAGTAGATGTAAGAATGAGGCACGTTAGCCCTAGCTAGCAATTGGCAAAAACACCGGAAATGTCCGGGCGCCGAAAGGCCGTTTTATATCAGGGGCATTGAAGCATGCTCGTGCCGAGCATCATACGTTGGTCGTACGACAAGGCATTTATCGGACAGAATGAGAGAGCACAATCCCCTATCTCTGAGTGGTAGTTGGAAGAAACCAGGCTCAAGCACGATTGCATCACATTTTGCCGAAACCAGTCATGTCATAGACAAGGAGCAAGCCTTCACCATCATATACCGGGTACCTATGAACCGATCATGACTGGTACGATCCAGACAACTATCGATCGCAGAGACGATAGGAATCCGACTGTTGGATCCACAACTTTGCATCCAAAAGAAACTTGTGCGACCTCTGAACTTGAACTGGCCTTCGGTCCCACAAGTATGTCTGACATTGACGTCACTTACCTGATTCCGTGACCCATTGACCTTTCCCTCATCCAACCCCCCTTTCTTTGATTTTTATTTCTCTAAGGTGCATGTAGCCTCGACCCTAACCTTTTCCACGTGATTTCTGCTACCATATAAATTGGTGATGTATTAGCCAAGATGAACAATCACAAAAAACAACCTTTGTTCGCTACCTTCTTCGTTCTCATGGCTGCTAATCGCTGGGTTACTACAACTGAAATACCGTTGGGGTTTAGTGGTACCGATCAACCATCAGGGGAAAAGGACAGAACGCATACTTTCATTTTGGGACACCCGTACTTTAAAGGTTATACTGGTATAGTTCTTCCGAGAAGAACTCACCTGAACTCGGACCACTGGGACTTTTGAACTTTGGACTGATGCTTGCCAGGTGAACAAAAGCGTATTTCATCTTGAGTTTGCTGTTCTATTTTCCGGTTCATTAGGTAGACATACCGGGATCGGTAGCACCTGATACGCAGAGTCCCGACCTAAAGCTGCCACCTTGACGTGGTGGTCGGGCTTGAGTGCTGCAATGATCCCACGGGTTACACTGGCTGGAACTTCGTTCCACAAGGTGCAACCATGCCAGGAAGGCCAAAGGGGAGCAGCCAGACCAAGAGCAGCGAGACCCCGCACTACGGGCAATCGTGGTACGGGGCGGGCTGGGGGTAAAGTCGTACTGTACTCTGCGACAGGAGTGTGAAGGCACAAGGTGTTTCCCCCAGGCGACCAGTATGTTCATATTTATGGAAGCAGCGATGCTGCCTTCCCCCGAGGAAGGACGGGTTAGTAAAGGTCGGCCCCCAAAACCGCACACTCCGATCGCCCAAAGGTTGACCGTGACCGCCGGCGCATTATCTAATACGGTCAAAATACTTTTAAAGCCAAAGAGCCCGGTGCTGCTCAAAAGGCACCTGCTGTGCGCAGCCGCAGCAGGAATGAG
>NW_008751730.1:1174153-1191537 GCF_000715545.1 Opisthorchis viverrini | reverse complement strand
CTTTTGCTACGGGAAACAGCCGTGCCCTTTATCAACTGATACGATCGACTGGCTCTAGGAAAGCAACGGTCAGCGAAACGATAAGTGAAAAAGACAGCTCATTAATTCACTCGCAACAACGTCGGGCGAAAAGCTCCGGGGCATGTCTCACAAAAACTGTGCAACTGTCTGCCTTTTGTCCGCCCCGAACACTAGTTGAAGAAAGAACAGTTCACAAAGTGGCTGCGCGAAATGAAGGCGGCCACAGGTAAAATGAGCGCCGATAAATTATTACGCCCTGTTTGGTGGTTAAAGTCTCCACAGGACGTCTTCTAGAGTGTCATTTTCCAGCCTTACAGCCTGGCCAGTGTCTTTTTGTCTTCATTCGCTTGCTTCCGTCAGCAGGTTTCGCAAACGATTGAGGCCTAGTTCCCTCAAGGGTGCTTTACTCCAATATGATACTAACATATGTTTAGTTGACTGCCATTTGTAGGTGTAGGTACCTGGTTCTCAACCGTTTTCCACGCGGACGAAAGTTCGCCCATCACAAACGTTACAAGCGAGGGATTCAGCTGAGTTCCAAAACCAAATTTATTTGCAAATGAGTGTACTTCGCTTATTTCGTGCAATTTGGGTTCAAGTAAAACATAAGGTTGACGGAAACTCGGAGGCTGCGCCTATCTGATGAGCCCCAAGAAGCGCGAAACCGATCGTGGGCTGTCGAATCCCTATGAGTCATGTGTTACGTTTACAGGTTACTTATGGTTACTTATACTCTTCCATTTTCTTTCCACTAGGGTATTCACTCACATAGGTGTATAGCGCTCAGGTATCAGTTACCACGACTACTGTGTCCTCGTTGATGATACTAATAGTTAGCATCATCATGACATATCGTACGCCCTACAATCAGTTCCCATTCGTATGCGTACAGGGCAGGAAGAGAAGCAAGTGAGGTCCAGTCATGTTGAAGTATAGTTCTTCTGTTTTCCTTGGAACAAGTTAACAAGTTTATGCCATAACTGCTGAGCCATCTTGAACTATATGACTAAGACTAACGATCCTATCCACAGGTTTCCCACCGATCTAACCAGATATTCTCATTCAGCTGTAGTGCCCCTTCGGTGCCAAGCTTCCATACCACCAGAAGGAGGCACGAAGCCTGGGATACTGCCAGGTCACCCAAGCCGAAATAGGGGAAGTCGAGAGGCAGGGGTCGGGTTCGAACCACGGACCTTCCAGTCGGTAAATGTGCAATCTAACCACTGAACCATCTCGCCCCTAACCAGCCATACCCTACTTACCAAAAAGTGCACGTAAGTTATTCAAAAAAAAAACAAGTGCGTACAGCCAGTGGACTTTGTAACTTGCCATTCGTTCACTTTAGCTGATTACTTCTCTGACCTTGTTCGACCCTTTGGTTTCAAACTGGAGCCTTTGTTGACCCAGGTTGCAGTGTCTTTTCTCGTCGTTGTTTAAAAGCAATTTGTCAGGTGCTCATCCAACAATTAGGAGAGCAAAATCCAGTCACCAGTGCTACCATGCAAGCGTTCGAATCGCTGCAGTTGAAGTAACAGAAGACGCATTGACAACACTGTTACCATGCAAGCGTTCGAACCGCTGCAGTTGAAGTGAAATGAAGTAACAGAAGACGCATTGACAACACTGAAACTTTGGAAGCTAACATCTAGGGTGACAGACACTCAAGCCCTATCGAAATAGTTCAGTGTCCTTGCATCAGACAATAACTTCGTGCCACCGAGTATGGGTCTCACGATTCAGCTGAATTACAGACCCGTTACAGACATGCTGTGAAAAGGATAGGCGTGTTTCATAATCCCGTAAAAAGCACGACATGTCAATGGTAGGAAGGCTGAGAGAGTTTTACACCAATATAGCAGTGTGATCCGACTCACTTGTGAGCACAAATCGGCTCCCGTACTGGCCTTTGTTTTCAGCCTCTCCGTGCAACTCGCAGTGGGGAAACCAAATCAGCCGGCTGAAATTGAGCGACTGCCCAATGTACGCACGCACGCTCGCACGCGCGCACGCATGCGTGTGGATTCGATCGACCGTGAGAGCAGCCTCAACGGGACATCGATTGGCGCACCAATGAACTCACGCACATGGTGTCTGGTGTGTGTGTGTGTGCGTGTATGTGTGGAAAACCGCATAAGGCCATAGGTCTGTGGGTTTGCCGTAAAGATCGAACTGGAAAAAAACAGGACAGGTAATCAGGCCAGAACAAACATGTGTCGGTTGAGGTGGCTTGAGTGATCCAGGGTCCAGTCAGGTTTTGGTTTCCGACTCAGTGAGGGACAGGAACGTGATCCTTTAGAAATTCGGCAGATTTTGCGTCTGATTGGAGTTTTCGGAACCATCTGCAAAGCATGCACTGAATGTCCCGAGAATCAGCAAAACACCATCGTGGGTGGACCCAGTTTCCAATTCATTGTACCATTTAACAGGACTATTGAACTTAACGTTCAACTTACACTGGTGAACGTAGAAGCGGGCAACTGAAGTATGACAATTCCTCTTTTTCACTCAACAGTCTGAAGCACGGGAATAGCCTAACGGCGGCCATTCCATGACCTGGCAACGAAGTGTGAAACCACCGACAAACACATTCAATCATGTGGGTAACTTTCAAGTTCTAGAATCGCTACCTTGAAATAAGACACTATAATTGGAAATATGGCCAAATCACGCACGTGCAATAAAGTCATGCCACTCAGTATGTAGCAAGAAATTCGTGACGATGAATTCGTTAGGCCATAGTCTTCAGTGCCTCGCTGTCTTGTCACACCGTCTAACCTCGGCGAAAGAAACCACTGCGAACAGAATCAGGACCGTTCGGGATGACATGTGAACTAGTTGGACAAAGCAGTTGGCCTTGCAGTGATTTCTTCCACAGTGTAAACTCTGCCTGGAGGAACGGGTTCCTCTGATTGCGATGTCCTCACCCTAAAGCCTCTATCAGGGAGACAGAGTTAGGTGAGTAGTGATTGGCTTGTGTCTTCCAGAGTATGTAAACCAGATCAGAATACTATACCCGGGCAGGTATGACTAGTTCAGGACTGTCGAAGAATTCATTTCCCGAAATCTATTCAATTCGCACTCGGACGTAGACTTGATAATTTAGGTTACATCAGATAGCTGTTGACGGGGAGGCCGACTTTGGGAATTAGCTTACAAGTTTTTCGTCGCCACTCGAAGAGATCGAGTGTGCTTCATCCCGGGGACTTGCAGTTTGCAAAGACTAACTGATACAGAGATCGATGTGATTGGCTAGATAAAAGTGTAGATAAATATCAGACACTGTTTGAAGGTCGTATGAACTAGCGAAATATACTCATTTGCGAACCTATTTGGGTTTGGTTTTGGGGGACACTCACCTGGAATCCAGCTGAATGTCCCGTCTTTTTTCAGCGACCTCATGAGTAGTGTAGCGTGACCATATGAACCACTTACATTAACTGCTGACAGACAGATCTATCAAAAAAAGCCACTTTTGAATATAATGTACTCCCATCAGATACACATCACCCTTAATTCTTCTTGAGACAGCGATTGCGGTCGGTGATGACGCCATGACGAATTCAGAAAGGATCAGTACTAATCGTTCAGCTGTAGTGCCCTTTCAGTACCTAGCCTTACTGTCATCTGAAGGAAACAAGGGAGCCAAAATACCCAAAGGCCCTCAAAGCCCAGACGACAGTAGTTGAGATGCCAAAGTTGGGTTCGGACCATGAACTTTCCGGTCAGCAATTCTGCGCCCTAACCTCTGAGCTTTCTGAAGCTGAGTGAAGGAAAGCAAACTCATACGCATAGAAGATACCGAGAGGATTAAAGAGTACTGAGTCCAGCTGAGGAAGTACATTTGTGGAAACCCGTGGGTAATAGAAAGGGAAGATCATGTAATGGTAGATTGAGGTTTACATGTGTATGTGCAGTTCATGGTTGTACGTGGGCTGGGATACTGCCAGGGCGCCCACACCTAGACAGGAGAAAGATCAGGGTCCTCAACCAAAGCCTTTGGCTCAAAAGCCTAACCGCAAGGCAGCGGTGTTCGGCTGGAAATACAAGTACATTAACTTTTATCACGGAACACGTCGCCGTACATGATCCAACCCCCAACCTGGAGGGCCAGGAGACTGTGTTCATCGGACCTCTACCCATGGACCAACCTGGTATGAGAGACTCTGCGAGCATCGTGCGGACACTCCCCAGTATAGCTCAATGGGTCGCCGAGGTACACAAACCGCCACACCACGGTAAGGTCCAGTCTCTTCGTGACGGGGGCTGTATGGTTAGCTCTCCAAAAGCTTCCCTACAAAAAGTGGTGTCAGACAAGGATGTCCACTCTCCCCATTCTTGTTCAACTTCGTCATCGTTGAAATATTGAAGCGGACACTGGATGGTTTTCAAAAATCCGGTGTCCAAATTGTTGCTGGCAAGAGCTTTGTCGACCTGGAGTACGCAGATGACATCGCCCTCATCTTTGAAGACCATAGCGAAGCACAAGCCCTGTTGAATAAACTGACCACCATCATAACATCCTTTGGCATGCGCCTTGCACCTTCAGAGCTCAAAGTCCTGCTTCAGAACGTGCCATCTGCGAACATATCCCTTACAATTCAAGGGGAATCACTGGAGACTGTGGAAAACTTTACATACCTCGGTAGTTGTATTAGCTCTGACGGAAGTGTGTGTGATGAAGTCAGTGCAAGAATCTCAAAGGCTCGAATCACGTTTGCCAATTTGCTTCACTTGTGGCGTCAAAAAGGCATCTCACTGGGTCTTAAAGGTCGTGTGTACCATGCTACAGTAAGGGCTGTGTTGTTGTATGGGTGCGAGACATGGCCTCTTCGGGTAGATGATGTGAGGCGTCTTCAGGTTTTCGACCACCGATGCCTCAGAAGCGTGGCTGGTTTCGGATGGCGTCAGCGTATCAGCAACGAGGCGATTAGAAAACGGGTATTTGGTTGTGCTGCAGGCACCTCAATCCGGGAAAACATCCAGCATCATCGACTACGATGGCTCGGTCATGTGCTACGCATGCCAAAACACCGTCTACCGAGACGAGTGTTGTTCTCTGTGCCTCCTTCAGGATGGCGCAAACCGCGAGGTGGACAGCACATGACTTGGCAGAAGGGTGTCAAAGAGACCACGAAGAGTTTGGGTGTTGTTGATGTTGTACGCCTTCCAGGATGAGATCCCTGTGACCCCGTCTGTGCTTGGCTGGAGACATTGCAAGAAATAGCGGTTAATCAGTGTCAATGGCGTTCTTGCTGTCAGTTTCTTTCGCGATTGTCTGATTGAGCGGTTGGAGGTGTAGGCACCTCAGTATGCTTGACATAGGCCAGCACTTGGTCCCCTCCCTCATCCACTCTTTTCTCTTCACTGTAGAGCTTTTAATACAATTATATATGTATATACGTAACCAGACGAACCTTATGGTTGTACGGCAGTGAAGCATCAGTGCCAATACTGATGTTGCTGTCTTTGATGATGATGATGATGATGATGAGACTGAAGTTTATCCATCCCATCATGTGGCCAGTAGTTGTGAATAGGTGAAAGCAAACTTGAGGTAATTCTTCCCCGTTTCTTTGGGCACGTAAGTGATTATCTTTGCCAACGCTCACTTAGTCAGAGCCGACAGTTACCGAAAACCGGGTGAGAGCATCGTCCCTTTTGTACTGTTGTTGAATGACCAGTGGCCTGCTTTCTGAGGTAAACTGGAAACGATACGAGGTTCGCCTCACCAGGTTTGGCGACACCTGTTATCACATAACAGGGGGAGTTGCATTGAGCCTATGAGGTTCACATTTCAACCAGGTGCAAATTAAATGGGATGGGGTAAGAATGCTCTCTACGTGGTCATATTCGATTGTTCCGGTCATGTCCCTAACTGCAGCGGGTCCCTAGTGTGAAGGTGTGGCAGTTTCACACTACTGATGCCAGTTGTAAGTAGCAAGATCTGATTGGAAATATCTGCAGTTGCCCGGTAGTTGCGCTTAAATTCACATATCTGTCCGGCAGCATTTCCACAATGGTCTCAACGGTTTACATAAGGCCCAAAAAGTTTTACGAATAAATCTGAGCATTCCGATTTGATGGAAATCGATGCAAGTGGCCGTTGTGACTTCATATCAGCCCAATGTAGCAGGTTTCCCTGCGTTCCACACCATCCCGCGTGATACAGCCTATCTCTTAGGTCTTGCTTCCTTCGGGTGGGACGGCAGCTATCCACAGTGGGGGTGTTGCAGCTGAGCGACCGTTTGTTACTTTAGACTACGCAGTTATCATGAATATCGTGTTGAGTCATCGTTATAAGTAGCTTACAACGTTCCCTACATTGTTCATCCCTCTAAAGAAACCGGCTTTAACGGCTCTTCAGACCGGAAGGGGCAAGGGGTCCCTGTCCTCAATCGGCGAGATTCCTTCCGACAGTCGTGTTGGAGACTGAGTGATAAGACACTTAAGAGTACTTATAGTTCACGTTAAAACCCTGCAACTCAAGAGCCTGGATAGAACTGATGCAGTATACCCTATACTTGAACATTAGTACCTGTGACAATTGACCGTTCGACTGATCTAATATTGAGTGGTTTGAGGTAAATAATTGACCACCTGGCAACAATTTCAACTGCACTGACCCTATCACGTGACTCGCAAGTCAAATTATCGACCGCCGCATCGCGTCATTTGCCTTAGGTAGTTCCTACCGCAAAGCTGTGCCGAGCAGAAGACGAATCAGGGCAAGCTACGTGTGCTTTCTTGGCGTCTAAGAAACGGGACATCTAAAACGGCACGGTCAGTCAAGCCTCACCTCGACTTTTATCAACCGAGTTATAAAGTAACTCGGTAATCCCAAGTGCAGTTTTGGAAGGCGAAGAAATGGAACCAAAAAATGAGGAGGATATACTCTTGATGAAAGGGATAACCTGAAATAAGAGTAGGACTCTAGCCGTTCGTCATGTAAGAAGTTTTCTTGCGTTTGTTGTACACTTTTCAGATAAACTGTTCCAATATTGTACTGCAGTATAAAAGGCCACAGAGTCCAAATTCGCTTAGGCTATCCCCTGAGAAACTACCAATCTGTCGCCCGCTAAACTCTGTGTGAACTGAGCGGTAAATCAAAAGCCTATTCTGCACTCGATTGCACACACAAGCATGAGGCAAAAATAATGATCCATTTGTTGGCTACCACAGCCTACAAGAACTTCGAAGCCTTGAACAAAAGTGAGCAGGACGCCGAAGATACCAGCCGAGAAAGAAAGCCAGGCACTCACACTATCGAATTCTAACAGCGGCCTAAGAAAGTTTTGCTTTGCTTGCTTAACCTCCCAACTGACACAATACAGTATTGGTTTCTGAACTTTCCAGACTGCAAGTTGTCCGCATTAGAAAAAATTGAACTGTGTTCAATAAGTCGATGCAGTTCAATTTTTTTAGATGAACGATTCATTCGCTTCATCCACACAGTTTTTGGTACACATGTGTTAAATCTTTCCATATCTATGAAACCGGAGAGAGTCCTCATGTCTCTAATGTGTAAGTACTTCACGAACTAAGTTACCTTGTGCAGTTGACATCCCATTCAAAGCAGCATAGGACACGCACCCGCCATCAATTTGATTCGCCTGGTGACGCCAGATCAAATCACATACCTCTACTTACATTTTCAACGAGTGACGCCTTCAACCTTGGCACCCACGACTTCAGCTTTTCCCATTACTTTGGCCGTCACCGGACCATTTCATGGCTGATTCTTGGACATTCGCATTTTAACCGGTTTAGTTCATATGAACACACATAACAGATGCGGATATTGGCATAGAAGAAACGCACGATTTGTACCTATTAATCAGTGAACACAATCAACGCAGAGTCTGTACAAAGGGGGAGCTTCGGAATATAAGGAAAGGAATGAGTATCAAGGACTTGCGGGCCCATGAATTGATTATGTATCAGGAAGGTCAGATTCCTGAAAGTAACTACAGCCCCCTAAAATTCCACCGAGATCTGAACAGGAAAGCTGGCAAGCATCCAGGCCAGCCAATCATTCAATCGATTCAGCAAAAGCTGATGAGTGTTCAAGTACGCTACAGAAGCATGACCGAATGTGATCAGCGTTCACGCATTTCGTGGAAGTACGATCGATGTGGATGGGTGTTCACTAAACGCCTAACAGATAGCCTGAATCAGTGTCAGAAAGTGCCCTTTAAATAGCGTGGGGCCGTTGTAACTTTTGCACTCGCACACACTCGCTTGTTTGGAATTAAACTGTTGTGCTCCTTGTCCGACATGAGAGGGGGACAGCAGTTAGATATAAACGATTGGCTACTCAGTCAGATATAAAACACAGATTTTACCTTCACTGCGCCACATCTATGTCCACTTATTTTCTGTTGAATGTTCTTGAGTTGCAGACTAGTCTCTGTGTTCTCTACACACTCATCCCATACCTACTCATCACAAGTACTTTGAAGAATGACCTTGGGTTATGAAAATGTACTGGTATTCAGGATCCTGTTAGTACTGGTTTCGCTGCGTTCATTGACCTTTTGGATCATGGGGATTCAAGAGTGCTACACGTCGATAGAATCTTCCCAGCGGTCTGCTACCGGTTTCGTTTTTGGAACGAATCAGTTATAGGTAGTGATAGAATGAAAAGGAACGGGAGTGAGTGAAGTCGCCACGGTTAAATAATCATCTACATTCGTGAAAAATCGAAGCGAGGATTGCCCTGACTGTACCCCCAAGAGGGCATCTGAGGTGCAACGGCGGATACTACTGACGAGGCATGCGAGTAGTGTGTGGTTTCCCCGTAACTCCACTTCGCGTCCAATGGAAGGTGGGGTTTATGACGGAGTTTGTGGAACTGCTTAGCAGCATTCGTTTACAATTGCTTGACAGTCAATAAAGGTTCAGGAAAGTCCAAAAGATGCGTTCAAGAAGAAGATGGATATTCAGTTTTTTTAAACTGATAGTTTTTCGACTGCTTAGTTGGTATTCTCCGATAAAAAATCGCGATGGAGGGCCTTCCTCTTTCACAAGGGTAGAAAAGTTGGAGTAATATTGTTCTATGGATCATGTAAATTTTCCGGTATTGCAATTAATATCAGTTTCCCTAACATTAGTATTCTACAGTTTGTCAGGTTTCCTTCGATTGAATGCATTTCACCTTGACGAGATAGTAAAGTGCAAGGCTCCTCTGGTGTTTATTAAATCCTTACGTGAACAAAAACTATACGTCTTAGTTATAGTCGTCCAGGGATAGGTTTAGGATTATACATAAATCTGTTTTACACTACAGACAGAAAACGTTCCTGTGTCAGCATGTCGCCAACACTTAGCGTTCCAGGACACAGCAAAATATTGATCGACCCTTATAGAGCCGTAGAAATTATTGCTAGGCTCCGTAAACAACAATCTGTTTACTGAGAATGGAAATACGTTCAATGCACGAAATATTCAATAAGTTTTCAGGCGTGAGAGCTCACAATGGGCTAGCGTTCGGCAGTCGCATGCAATCGTAGGTTTGTCATAGGCTCCTAATCTGAGTAGTGGATCCATATGCCTTCGAATCCCCGAAAATATGTACCAGATGTGTCTCAACCAAGAAAGCACTAAAAGGAATTGAGACTTCTTGAGACAGTATAAACTCCAATTTGACTGTCAAAGATGAGCCAAAGAAATGAGGTTTCTGAGATGATTACACGGATGGCCTCATCCGGAGTGAATATTCTCACGATCAATCACTTTCAGCGCTAAACAATCGTTGCCCTACCCCGAGAATACTGCCTACTATTCGACTGTAGTAGTGCTCACACGCTCACCTTGCATGTCAGATGTATTTCATTCAGTGGAATCAGATTGACCATGAAGGGCGTTCAGTAGGAAACCATTTGGCGAATTCTTTAGGATTACCCTGACCAAGTTTCGATCCATTTTCGCCCAACATGGGACACGTGCTTCGCCCTAGAAGTACCATCAACAATGTTTTACCACTCCAATCTGGTAAGGTTCAGTTTCCAATTTCTACCTTTGATGCATCAGGTATTATCGTGGCGAACGTCAGAATGCGGGATTTATCCACTGGAGCTTGTTGTATTCTGCTATTAGATCGCAGACAGTCGCAAAATTGTTCCCCCCTCCAGTGCCAGAAAAACAACTCACCAACAAGGAACACAACAGTTTTATTCCAAACAAGAGGGTGCGTGCGAGTGCAACGGCCCTGCGCTATTTAGAGAGAATTTTTGTCATTAATCCGGGCTGTCTGGTAGTCGTTTAGGGTCCTTTCCATATAAGACCCGCAAAGGATGCAAAAAGTGCATCTGAGAAGAGTTAAGCCCCGCCACTTTTCGACAGCTCCAAATTAATGTAGGCACATAACCTTGACCGGGAGGATCATGTACGCGGTGTCAGATCGAACCGCGGCCAGTTTAATGGACACAGTCCAGGCCTATAACGCTCCCGACTCAACCATCACCTCCGATATGGGCATCGTACCAAGGAATTGCAAAGATGATTGACATGAATTATCATGAAACGGTTAATCATGCAGAAAACTTTGTGGATCCAACGACTGGGGCTCACATACAGACCGTCAAATCTCTTTGGCACGTCTGCGAGATGCAGAATAAATGCCAGTGCGGCACACATCGATGTTTAGTGGACAGCTAATTGTGTGAGATCGTTTGGACCTTTTCAGGCAAATTATTAATGACATGTCCCGATTTCACCCTCTTCAATAAAAACTAAAAGTACAAGTTTCACGTCCACTTTTTTCTAATCTTTTTTGGGTGGTGGGGGTTATTTTTTTGACGGAGCTTATCTGGAAAAGATCCGGCGCTTAGTGAACACTCATTAAAATCGATCGTGCTTCGATGGAATGCGTGAACGGTGATCACATTCGGTCGTGCTTCTGTGGCGTGCATGAATACTCATCAGCTTTTGCTGAATTGATTGAATGATTGACTGGTTTGGATGCTTGCCGGCTTTTCTATTGAGATATAGGTGGAGTTTTAGGGTCTTAGTAGGTTCCGGGCTTCCTGGACTTACATTCAGGAATCCGGCCTTCCTCATTCTGATTCTGGATCTATTAGCACACGTATCACCAAAAAAGGCTGTAGTTCCTACTTTTTGCAGAGCTCTTCAATCGGATGCATCTCTCAAGTAAATTTCCACTTGGATATGAACTGTTCCCCTCCATGGAAAAACCGGCTCAGGGCCGAGAGTGGGCTAGTTCAACAAACCCCCTTCACAGGACTAGGTCAATCTTCATGCGTACACAGACAAACCGTTGAAATCTGAATCCTGAAGCAACTCAGTTGGAGCGATAACACCGTTTACGTTTTTCTTCGTTTTCATGTGTGTATCCTGCACCAGACCACCAGTTCTTGAGGGCACACCCATCAGGCCATTTAGTCTGCTGGTTGTTCAGGAATCAGCAAAGAAAAGTCTATACATAAAACTCTAGGCCTCAAAATTTTCTGTCCTTTGAAGCCGGGCCTTCATACCGTAGAGCTTGCAGAAATGTTCTGTGTCAACAACTGGTGAGTTTTTCATCAACGGAGATAATCTTCAGGATAGACCAGACACTCCGCTATGGTGAAAATAACAGCGACGTGTCTTCGGGTGAGAGTACATTCCTACATTTCCTGTAGGCGAACTACCTGGGTTAAAAGACAGGAACCAACCTCCTATACAGGGGGGGTCCTATGAGGTGGGTTTTCCGACACAATATGCTTCATGTGTCCTAAGGGGTGAACTCTCAAGAGAGATTCATCAAGGCTAGGTCTCTTTGGTTATTCCCTTGAGGGTTTATCCGCTCATCAACCTCATCTCAGGAGATCTAATCTCCGGGAAACAACCGCATTTTTTCGACGACTTCCAGCTGTGCGGATTGCATACAGACTTGCCAATTTGCAGATCAGTTAGCAAGTATGCAGGCTTCATTTACAGTAAGCATTTTTTGAAAAGTCAATGGTGAGATGTGAAAACAAACACGGACCCATCTTTACGCACCACTACGCTCCCTAAGAACGCACTGATGATGTCATCCCGGCTGGTGATGTAACGTTTACAACCAACCAAATGCCTAGCTCAACGAACAAACCAAAGACCAAAAACTACTTTGTTGGGGGTGAACCAAATATAGCCAGTGTGCTTTCCTTTCCCCGTTACCGCGTTACCACGTGTTGTGCCCAGGGGTGTGTCGCAAAACAAGTTCGATGTGCCATCTTCCTTGGGCTTTCTTTGGACTTGCACTACTTCGTGCGACAGTTTAGACTGAAACCCTCATAATTTGAGGTTTGTACCCCTTTTATTACGTAGTTCATACATGTACTAACGCATTTCATTGATAAATCTCAAGAATCCACAATTTCTGGCTTGTGATTCTGCGCGTCACTCAAGTGGGCTTTCCCGAATATGTCGAAGTATTGTACAGCCAGAATACTAACACTTACGGTAAAGACATTCCAAAAATTTATGCTGATCAGCTTCAATCCACCGAAAACCCATAAGTTTTCTCACACTACCAACAACCCACCAAGAACAAAGCTTCTCGACGCTTTGACGAACACCGAAAGCGAGACTAGTCCTAAAGATTCCGTGAGATTTCTTCTCGATTCTTGTTACCGCATCCATCAATTTTCAAATGACGACGCGAATTCGAGCACGTTGTCTGAAATCAGATTCCTGTTTATTCACACAATAAAAGTCCACACAAAAATTTCAGACTCGCTAGCGCCACCCCAATGCCTAGACAACAGAGTCGTTCTCCGGAGTGTGAGACAAATGCAGTAATTGTCCGTCCATCGAAATTCCACATTGACTAAAACGAATGCTAAGACCTCCAAGGAAAGAGTATTGAGCACTAAACAAGAATCGAGTCAAGAACTGAATCATGAATCCCACGGCAAGCACGTGATCGACTTTATTGCTCACTCAGCTATACATGGTCACAATATCAGATGTCGATGTAGCAAGCTGAAAAACAACAAAATTAACGCACTGGGTTCTAGTTCTGTTTTTAGTCTTCGTACGCCTCAGTCGTGTGCCCAAGCGCGTCTTCACAGGTTCTTCTTCTCGGTGGATCCTAATAAAGTTGCTGTGGACCACAGTCCCTTAATACCTTCTTATTGGTGTGAACCCGGGTCCGGATAGTCGCTTGATCGCCTGGTGCGCTTGACCAAACCAGAAAAAGTCAACGAACGTGCGAGCCAGCTGCTCTATTGATCACTGTCGCGTACAAGCGGGTCAAAAAAGTGATACTAAGAACACAACTCATCTGTCGAGGACGAGTGAAGAACAACCAATGAAATCTGTCTCTCAAAGAAAAACGGTTATTCCATTGGCTGTTATATGGTCCCATTACGTTTGGAGATGGTTCTCCTAATAAAAGTCAACAGCCTTGAGTTGACTTGTATCCCTCCGAATGTTCCCCGTTTCAGCTGGTTTGCAAGAAAGAAAGAATTTGGTTTCAAGTAGAACATAAGGTTGACGGAAACCCGGGGACTACGCCTACCTGATGAGCCCCAAGAAGGGCGAAACCGGTCATGGGCTGCCGACGAATTTTCAGCACACTTATGAGTAGTGCGTTACGAATATATACTACAACTCGTTCAGCTGTAGTTAAGCCGCGCCGTTGGACCGACTCCATATGGGATGCTCGGCAGATGACGTGAAACAACTCGTTCGGAATTATGATGTGATCAAAGTCATTTTTGTGTTGGGCGATCAGGCTTTTGGTTGAATCCGGTGATGTTGCGGCCACAGAGGTGTTCCTAGCATGTTGCCTTGTCGCGCGCCCCTAACAAATTCCGTAGGACAGCCGTCTTCTGAGTGAGAACGGTCTCCTGTTTAGATACTCTGGGAAAAAACGGATGCTTTTTCTTCGGGAGTAGTGAGCAACCACAAATATCTATTCCTGAACTGTTTCTGGCCTCGGAGAACTCTTCTGTAGATTAAGTATCCGTCTTGCAAACGTTTCTACCTCACTCGAGGAGACTTCGTCAGTGCGCAGTTGAATGGGCCCTGCCTGGAATCCTAGCTGGTTTTGTATGGTTTTTAAAGAGTATTTAATTATCAGGAGGGTCAGGCTCCTGACAGCGCTCTCAGAACGCCCGGAACCTACTGCTCCACCAAAAACTCAACAGGAAAGCCGGCAAGCATCCAGGCCAGTCAGTCATTCAATCAATACAGCAAAAACTGCTGAGTGTTCTTGCACGCCACAGAAGCACGACCGAATGTGATCAGTATTCAGGCTTTTCGTAGAGGCACGATAGATGTTGATGTGATCAGTATTCAGGCTTTTCGTAGAGGCACGATCGATGTTGATGGGTGTACATTAACAGCCTTGATCAATGTCAGAAAGTCCCGTTTAAATAGCGTGGGGCCATTGTAACTTTTGTTCTCGCACTCGTTTGTTCAGAATATAGCGGTTGTGTTCCCTTCTGTGAGTCTTTTTTCTCCGGCTTAGGCACTGGAACGGGTCAGCAGCAGTTACCACAGATTGACGAATCAATAGATATAACATTAATATCCCCTCATGTGACTGGCTAATTTGTATATATCTTTCTTGTAACATTATTAGCCCAACTGTGACTTGTTGTGAGTTGTGGCCTGTACGCCTTGCATTCCATTTGTTGGTTGGATGGCTGCTCTGAGTTGCTTGAGGTCCATTTTCAACTAGTCCGTCCCCGGTTTGTGTTGCGCTGTGGTATTTCTTCCTTGAATTTGATTGGTTCTGATGGTTATTTCTATTTCTGGTAGTTTCCTTCATTCAGTCTGATTGATCTTTACATGGTGTGTATCGCAGTCTCATCTCCCTGAGTCTGATTGGCCGGTGCTACTTCCGGATTTAAGATTTTTCCCTTGTTGGCCGATTTGGTTGAATTCGGATGGTCATGTTGTTGAGTTGATCTTTAGCCTTGTCCACTTTGTCAGTTTGATTGTAGTCCGATAAAGTGCATCGCTCCCCCCGATTTTTTTTTTTCTATATTTTTTTCGCCTCTGAGTTGACTCTGAAGTTTTTTCGCTTGCAGTGTTCGATAGACTGGGTTGATTTCAGTGTGCCTTTTCAGTTGAGTGCCATGCTTCCAAAAAATTCCTGTCTTTTCTTTGTTCTCGCTTGAGCCAGTACGTAAAAGATCCTGGAGATGAATTTATGTCCATCTTGATCTTCATGCACGGAAACGAATAGAATTTGGTCATGCCATTTTGGTTGCAAGCTTTTGTTCATGTACTCTGTTTGTCCCACGCGGTGTTTGTCATAGTATCCGTACTGAGACTTGTACACAAACTAGGTCCTCAACACCGCCTCCAGTTGTCCCTTTGGCTTTGATAGTGTTCTCTGTGGGGTGCTTGCAGGTTTGTGTGAGACCGTTCCGTTGTGATGTCGTAGCAAGGATGTATGTGGAAGCGTGATTCGTTTTCGTTCTCATTGTGTTGTTGGGTTTGTCAAACTGTGTGTTCTGAGAGTCCGCCAGATGAAGTTCCTGGGGTGTCCGTTTGTCTGAAATCTTTGTAATCCATAAGATTAGTTTGCTAACCCAAGTGCTACGAAAGCCGGGTGGACGAACTCCGACATCGTGTCGAGAAGCCGTACAACAAGGTGACAGTGCTGTCAGTTTGCTTTGGTTGGGTACCGCAAGGTGAGGCAACAATCTTACGACGTGTTCACTAAATAAGAACATGCGTAACACGCTCATTCACACCCTAATTTGTCTTCAAAATGAGACCCAACTGGATCTCAGGTTAATCGTGCCGTTCCCCAATTGGATCTTCTGAGTAGAGGGTGGGCCATCCCCGCAAATTTCGTAAAGATTGTGTTCAAATAGAACACCAAGGTTGACGAAAGCTTCCAGAGACTGTGCCTACCTGATGAACCCCAAGAAGGGCGGAAGCATTTGTGTGCTATCGAAGAGCTTTTGGAAACCCTATAGGTAGTTTCCTTCAAGAAAAAATTGGCCTTTGGGCAGCAGATTCAGGTGAAGAGTATGACAGTAAAGAGATTAAGACGGAATTGAGCCGAGCCTCCATTTAAAATCATATTCACTTGCAAATAGATGTATTTGTGTATAATTTCCGTTCATGTAGGACTGCACCTGTCTGATGTGTCTCAAGAAAGGCGAAACCGGCCGTGGGATGTCGAACAGTTTTCGATAGTCTTATGAGTGATCCAGTTCTTCAGGACAAGTCGATCACCATTAAAAACGAGTTAGTTTGTTCCTGGATTCGAAAGAGATTCAGCTAATTACAGTCGATGCTGTCGCCATATTCGTTTTTCTCTGTTGTTGAACTTTGCAACTCACAAAAATGTTTATCAGTAGCAATGCATGATTTGGTAGTATTTAATACGAATGATTTCAACTTGGGTGTGAAAAACAAGCGCGTTTTTCTTTCAGGAAAACAAACGCAGACGACTTGGCACCATGAGGGAAATTTTGCCAACTCAAGATGAATTCACTTTCACGAACAATGTGGAAACTAACCCGGACGTGGAGAATTCCGGTTCGCTTAGACTTGATCAAAGTGTGCCAGTTCGAATTTGATGATTCTCTCATTTTCAGCCGGGAAGCTTCAAGAATTTTTATTCCTGTGGACGCTAAACGAGTATATAATTGATTTCCTTAAAGTACGCGGTGTCATTGATGATGGTTGTTGGCCTTCAACCATAAGGTCGAGAGTTCAGACCCCCTGTAGGTTTGTGAGGTGCCTGGTGTGGCTAATCCCCAACAAGGATGTACTACGCTTCTCGGTCTTTTTCACCATCATTCACTGGATAGAAATTTCGTCCAAGGAGAGATTATTATTTCACCGTATTGCAGGTCCCAGATTTTGAAGATAAGCTTCTGACTGACTTGCTCCACTCGATAATTCAATCTTTCACTACTCACGACTACTAATCTTTTGTTTTCTTGTTTTGTCTTACGCAAGTTGACAAATATGTGGTCACGAAGTTTGAGACTGTTTGCTCAGTTCTAGTATTTCCCTCAATATTTCACACGGTTTTACAAAGCGACATTTCGGGTTCACAACCGTTCAAATCTAAGGTTGTACACACAGAGTCCACGTGCACTTACACTGGCCTAATGCATTCAGCGGTCAGACTAGTTTAAGGGTTGCGCCAGTTCACTTCTATACACAGAGTTGGTTTTATGAAACCGAGGTAGATCTGATGAGCTGTCTTCTTTGGACATGGGGCGTGGAAAAAAACAACCATTCTGCAACTTCCTAGCTGGTCGATTTTGGTGCAAATGTTAAACGAGGTCGATGAGTTTTGACATGCAATCTCACTATAGGAACAGAATATACGTCACGTACGGAGAAACTGAGTTTGGTGAAGAAATTCTAGGGAGCAGACAAAAATGTATAAAGGTGGG
>NW_008751730.1:1166990-1172619 GCF_000715545.1 Opisthorchis viverrini | reverse complement strand
GCAATTTGGTTTCAAGTAGAACATAAGGTTGACGGAAACCCGGGGACTACGCCTACCTGATGAGCCCCAAGAAGGGCGAAACCGGTCATGGGCTGCCGACGAATTTTCAGCACACTTATGAGTAGTGCGTTACGAATATATACTACAACTCGTTCAGCTGTAGTTAAGCCGCGCCGTTGGACCGACTCCATATGGGATGCTCGGCAGATGACGTGAAACAACTCGTTCGGAATTATGATGTGATCAAAGTCATTTTTGTGTTGGGCGATCAGGCTTTTGGTTGAATCCGGTGATGTTGCGGCCACAGAGGTGTTCCTAGCATGTTGCCTTGTCGCGCGCCCCTAACAAATTCCGTAGGACAGCCGTCTTCTGAGTGAGAACGGTCTCCTGTTTAGATACTCTGGGAAAAAACGGATGCTTTTTCTTCGGGAGTAGTGAGCAACCACAAATATCTATTCCTGAACTGTTTCTGGCCTCGGACATGATACGTAGAAAGTTGCAGACATCGTTTTCTATCATGCTGACCTGTTCGTTTAACAAAATGTCATCAAATGCGTGTTTTTGAACGTTTCCCAGCTAAAGGGATGAGAACCGATTTTCCATACTTTGATCCAGTTTGCCAGTCCTTGCCTTTTCACACCGAACAACACCACAATCTGTGTTAAACCATCAAACGCCTGTCACACTGGTGAGAGATGGCTAAGTGGTTGGAGCGCGAACTTACTGATCGGAAGGTCGAATCCGACCTTTTCCTCTCGACTTCTCCTGTCCAGGCTTGGACAGGGACCGGCAGTACCCCAGACGTTGCGCTTCTTTTGGGTGGTATGGCATCTGGGTACCGAAAGGGTGCTACAGTTGAGTGATTCCATATTTGTGTGCGAAACCAAATTAGTTTTCATAAGAGTGCATTTCCTGAACTTTGTCTTATTCGGTTTGAGATAGGACAAAGGAAACTCGGGCACTGCGTCAATCGTTGATAACTAAAAACGGCGAAAACGGTCATGACCTGGTGCAGAGTTTTCAGCACATTTTTGAGCAAAACGTTCCATCTGAACTCCAACACTTACGAGAACCAATCAAATAAAATGAGATATCATAGTTCCTTAAATGATCAGCACTTTCAAAAAACCGTGTTAGGACGCAGTAATCGCTTGGTTTACAATCAACCGAAAGCAAATTGGTTTACAAACAATCAACCGAAAGCAAATTTAATCGATTTCATTTGATTCTACTCGGGCCACGAGGCCGAATGAAACGTGCTGAGCGATATTAGGGTTGACCGCGTGCAAGTTGAAACTTCAGATGATTCCACACTTTTGAGCAGCCTGGCGAAGTTCTCCTTTCCACAGCCAACTACACATTAACCAACTAGACCCTGTGACCAATCCAGATAGTCTTTTGCGTTATCTGGTAAAGTAGACAACACTCACACCTCAAATCTTCCTAGCTCACCTTCGTTCTGATTGGCCAATTCGTTTTCCCTATCTACGCACTAGTAGACATTAGCCAATCACGACGTAGGATGTGAAATCTTATCGCCACATAACTGTAGTTGAACTTGTTGATTTAGAATGACCTAGTTTCAGTGCTCTTGAATAGAAACAGAGATAGTGGCGTCTTGTTTGTTCGGCATTAGAACTTGCGTCGACGTCAAAGGTTTCGTTTGGTCAGATGTTCGCATTACTACTTTATGCTACATTGACTAAATCGCAAAGCCCGAGGTTTGCATGGGTTTACAGAAACCGAATTATGCTAATGCTGGTCCTTTCCCTTTCCAGCAAACTTCTGGTGTGCACATGTTACGATCTGAGCGAGCCCCGTGGCTGATCGGATGTCTAGCCTTTTGCGTCCTCGTTCATCGTCCGCCTGTGGAATCACTACCAGTTAGTTCGTCACGCAAACCTGATGCAGGGAGTTCGAATGGCTCTTTGCCCATCGGACTGAAGCTACAAAACCTGCATATCTTATTCCGCCACGGTGATCGCACCCCATCGAAGCCGATGTTGAAAGACACCGGGCCTTTTGAAGACACTTGGCCACTTGGTCGTGGTCAGCTGACCGAAGAAGGAGTATTGCAAGAATTCGAACTTGGACTATGGCTGCGCAAAGAATACAACGGTTTTATACACCAAAAATACAACGCTTCAAACTTTTACTTGCGGAGCACCGATTATGACAGGACACTCATGTCTGCGCAGGCGATGGCTGCAGGGCTCTATAAGGATGTCTCGTCACCATTGGAATCTTACGGAATCGCGTGGATGCCGATTCCCTTGCACACAGTTCGGAAGGTGGGCTGACGTCTGTCCGTTTGTTTCACCAATTTTCTGGGATTCATTTACACAAACCACCACCTACCCACCTGTTTGTTTACCTAGTGACTACTGATTCATTCCGACAAATCTGTTCGGATACTTGATGTCACACGATTCAAGTATGGTCAATCTGCCTTAATTTAGTTCCTTCAATAAACGACGTCCTTTACGAAGTTTTCCCCAATATGGCAGCAAAAAACTGCTGAGAGACAAGCATACAGGAAATGTTCATTCTTACTCTATGCTTAGCTAATGCACTCAATTTCTGTTCTATATTATCCTTACCATAAAACTCATTTACATCAGGGGTGTGTACGAGAAACGTCAGACATTAAAAAAACACATTGTAGCTAACTGTTCCAATCAAATTAACCGGTTTTCGACAAAAAAATCGTCTGCCGTACAACCTTAGGCAAATATGCATGCGACACCCTAAGAGATTTTAAATTTTCCGGTGAAAAACTGGGGAAGCGGCAAAGGAATTTATCGACGATGTCCAAGTGGAAAGCTTCCGGTTTATCAATATTGCCTGTTGCTTAGTTTTATTCAGTAAATGAGGTGAACTTCATCTGGGAGTGGAGTAGTGCAGTGCCAGATTCGCCCATAGTGTAGCTACCCCAGGTAAACCTCGGAAAAAATATTGCAACTCAAAGTAGACCAATAAAGTCAAGTTCGGTGGACTCAAGTTGATTACTACGCAGCACAAAACAGCAACCGCTCGTGATTCCCTCATATTCAATCGCTGCGACACCCAATGTCCAACCGACGACCCCCTGATGATAATTGTTCAGTCTGATGAAGTCGGGCTTGAATCGGAAACAGCTCGTCACACCGGGTCCTCAATTTAAACCAGACGGATAGTTTATTTGCACACTGTCCCAAAGTCCGTTGGTGGTATAACACACTGACTACGACTGATTGTTCCTCTGGATTGATCATGTAACGTATTGATTTTTCAATGTGATCATGTTTGTGTTTGATGCTAGTACCACGCCCTGCGACACCAACGTCGAACAAACAGCTTTACTAAACGTTCGACAACCGACGGCCCCCTGATGATAACTGTTCAGTCTGATGAAGTCGAGCTTGAATCGGAAACAGCTCGCCACACCGGGTCATCAATTTAAGCCAGACGGATAGTTTAGTTGCACACTGTCCCAATGTCCGTTGGTGGTATAACACACTGACTACGACTAATTGTTCCTCTGGATTGATCATGTAACGTATTGATTTTTCAATGTGATCATGTTTGTGTTTGATGCTAGTACCACGCCTGGCAGGATTAATCTCAAGCCTGTACTATTTTCCGCTTTCACAGAACAGAGAGACTCTTTTCAGTTATTCCTCGACCTGCCATCATTTAGCGTTGTTGAAGAAAACGGCGTTGACTTCGAAAAAAGCAGACGAATATACCGAATCACACAGAACACTATTTGACTTCATCAACAAGAATTCAGTGACGGAAAAAATCGATCGGTTTAATTTATGGAAGATTTATGATTTGTTTCTATGCATGAGAGCCCACAGAATCGCACTTCCCAGTTGGTGTACAGAAGAGATTTTCCATGAAATCGAACAAGTTGCTCAATTCTTCTGGCTGGTGAGTGTGATTCAGACACTATTTCTCCTTGATATGCATGAATGTTACTACTAAAAAATGTTGACATGAAAATTTTGAAACTAGAAATTGCGAACGTTAGAGTGTGACTTTATGTGCATTCGAGTGATCTGGGAAGGTGTTACACATATCAGACCAGGGGGTAAAAATAAAGAGGCCTGTTAGGATCCGTCAGCCAGCTCAAGCATGATGGAATAGAATTGAACACAGGAACTATTTTGACACACAAAGACACTGGCCTCATCCGTCAGTTTTCTGAAGTTCCGGTGGGATAGCGCACACTCTCCTCAAATAAATTACCATACTCATGTCCTCCGGAGAATGTTCATCAAGGCGCTGTTTAAGTTGGAATAGATAGTCTGTCAGTCACATCAACAACCAGTGTCTGACTTCCAAAGGAATTTCGTCCAATGAAACACCTTCCTCACGTCTGGATGTTCCATGCACATTGTACTGATTAAACATATATGAAAGGTATTCAGATAACACGCGTGCACAACGCAGGGTGAATAGTTCTAACGCTCACTACAGTAGTCAAGTGCCGTCATACAGAAGTAAGCAAACGCTCATCAGATGCTAGTAAAACGGAACCATATTTTCTCCGTTTATCCGGCTTCTTAACAGTGCTCTTGTCCATACAGGTACAGTCCAACAGCACCGAGGAACTACTCCGGATGGGAATTGGCGTATTTCTGAACACCTTCGTTCAGCATCTCAGATCCATCGCAACTTGTGGTAAACCAATTGTCATAAATGGGCGTCAATTGGGTTTGAAGCATACGGTAGCCTACTCGGCCCATGACACACATGTCAGTTATTTGCTAGGCGCTTTTGGAGCACTGATGCAGGGCGAAATTCCGTATTCATCGGCAGTAATTTTGGAATTACTCGGACCAGATAGGCCTTCGTCCCTTGAGAATTATCGCCTTCGCCTACGTTTCAAGCAAGGATATGCGGACGAGGTAGGTGAATATAGGAGCGTTAGGCCGTGTGCGGATCAACCCGGAGCAGATGGGTGCCCTCTGAACTTGGTTGTGAAACACCTCAAGCCCTACCTACTGGATGCCGATAAGTATTCTGAGTTGTGCTCCGGACAGCCTCACATTGGCGTTTAAATTCTGTTGCACCTGAAGACTAATCTTTGTGGGTTGTATGGTAATACACCAGAGGTGATATTTTCCATTCTCTTCCTGGTCGTAGCTTGCCCTCCTCTGCTGTTTGAAAGTATCGCCACGTGCTGTATATTCCAAAAGATAACTTCCGTTGTACAGTGGATTGAAATGCACTTTTGTCATTTGCGTGTATTGTTTTGGGAATTTGTGCAAGAGATCGCATGTTGGATACCTGCATCGCAGAGGCATACGAAACAAATGAGTATTGCTCAATTGTCAAACCAAAAGAGTAAAAGTAAATGAAAGAAATTTGAAAAAGACAATTGTTGAGGTTCTCGATACGGAAATTTGAGTGACGCGTACGTTCGACAATCCCGAGTAGCAAAAGGAAGAATTGGGTTCGTAATTCTACGGTACTGTTTACACAAGGCTAAGCGAATGTGTACAACAAACCTCGACTGTTCACGTTCGTAGCGTCAACAAGTTCACAGATCTATCACTGACCGGCACAGTGCAGTGTCACCGTCCGCACACCAAACAACGGCGGGCGGAATGATGGCTCAGTGGTGTGGGTTGCGGTCGTC
>NW_008751730.1:1163308-1166022 GCF_000715545.1 Opisthorchis viverrini | reverse complement strand
ACTACTCATAAAGTTGCTGGAGGCCCCTCGACAGCCCACGACCGGTTTCGCTCCTCTTGGGGCTCATCAGATAGGCGCCGTCCTTGAGTTTCCGTAAACCTTATGTTCTACTTGAAACCGAATTGCACGAAATCAGCGAAATACGCTGACTTGCAAACTAATTTGGTTTTGCGAGAGACTCACCCGGAACTCAGCTGAATTGCTCAGTTTTGATGTGTCCGGGCAACTGAATGTGCTGAATGTTTCAGTCGCTACGATATTCGAGATATCTAACTTTGCTAACCTGCCAGTAGGAAACATCTAAGCTAAGCTTAGCTCCGACCCTTATCAAGCGAGTTATAAAGTACCTCAGGAATCCTAAATGCAGGCAGTACATACACATTTCGCGGTTGCATAACAGAGCCAGACAGCTGAGTGTGGTCGGTTTGTCTTTCACATTCTCTCTCACCTCATCATCAAGGCACTTTCATGAACCGAAATGGACCAATTGGCTAGAGCGCGAATTTACTGACCAGAAGGTCCGCGGTTCGAACCCGACCTCTGCCACTCCACTTCCCCTGTCTAGGCTTGGACAACCTGGCAGTATCCCAGCCCTCGTGCCTCCTTCATGTAGCATGGCAGCTAGGCGCCGAAAGGATCCTACAGCTGAACGGTTTTCCATGAACCTATGAGAGATAGATTAGCTCAATGATCATTATTTGCCTCCGTATAAATAAAGTTGTAAACAAGAACGATAACAAAACTTCGTCATCAGAAGAAAAGGTTCACGGTTCAGGGACGTAGTTGAAGACAAGATTCAACTCATCCTTGACAGGTTCGAAAGAAAGCACGCAATGTGATCTGGGAAAGTGTTCGTCACACCGAATCGCGCCAGATCTGGTGCGTTTTGGAGACGGAGGAATGGGTGCATGATTGAGTTCGAATGAACTCCGCTTGCTGCGACACACAGTCACTTTCGAATCAACCGGTATCTCACTGGACGGTGCCAACGTCAGAACGGGTGAGCTTTGAAGAGGCTTGACCGCTGACTTTACGATAAGCTGATTCAACCCGTCCCCAGATACTTCTTTTCCTGGTAATCGAAGTTGTGGTGAAGTGGGGAACAATTTTACGGTCGACGTGGTCACACCATCGTTAAATATTTCTGCTTCCACAGTTCGAGGTTGTGGAGAGGCGAGAGGTGTTGTAACTGGATCGGATTTTTGTCTTTCCCATAGTTCATACAAATCGGAACTGTGTGTGGGTGCAAAAGCAATGGGAAATGAAAAATGGTCAATCATGAGATGAGTAAACTTGATTGGGTAATTTTTGTGAGATCACACAGTGCACTGATCAACTTTTAGTCACACGCCCGACTTCGAATGACATCGATTTGTGGTAAATGAAAACGGAAACTCACTCAACTCAAAGGTATCGACACTTACCTCAGAACAGAATTGACAGACAAAGGGAAATTTTCAATGGGTGTGCACCACATCTCCCCGATGTTTACTCCGACTAGCATCAACGTGGAAACTAGGATCACAATATCGTACCAGCAACCACAGGTGTAATAACAAATCGTATCCCTTCTAACTCGAATATGAAGGAATCCAGAGGGATAATCCGCACCATACCATGTGGGTGTGTGACACACTACTCGTAAGATTGCTGAAAACAGCCTATGATCGGTTTCGCCCCTCTTGATACTCATCAGTGGAACATCCGAAGGGAGAATTCCAGTTGAATTCGGGTGAGTCTCCTGTTAAAACCAAACTCGTGTATAAACGAGAGTATCTGTTGCAATGTACCTTGAACTACAGTATCATGGCAGCGTTTTCGCAGAGGTCGTACCTGATTTGTGCATTCCACTCCTCGGCTGTGTGAAAGATTCGAGTGGACTCAGGCACTTGGCTCTCCACCATGTAAACGTGAGTCAGAAGTGACCATCCAACCGCACACCGACAAATGATGGCGGGAAAACTGCCAAGCTTGCCGAACGGACCAACCGCCACCTGACTAACACACCCGAGCTTCCAATGATCCAAAACGTTGCAAATTTGCCATGCTGCGCGTCAGTGGTACGGCTCGATTTGAAAACGGAATCTGTACTACGGGACTGATAACCTTCGGTGGTGCTATCATCTCCCAAAAAGACAACAAAAAGGTTCCACCTGAAGAGCCTGGAATAAGTCTCGTCAACAATGTAGTCAAATATGCTCATCCTTTGTGCTGCAAGGGGTGGACGGACCTGACCTGGAAAAAGCTGTGTGAATCACAGGGCGCTCTCTAGCTAAATTGAATTTCAACAAAATCTACCATGGAGTGTGTCATCGACTTTGCCAACATGCGCCCCATTCTGTTCATGACCAGTTATCGTATCCACAAAGCGAGATGAAAGCTAGGCTAGCCAGCTCAAAACCACGAAGAACAAGCTTTCGGGATTCTCTGTAGACGGGTGATAACGCGACCGAATAGGTGGTTGCTGCATTCAACTGTCTGGGCCGAACTGTGTTACTCAACAGACAGAGGCTGGATTAGCAGCTTCGGGAGCACTCTCAGGTGAACGAGATTGTAAAGAACGCACAAAAGCCATGTCAGCAAAGCGGTCGTCCAGTCAGTCCAACAACAGGTTCATGGAAGAGACTGGATCCTACCATGGTGTGACGCTTTGTGTACATCTGCGACCCACTGCGCTATATAGGGGGGGGGGGGAGTCATGAAATATTTGGAAT
>NW_008751730.1:1144246-1162156 GCF_000715545.1 Opisthorchis viverrini | reverse complement strand
GTGTTCGGTAGAAATGCTGATGCATTTGCATTTTCCGCCAAACACCGCTGCATTGCGGTTAGGCTTTTGAGCCAAAGACTTTGGTTGAGGACCCTAATCGTCCCTCTGTCTAGATGTGGGCGCCCCGGGAGTATCCCAGCCCTCGTACAATACGGCAGTGAAGCATCGGTGTTGAACACTGATGTCATGCTGTCGATGATGATGATGACCGTTACCAGCAGACAGGGGACTTTCGCATGGCGGCAAGCGAAATCCTAGAAGAAGCTGAAAAAGCCAAAATTTGGGGAACCCCACCGCAACTGAGAGACGCAGTCTTACCAGCAGACTTACCACCAGATCTTATAGAAAATCTGGTGCTCGACAGAATGGCCGTCTATCCAGGCGTGAGAAGTCTTGACACGTGATGCATCCACTTCACAAAATAGTGCAAAAATGCTAACTGCATTTTCTTTACACGAACCGGACACAGCTCAGTGGTTGCGGCGCAAACTTAGTGACCGTATGGTCCGTGGTTCGAACCCCACCTAGGCGTCTCGACAGCTCTTGTCCAGCCATTGGCAACTTGGTAGTATCTCAACCTTCGTGCTTTCTGATACGACAGCTAGATAATGAAAAGTTGTTACAGTTGAACGACGATTAGTATTACGACTACAAACCGTATGGCCGACGGTTTAATTTTTTTTCTACCCGTCGTACAAGAAATAGCTCCGCCGAGGGGACATCCATGCCCCCCTCCATTAGGTGTTTCCTCGGTGGACGATCGCTGTGTAGGTTGGACTTTGGTGCAATATACGAGTAGCGATTTCCCAAACGAAAAAAAAACTAAAAAGATCCACCTCATAATGAATGATAAGTAACAGTGAAGAGGCCATGTGCTATCACATATCAGACTATAGGCCAGAGTTTATCTCACATTGGAAAAATGGATCGGATTACACAAACAGCACAGTTGTGACGAGCGGACTAGTGGAACTTGCGATGACGAGTTTTCCGTCGCGGCAGCTGAGCTGAGGATGCGAATAAGAAGGGCTGAGGAACACCTTCAATAGCCTGATTCAGTGAAAACTATTCGTACTTGCGGAAACTAGCCACTTTATGGTTTGAGGCAGGTCAGATACACAGGCACAGATCGTTCAGCTGTAGCACCCTTTCGGTGTCTAACTGCCACGCCACCAGAAGCAAGTACGAGGGCTGGAATACTGCCGGGTCGCCCAAGCCTAGACAGAGGGAGTCGAGAGGCAGAGGTCGGGTTCGAACCGCGGACTTTCCGGTCAGTAAATTCGCGCTCTAACCACTGAGCCATTTCGCTCACACAAGATAACACTGATACTGATGGTTCATTGCATCATACAGTCTAATCATATTCGAGGCCTTGAAGTGAAAAGCGAGATGGAACTGGATGAGAAATGGAACCTGTTGCTGGTCCATCATACGCGTTCTGGGGTGCCTACACTTCCAAACGCTCAATCAAACCATCTGAAAAGAAACTAACGACATAAACGTCACTAGTTTTGTCGCCACTTCCTGTAGTGTCTCTAGCCCCGCAGGTCACGAGGAACCGGCCCTGGTAGGCGTACTGCACCAACTACACCTAAACCCTTCGTAATCACTTTCAGAACCTTATGCTAAATCACACGTTGACAATAAACTCGCGACATTTTGAGGGAGGCCCGAAGAACAACACTCGTCTCGGTAGACGATGTTTTGTCATGCATAGCACATGACTGAGTCATCGTAGTTGACGGTGTACAATGCTTTCTGAGACTGAAGCTTCTGCTGCACAATCAAATGCCCGTTTTCTAATCACCTCGCTAAGAGTTCGTTGATGCTTCTAAGACATCGGTGGCCGAAAACCTGGTATGCAGAAGGCCGGGTGTGAATGACCATAAGTGGTCACCTGTCTGACCAATCAAAAACAAGGCAGAAAATAAATGAAAGTGTCAGTTGGCCTGAAGGCGTTTCTTATTAACTGCCCTCTAGACTTCGTAATATAATCACGTTTCTCTGAGTTAGGATTTAACCGACAGTACACCAGGCTTTTGATTTGTTTTATTCTGATCTACCGCACTTCACGACAATTTAAAGAAAAAACAACCACTTACCGGTCCAACAACTTTTTGAGTGCATCGTCTGACAATTCATCCAAATTTGACACTTCCGCATGATAGTCCCTTTTAGACAACAACCGTAAGAGTTCCGTCTTGGATAAGTTTGCGTCGACTGAATGCGAGTTGCGATGAGAATTCCGCGGTCCTCCGCGGAGCCATCCATGTTTGAGGTGATCGGGCAAAGGCTGTGGCAGAATACGAAAGCGTTCTGATCATCCACTGAGTCTAAGCAAGTAGAGAACCTAAGAAGGTATATATCTGTTCTCCCCTGGAGGAGTCACCTCTCAAAAGAGACCACGCTGTTTAGGTCCCCTACAGATGAGTTAACAGTGGAGTTATCATTACCTAGCAAACTGAAATAGTTGAGACATCACATGAGTATTAAATGTGCCTTTGTAATGGACTTTCGAAAAGCATGTGTCGAGTTTCCACAGGAAATTGGCATGCCAACGCGCGCGTCGTGTCATAGTGGAGCGACAGACAACTAATCACTCAGCGCCTCCGACAAAAGCAGTGCTCAAATGCGATTAAGGTTTTGATAAAACAGAAGTGTCATACGTGCTAGATAATTGTGACATTGAAGGACTTTTAAAGGCTCCAAATCTTACCTTATTTCCGGTACCGAAAGACAGCTTCGTTCGATTCGTTCCGAAGGAACCTCCAGCCAAAACAAGCCGTTCTAAACCCCGTTTGGCATGGGCTCTCTCAAGGATTGTTTCATCGATCGTATCCGCCGTGACCAGACGGATAACTAACACGGGCTTGGTTTGTCCAATGCGATGGCAGCTAGCATGATAAGAAAAAGAAGAGTAGTAACTGACGTGGCAAACGGAACAACATTGCCAGAGAACATTAGGAAATGGGGAATCGGAGGGAACTGAAAGTTTGGCATATAACTCAAGCTACTTAGCACCCGACAGTAGTATGTAACAACATAGAACTTGGTAACCGAACGAACAAGCTACCGGTCTTGTGCCTGCAGGTCTGTCTGTGGGTTCCAGTCGGAATCGAAAATAATAACGGTGTCGGCAGCTGCCTGTAGATTTAACCCACAGCCACCAGCACGCGCAGAGACAAGGAACACAGGCAACATTTCAACTGGTTCATAGTTAAAGCGTCTTATTGCTGCCTGGCGATCAGCGAACTTGGTGGCTCCATCGAGTCGTACGAACGGCCAGTTTCTGGCCTCGAGTAATTCTTCTAGCACGTCGAGAACAATAGTAAGCTGAGAGAATATAAGGACCTGGAACGGAAACGGAGAGGAAAGAAACACAACAAAATGTTGAGTCAAGGGGGGCAAGACAATCGGGGAGATAAGACCGACCACTATTGTATACTGCTTTCACGGTATATACCCATGAATACACCCGATGTAATGTAAGTCTAAGGCGTGCTGAATGCACCGTATTGCCTATGGTTTGCAATATCACTCATTTAGCTGTAACGCCCTTTCGGTGCTCAGCTGTCGTGCCACCCGAAGGAGGCACGAGGGCCGAGATACTACTAAGTCTAGACAGGACGAGTCGAGATGCCGAGGGTAGGTTCGAACCGTTCACCTTCTGGTCCGTAAGTTGGCGCCTTACCAACCGAGCTATCTGGGGCAATATGGTATCGCATGAAGCACTGCAGGCAGAGGTCCTGTTGGGTTCGAGTAGTGAACACTATCGACTAGAGACTGTCCAGACAAATAACTTAGGGAAGCAGAGAATATTCCACAGGAACACGGGGAGCAGAAAAACGTCACCTGGGTGATCACAATGCTATAATCAAAAGGAGGAAAGGTGAGAAGAGTGGTTGTGAAAAAGGGAACAACTGCATTTCAAAAAGTCAGAATACCTTATGATTACTTCCGATCAGTTGCTTTAAAAGTCGATCCAAAACACGGGTTTTTTCACTTGCATCAATCAGAGCCATTTGCTCGGTAGATGGAGTTGACCCAGCAGGACAAGTGTCGCCTGCAACGTCCGGTCGGTCGATGGCCAGGTATGGATGGTTGACAATTCGGCGCAATAACATCAAACCATTAGTCAGACTGACGCGCGGCGAAATGAGGAAATCGTAAGAAGTCGGCCGTGAAGGGAGAGCTGAAGTATCCACTGAAGGTTCCACAACCTCTGACGTGTCGTTCATCTTAAGCGGGGATGACTTTCGAGCCCGACACTGGTCCTGAACTTGGATACGACTGCAAACAAAGAATATCGGGGTCAAGTTCCTCACCAACATTGAAGATAGGATCATAGCATAATAGTTAAACAAACTACAAGAACCAAACTGGACTGAGGCAGAATGACCGGCGTAAGGGACCCTTTTAGACTGGGAAACAGAGTTGTTTACCTCACGCTCGGAATGTACTGGCCGATTTCTGGCTGACACGCCAACGAACAAAGTCGTGAATATGTGGGCAGCGATCTCTCACACCCCCGCGATACTCTAACAGGTCGGTCACAGACGATAAAGGACTGTACTGGGTGCTGGAAATATGAGCTTATCAGAATACTTGTGATAGCCTAACAAAACGACCCATCCAAAGTGTTTGTACTCTTTTCACCACTGAGTGTGCACGATTTTGCTGCGGCAAGGTTCCGGTGGCCTAGTTGAGGATGAGCAAAATCCTGTGGTAGCTCACTTCATAAAGTCCATTTTTCAAAGTGCATTACTCTTGCACAGTGTGTTGGATGAACCGAGAACATTCGATTAGTGGTGAAATTCATCAATTGGTTCATTACCAGCATCAGTTAATCAGTTATGAACCGTGAACTAACAAGATTGTCCAGCTGTAGCACCCTTTCGGTGCCTAGCTGCCATGCCACACGAAGGAGGCACGAGGGCTCGGATACTGCCACGTCGCCCAAGCCCAGACAGAGGAAGTCGAGAGGCGGAAGTCGGATTCGAACCACAGACCTTTCGGTTAGTAAATTCGCGCTCTAACCACTTGGGCCATCTCGCCTCCACAGCCATAGGAGACACTCAAGGTACCAAGGGTACGTTGGTTCCGGACGTTGTAAATTCGCCTCTAACCACTTGGGCCATCTCGCCTCCACAGCCATAGGAGACACTCAAGGTACCAAGGGTACGTTGGTTCCGGACGTTACAGTTTCGTTCACGGTAGAAGTGAACACCAGGGAAGATTTAGTCGGGGAGTTGGTGCGAAGGCCTGATTCCGTTACAGTAGCAGCCTAGGAAGCTTAGTAGTGAATGCGATAGCTTTGATGTAGAAGAGCTACTTAGTGCGCGATTGAAGCACGTCTGTCATCAACTACTGACGAGCCAGAATTATTTCGGTCAAGTAAGATTTGAACTTGAAACGGCACGCCTCTCTATGGGATTTAAACCGAGAATAATATCGTCTACTTACTCACTACATGTGAGCTAAAGCTCCGGGAACCCTGCAGGCTTCAGAGGAAGGTAGAGGAGCTTCAAGCAGCACGTCAATAACAATGATGTAAAGGAACGGCGAGAGAGCACAGAATTGTCTCGCTAAGGGACATGTTGAGACTGGACGAAAGCTTAGCTTCTGCCTGTGCCCACCCACAGGATTTACCGTGTATGGCCTCAGGAAAGACATTGAAGATGGATAACGTCAGCGTTTCTGATAATCGATGGATTCGAAGGTAGCTTCCAGATCAGGAAAAACTATCGTGGGATGCTTGAAAAGATGGTGGTCGATAAATCCTCAGCCAGGACGAAACCCAGTTCAATCCTTACGTACTCGTTTCCCCCGGTAGTCGGCCAGAGAGCGCCTTGGATGCTCCGGCTGCCAGACTGATGCCCTGATGGTCTTCGCATGTTCTTGCGCCCTACTCCAAAATAGCGCCTTGGATGCTCGGCTGCCAGACTGATGCCCTGATGGTCTTCGCATGTTCTTGCGCCCTACTCCAAAATAAGGATCAACAATGAAGCACTATGTCATTCCTTCTGCACTCTGTTTTTCCTTTCAGAGAGATTGTGGTAAGGTTGTCAAACTGCTCAGAAGAACTTCAACACCATTCGGACCGATAGTCCTCTGCAGTCGAAAGAACGATATCTTCCGTTGGATTGCGGTTGTTGATGCGGTTGACTGATGACAACGTTCCATTCAGGGTCGTTGGTTTTCTCGGGGCTTGTACGTGAAAAAAAACCAACCGAACCGTTTTTTCAAGTGTTCAGTCTTTCACAAAACATGACGATTCGGTGGATGATTGCTGCTCCGTCTCTCGGTAAGTCATTTCTCCGGCACCCGCCTTCTTTTGGTTGGTAGATAAAATCAGCTACAAAGGGGTAGCTGTTTTCTGTAGCAGAATTCATTTCCACATCACGGTCTCTATCAATCTCCCAGCACTCTCTGTCCCCTGACTCTTCAGCGTTTGAGGGATCACCGTGAGCTGTCGTGGTGGTTGTTGGCTGGTATGCATTTTCTGATCTTCACGATATGCGGAGTTTATTTATTCGTGTCATATGATTTGAGCGACAGTCCGAGAGAGACGGAAAGCATGACTCTCTTCCCACCATTCCATTCGCCTTTCGAATGATCTTCATTATCGGCGTGGCTGTGCGTTTCCATCAACTCTCCAGGCAGCCGGCTCGATGCCGCTTAGCTACGGCAACCTGTGGGAGTAAATGATTATGAATCCACCCGCATGATCCTGATGGAAAACGAATTGACAAGTGACGTCGCGAAAGACACGATCAGAATCAAGTTGGAACTCTCGATCGATAACTGGTAGTCACATGATCCAACTGAGCCCATGACTAGTTTGCATTCGACGGCCTCCAACCATCAGGGCCCGGTGCGCTCGTGCTGAATAACCGTACTGGCTAGAAACGGACGATCTTTGGCACACAACTGAGAAATCGCTTTTCTGGTGGAACAAGTAGCATATACACTGCCTTTGTGTGCATCAAAATGAATTTGAAAACCAAATTTATTAAAGCGGGTCACAGATTTAGGCGAAGAAACAGAGTGAATCCGAAGCTGGAAAGAACAGACTCGATACCATTTTAACAATCACACCGCACTTCCTGGAACAATCTCCTTGAAAAAAAAACACAATCGTTCAGCTGTAACACCCTTTCGGGGCCATGCCACCCGAAGGAAGCACGAGGGCTCGGATACTGCCAGATTGACCATGCCTAGACAGGGGAAGTCGAGAGGTCGGGTTCGAACCACGAACCTTCCGGTCAGTAAATTCGCGCTCTAACCACTGAGCCATCTCATCCCCTCCCCTCTCTTTGGATTGAATGTGTAAAACATTGATGAGGCGCAACTAATCAAAGTTGTTTTCACCCGATTTGGAAAGGTGAGGAAATGACATTTCGCGATTCGTGACAAACTTTTCGCGTTGAACTGATATCCAAAACGAGACAGGAACTGGGACCGAGAAACTGTCAAGGGCGATCAGAAAGTCCGGCACGAGACCACACCGCGTATGGGCTGGGTCGTGTCTCAATTCCAAATCCTTCACGAGTTCTTCTTCAAGTGTTTTTTCAATAACTCATTACTTCAGCATGTCAACATAACATTAGTGCCAAGAAAAAAAAACAACAACCTGGAGAAGAAACGGAGCTTACTTGGCTTGCCGAGTCAATCTTTTGTTATTTTTGTTGGAGCCATGTCTCTTATCCGGTATGATATTCGCTTGATCCAACCACGTTAGACTACCATGACCACTGGGCTGCGAAGCAAAGGACTTTGCTTTGGATGGATGCCTGGCGAGTTGATTGGTCTGGCTTTCTAGACAGAGTTGCAAAGCCTGGTTGTACAATTCCTGCATACGTCCAGCGGCAGGGAGAGAGTGAGGAAGAAGAGAAAAAGGTTAAAAATGGTTTCCTGACAATCAATCTGTCAGATTCCAACAATCCTAGCATCCGGTATTGAGGGTAAGAAAACGGAGGGAAAAGGTTCAGCTGTAGCACCCTTTCGGTGCAAGGCTGCCGTGCCGCCCGAAGCAAGCACGTGGGCTGGGATACCGCCAGGTTGCCCAAGCCTAGACAGGGGAAGTCGAGAGGCAGAGGTCGGGTTGGAACCACGGACATTCGGTGGCGAATTTGCGCTCTCGCCTCAAGAGAAGGGAAAACCGAAGGCGGAAACTAAATATTAAAAAAACGTACCTTTTGCAGAGGAGTCATACCGACTCGGAGCAGAATTTCTCTTTTCGGAGGTAACAACAGATTGGTTTCCGCCTTGGTTCGTCGTAGCATGAACGGACTGATGATGCAATGAAGCCTGGTGATTAGTGATCGTTCCATTTCGGCCGTTACCAGACGATCACGACCCGCATGATCGCTCAGTACCACCGGGTCAAACCAATGCTAATGAAGAAGGAGGGAGAGAGTGACCGGCTGATTAATCGTACATCTATGACCTACACTATCAAGGGCTAATTCTAGATAGTACTAGTGGTGATATGACAGGTTCACTTTAGACACAATGTGAAACACCTGTTCGGCGCCACAGCAACAAGCATTGTCTTCATCGTCCACTCCCCATTTAGTGGGACAGGAGGACCCAACTGGAGCCAATCAGACAGTGAACGTCCATGCTCTTTTTCTGACCTCCGGGTGCTTTTTAAATCAACTGGTGATCTTGAAAGAAGAGTGTGCTAAGGAGGACGATGAACGGGTGCTCAGAGGTCGTGTTTTGGTCACCTGAGCTGTGAAATACGCTCAAGTTGTTAAATCTTCCGAACCTCTCCAGGCCAGCGAAGCGTCTGCGGACGCCATTGCTCCTTACGTGGTTAGTTCACCAGAAGTGTGCGACATTACGGATGCATCGGTGATCGAAGACGCAAAAGAGTTGAATACCACCCTTTATTGCCGTAATGGAAAACTGAACGTACAGAGGCGATTTATGTGTCCCGTGAGTTAGAGGCAGAAATTTTGTAGTGAATTCAGGGGGATATTAGCCGCATAATCAAAGTCCTGAGGCCTATCACCTGGCATCAGGTCGGTGAACTGCCACCTATCAAGACGTCGCTAGTGGTAAAAATGAACAGGAAAGATTATAGTGGAGATGCTGAGAGTGGTGGTTGGACTCAGACTGTAACCGAATAGTGTATGTGTGGTGACCTGATAATGGTATTTTGCACGCACATCAAACTAACTCGAAGATGCCCTGACAATGTTTGGATGGCGGTAAAGGCAACGTTTATCCGGAACACGGATTACCCTACTCGACTGATCAGTTCTCTGCTCTTCATGGAAGCCCAGGGACAAACCATTAGGTTCGTGAGAGGGCTATTGTGTTTAGAATGTTGGAATTAGTTGACCGAAGTTTCCCATTAAACGTTCCATTCATCCGCCCAGTTATGGCCGTTGTGATACTGTAAGCCAGAGTGTAGTATGAATCAAGAAACTCCACGTAGCAGGATAGATTCAGTGCCTGATGGTACCAACAACCATGGTACAAGTTAAGTGGATTGATTCAGCGTTTAGAAGTAATCTCGCGTTGAGAAAAGGCAAAACTGCCTCGTAACCTAAGACTCCAGTATTTCAAGGATGGGATAGCACAGATCTGTTGGTTACAGTCTACATTCTAGGCACACGGAGTCAGGATCAAAGTGTTCCAGTATGATCAGCAGTTTTCAACGCAAAATCACCGACAACAATTTTATGCAAAGTGGTAAAGCTCCCTCGATATGACACGCTTCTAGCCGCAAACCGAACGCACTTTTGAAACCTAATCTGCCCCTGTCGGGGTCTAAACAGCGTCCCCCTGCCTCAACTCCTGCACTCGGCGAATAAAACGAAGGGGGCTAAAAATGAGGACACCCTAGTGCATGGTTCTTTGCTGAACAACTCACTAGCAGCTGTGCGTTAGACGACTAAGCAGATCTCATGGGTCTGAAGGGCGGTAAATCCCTAATGAGACAGCGGTAGAACGGATTTCAGTAGTCTATACCTAATTAAGTAGTTGTTCCACCACAACTCCAATCGCGTTGAAACATGCGCTGGAATACGGAGGTAAAGGTCCTTCGAATGTCAGTGAGCTGGTTCAATTCAATCACCAAGTCGGTTTTTCGGTGCCTGGTATGGACTACTTTTTTTTCTTTTCTGGTCCCAGGACAGGTTCAACAGTACTGTTCCCGGTCACCTAATGAGACCGTATTCAGGTGTTGACAGGGATGATTGGTGGGTAGGTTAACGAGAGAACTCATACACTCCAGGCCATCGAAAACTCGTCCAGGCCGCTGATCTAACACTCAGCGCTTCCACGTGCCCCAGGATGCATGGTTGACCACATCGACGGACTTCTAAAGCCAGGTACCGCACAATAACACGTGAAGACATCGAAATACGAGGTCAAACCAAAGGGTGAAAAGAACGGGGTGATTCTGAACCATCAATAGGCCCAACTAGCAGCCCAGATCTTCTTTTAATTTGGTCGCGAGCTGGTGAACCACACTGAAGATGCATTCATACGACTAGTCGTGCTTTCGCTTCCCTAAGACGATAGCTTTAGTGAACTGTTAATATAGAATTTGGGGGAGGAATTCGACGGTTTCTAACAGACAGACAGACAGACAGACAGACAGACAGACAGACAGACAGACAGACAGACAGACAGACAGACAGACAGACAGACAGACAGACAGACAGACAGACAGACAGACAGACAGACAGACAGACAGACAGACAGACAGACAGACAGACAGACAGACAGACAGACAGACAGACAGACAGACAGACAGACAGACAGACAGACAGACAGACAGACAGACAGACAGACAGACAGACAGACAGACAGACAGACAGACAGACAGACAGACAGACAGACAGACAGACAGACAGACAGACAGACAGACAGACAGACAGACAGACAGACAGACAGACAGACAGACAGACAGACAGACAGACAGACAGACAGACAGACAGACAGACAGACAGACAGACAGACAGACAGACAGACAGACAGACAGACAGACAGACAGACAGACAGACAGACAGACAGACAGACAGACAGACAGACAGACAGACAGACAGACAGACAGACAGACAGACAGACAGACAGACAGACAGACAGACAGACAGACAGACAGACAGACAGACAGACAGACAGACAGACAGACAGACAGACAGACAGACAGACAGACAGACAGACAGACGACAGACAGACAGACACAGACAGCTATCAAGCCTTTGGTTTGCAGTTCTTTTTATCGGTTCGCATGACATCTAGTTCCCAGTTGTCCGAATCCATATGTGCTTACCCACACGGCGGACATATCAGCAGTTTGGAAAACAACAACAGTGGCAGATACTTACCTCAAACATCTCCAAAGAGGTGAAGATCTCCGGCAGTATGAAATGCAACAAGGACCAGAGTTCCGAAATTCGATTTTGCAATGGAGTCCCCGTGACGAGAATACGGAGGCTGGTGGAAAATTTGGCCAGTCTTCGGTACAGTCTGCTTGCAGGATTTTTCAAGCGTTGACCCTCGTCAACGACCAGGCCCTAAAAGTGACAAGCCAAAATAACGTAGAGCATCGGCAGTGGAGGTAACTGGCTTATAAAAATTCACTAACAGCTCATACCATCTAAGCGGCTGGTGACAAAGTGGCAACTGATCCGTTCCGAGGTTGGTAACTGGGTGGCAAACGTTTCGTCACCATACGGGGAACGGCGATGATTTTTTTCGACTGGTGGCGAAACGTTTATGATCCAGCTTTTGATCGAGACGTCATCCTGTAATTGAGCCTGGTTTATACCGAAAAGCCGAGGAGCATCGTACAGTTGTTTCGCCCTTGCTACGAATCACCTGTAGTGCGCTTCTGTGGGGAGACTCGAAAACGCGGCCTCCGGAATGGTAGCTGAAGACGAGGCCGTCTGGCCGAGAGTGCCTGATTAAATTACAAGCCAAATGCTGAGCTAGGTGGATAGATCAGCTGCCACCTTAGCATTGACAAATTGACTCAACCAAACTACTCACGTGAAGGGGGCGAGATGGCCCAAGTGGTTAGAGCGCGAATTTAGTGACCGGAAGGTCCATGGTCCGAACCCGACCAGCTCTGCCTCTTGACTTCCCCTGTCTATGCTTGGGCAGCCTGGCAGTGTCCCAGCCCTCGTGCTTCTTTCGGGTGGCATGGTAGATAGGCACCGAAGTAGTGCTACAGCTGAACGATTTTTCTTACCCACGTGAAGTCCATGAGAACCAATTTGCGCGTGGTAAATGAATCAAAGCGGTAGGCTACATGGTAAGGGGTACTCACGGGAGAAGGTGAAATACCCCTATATACGTTAGGGACTTAAGGCACTCCAGTACTGACAAGCTTGTTTCCAATCTGCTTGACCTGCTGAAGCGCAATGGTCCGAAAAACGGATCTACAGTCGTTCAGCTGTAACACTTTTTCGGTGCCTAGCTACCATGCCATCCGAAGGAAGCACGAGGGCTGGGACACTGCAAGGTTGCTCAAGCCTAGACACGGGAAGTCGAGAGGCAGAGGTCGGGTTCGAAGCACGGACCTTCCGGTCAGTAGATTCGCGCTCTAACCACTTGAGTCATCTCGGCCCCATTTCGCCTTAAAACATCCAAACGTGGTCTTTTCAGGGAGGATGTCTCTGCAGAGGGAATTGTTATAGTACAAAGGATGAAGATTGAGTTAGCGATCAAGAAGTACGATCCAGAGCCCGAAGAAAACGGAAAAAATTGTTCGAAACGGCACAGCCGCTAGGATTAGCCATTGCCTATCACTGCAGTTCAACCATTGGTGCTGTTATTCACAGAATCAAGAAACACGCCTGCAACAATCGATAACGCTAATTGATACATTTTGTCACACATCATTGTGACCCGGTTTCTCACTATGACGAGAAAGCCTCCAGCAAACTGGATCGAACAGTCGGCCGAAGTATAGGTTTAATCGTTCGTAAAAGTACATACCATCTGGCGCAGTAGGACGGCAGAAAACCAGTCTATTTACATCTCTTACCCTGCACAGCAGAACTGAGAAGAAATACCGGATTTAGCGGACGCATTTGCCAGACATACAATGCTACGATATGCACCCCATCGACGGGGAAATTCACATTATCTAGGATGATCAAGGTGCTAGCGACCAGGCAACTAATCGGTTTAACTTTCTACGGTACCGACATTTTCCGTGTGCGATTTTGGACGAATAAATTAGGCTACGACGGTAACTTCTCCCGATCCATCGATGATAACCAGGTGTAGTGAGATTCAGCTTCGAGCAATCGGTAAATGGAGGCTGTTAGATATCGCATGGGGCGCAGTGCTTCACATACACACTTCAAACTCACTTTAAAAGGGACCTTCTGTAAATACTTCGCGTCTCGAATCGCCACCTCGTAAGAGGTTAACACAATCGGGTATGCCCAGAAGACGTCGTCCACTCTCCTCCTGGATGTGGCTGAAGTCGAACAGACTGTACTTGCAGAGTCATTACAATACGGTGATTTCAGTTCATTGGACAGACTGTCTTCGGTTAGTTTCGAGGTAGGGTAATCTGAGGGCGTCAACACTACGGGTTCCGTGAAACCCTCTGGCTTTATAGTGCTCTCTGTAAGTAAAGGAGACAACTGTGGTGCCCCAACTATCGGTTGCTTCTGCTCGCAAGAGGCAAGAACTTCGGTGATGACCTCATCCAAGTGAGCCAGTGCAATCGCTCTGTTATCTTGTTCAGTCTTGACTTCGTTGGGTAGATCGATATTCTCGGATAAATTCGATTCAATGTTTACAGCCCGGGCAGGACTGGCTGAAGCGGTACACATTGTACTCAATTGGTGGTGAGCTTCATTCTCGAACGAAAACGCTTGGCAACTAGTGGGTGAGTTGTTTGTGTCAAGGGGTTCTTGTCTATCAGGCTTACTATCTGTCGCCACAACAGTACCTTCAAATGAAGGGGATAAGTCATAGGTTATCGGACAGGCGGTATGAATAGTTGGAGTTTCGCTCGGTGTAGCACTTTGTGAATTCAACGCTAGGGAAGTGATGTGGTCAAAGGAAGCGGTGGATGTAACCGGGTCTTCTGTTGGTTGTGGGGATCTCGCAGAATGGTCCTCAAAAGTGGTATCCCCAGTCTTTCCGGCAGCTTCGGTTGCACTATACTCGAGCAGAACTTCGGTGATGACATTATCCAGGTTTCGAAGGGCATCGACCGATGTGTGTAACTTTCGCAAAGTGTTTACGGCAACAGTTGATATCATCTCAACGTCCGTCCCTACCGGCAATGAATCGATAAGGTGATCAGACTTCGAAGCCTCTGTGTCCATCAAGGTGCGTGCGTATTGTGGATTCCCTTTGTCCCTGCCAATCTTGTGATCGGAGGAAAGGTGAGACTCACGAGGTAAAGGACCATTTACATCAAAAACCGAATCCGTCAAGTTGGTGCTTAATGATACGATCGTGTTCCCCACAGATGCCAGAGATGATCCCTCTGACTTAGCACAGTCCACTGGATGCTGCGTTTCCGATGTAAGCCTATCAAGCGAGGAATTGGCAATCAATGAGGTAGTCTGTACGGTTACTCTTTCCGGCTCATTTTCCTGAACCTGTGACCTGGAAACGATAAGATTCATCTCCTCTGATGAACCGACCGTAGACGGTTCTACAATGTCCAGACCAGACGAACTGGAGGAAGCTGCGTTATCACACACGGAGCTGCGAGAAACCACCTCGGTGTTATCTGATGGCGGTTCCGTCGCAACGGGAGCAGCAAGCGGAATACCAGAAACAGATTCGCATTCTGAGCACTCCTCGTTGCTGCCACGTGCGGCCGCTAAGTTAACCAAACTGCGTTCTCCGTCGTGATCCTCAACTGATGTTGTTGTATCATCCAGAACCCGTTCTTTGACTTCGAACGCCCGTAGAACATTGGAAATCGTCTCATCCAGTCTGGCTATGGCCTCTGGAGCCGTCTGAAGTTCTCGTATAGGTGTTTTCAGTCGGTCCTCGGTCAGCGAAGAACTTGGAAACGAACAGACACTTTCTGTCGTCGAGCAGATGAGGCTTGTGCATCCAGATTGAACCGAGAACAATGCATCAGTCGAGGGAACGAGCGAAGAATTTAGATTTAAATCTGCAGCCATAGGCGATAACTCAGAAACATTTGAACACGTCGTCTTTTTAAGAGGAATTATTGTATCCTTGGTCTCAATCGGATCACTCAGCGATATTCGGACGCGCTTTCGAATACTCTTCCTCAGTCTTAACCGTTCCATCATGGCCCCGTAGTAGACGAGGCAAGGAATGCGCGGTGCAAAAGCAGAGAACTGATCGGCCCAGCTGGATAGTAACGACAGCGGAGTGACAATCAGATAGGGACCTGGAACTCCAGCTTCGATTAGAGACGCAAGAGCAGCGATGATCTGCAGTGTAATAATACAGAAGGGGGAAACTACTAATAAATCGAAATAAGCAACCAAAATGGAATAAACGAGGACGACTACTGTAAGAATGCGGTGACCTCTGTCCAAAAAGGAGGCTCAGTAATATAACTCAAGCATCCGAACGGAAAAACAACAAAAAGTGGACTCAAAAGTGGAAAAAATTGTTCAGTTATAGCACCCTTTCGGTGCCTAACTGTCATGCCACCCGAAGGAAGCACGAGGGCTGGGATACCACCAGGTTGCTCAAGCCTAGACGGGGGAAGTCGAGAGGCAGAGGTCGGGTTCGAACCACGGACCTTCCGGTTAGTAAATTCGCGCCCTAACCACTGAATGTATACTGTCGCAGGACAATTATGACTACTATGCACTACTCATAAAGTTGCTGGAAACTCCTCGACAGCCCACGACCGGTTGCGCCCTTCTTGGAGCTCATCAGGTAGGCACAGTTCCCGAGTTTCCGTCAACCTCACGTCCTCCTTGAGAACAAATCGCATGAAATTAGCGAAATACACACATTTGCAAACAAATTCGGCTTTCCGAGAGACTCACCTATAACCCAGCTGAATCACTCGATTTTGATGTTTCGCGTTTAATACCCAGGTTTGCGTTTCTCGTAAATCAATTTCCGACCCACATGTTGAAAGGGTAGAGTGGTAAGGCGGAAGGTTGTCGAAACAATACTGTTCCACGCCGAAAAATGTGAAATCCATGAAAAAGTGACTTTACGTGACCTTTTGGTTGACTCCTGTGAAGGCGATCGGTGGTTATTTTCCCTTTGTTCTGCCTACTCATAAGTAGTGTGATTCTTGCCTGTTCATTATAGGGCAGCTTTGCTCCCTTGGTGCTCGTTCCTTGGGTTTTTGCTCCCGCTTGAGGTCTACTTACCCCCAAGTTACTATTCTCAGATTTTGTTGACCGTCCGTCATCGCTTGGAATTTCATTTCAACTTTATCTATTTTCGAGTGTCTGCTCCAAAGGAAAGATAGGCTATCCGGCGATCTGACCCAGAAACCCCTTGGATGCTAGATGAGCGCGCTATCCGCTGCGCCAACTCAAATTTACACTGTATGACTGCCCGTGTCCGCACGTCTGTTCCTACCACCTGCTGAAAACAAACTGCGTATAGTCCGATAGCTCCAATAGTCTTGTAAGATCCCTAACCGCCGGGATCTGCTATCCATGTAGGTTGGTCCATGTATGCAATGTCCTTCTCGGTAATGGCTCCCGCTATGGCACAACCATGTTAGTGTGCATGGAGCTCGCGTGCCAAGCTATGTCCACTGTGCTGCGACTACCCCCATAGTTCGAACAAATTCCATTGGTTTATGGGCTTGTGAACCACAGCAACATGACACCTCAAGACCAGAAAGACGGACTTCACGTTGGTAGGCCACTGGTTTTGGGGAGACCACTTAGGGGTTTGACAAATTAGTGCGAAAAAATGCACAATCTTGCATCCACTAGTGACTCTTTATTTGTAAAAGCCCTATGGTGACTAGAAAGTGATTGTGGTCGTTGGCTTGTTCGCTGAGCTGCCAACATTTTCCTCTATAAAAAGTGATTTTCCATAGCTTGTTATATTCTGATTTTGTCTCGAATGGATCCCCAGTCATGTGGTAGCCTCAACTTAGAGAGCACCTAGTAGTTCACGAACGGTGGTAAAACAAAAACCGGAAGAAAAATTATACTGACGGTAACAGACTTCCCGATGCGATTTCCCAGCGGATTCTAGGATGACAGCAATCGATAAGAACGGAGTTTAAACACAATGGTAGGTGAGTCCAACTCTCTCCATAAGAATCGTGTCACAGGGGAGCCGATATGAATTGGTGGTTAAGGCACGAGCTTACTGACCGGATGGTCCATGGTTCGAACCGCTCCCGTCCATGTTTGGACGACCTGACAGTGTCTCAGCCCACGTGCTTCCTTTGGATGACACGGCAACTAGGCACCGAAAGTGCGCTACAGCTGAACGACACAGGGGAGAGTTGCTAGATGGGGTCGGATGTTAACTAGAAACATCTTTAAACCTCACCCCTGGCCCGTTCCCACATACTCCGTCTCAAGCGGTGTGATTGCATCGCGAAAACTGATGACAATTAGACTAATCGAATCAGAAGCTATGTTCAGCAACCCGAAGTACTCCACGCGTTACATTTCGCCAACTTACGAGGCAAAATGTCGCGGGTGCAACCTAGTAATCCAATGACGTTGGATCACCCAACCTCAGATTGTTGAGTAGTCACACTGACGAGTCGGATGGTGGACGCAGAGGAAACAGAGTTCCCAAATTGGGAGAGAGACTAGAAGCCCTTCGACCAATCACAGACAGACTGACGTTGACCAGACCACGGTTTAATGCAGGGAAAATATCAAATATAAGGCTGTGGGGTCAATTAGATCCAGCGCTTGGCATCTGCTAGCGACGATATATTCTCAATAGAATTATACCCCCCCCCCCCAAACCCACCCTTCAAAC
>NW_008751730.1:1121642-1143660 GCF_000715545.1 Opisthorchis viverrini | reverse complement strand
CTTTGGCTACCGACGATATTTTCTCAAAAAAATTATCCCCCCCCCCAAAGCCAACTCTTCGATACCACTGAGTTTGTACGGATTTTTGGAAGAATAACCTGAAAGCTGCAAGCAAAGAACATTCACAATAATGGGTTTATTGTAATCGAAGGCAATATAGCTTTGACTCTGCAGTTCGACAGAGGCGTAGAGAAAACCATGGATATGGGCAAGATACCTAACACAGTTGAGCATCACGTCGAAATAAGTCGAAAACGAAGTTGGCACGGTATCTTTGTGAACCTTATAAGACACAAGACGAGCATACAAAACAGATAAACACTAGCTAGGCACGGGTAGACAGCGACAGCATGCTTGCCACTGGAGTCGGTCTTGTGGAACTTATAGGTACAAGGAGAACCACGTGAATTCCACCTGAAAGAACGCAAAGACCCCCATGAGATTCTGTTTGAATATAGCCGTTTTCATTCCGTGTTGCCACGTCATGGCCTGTTCCCAACGAAAAGTTTGCTAGTGGCAATGTGAAACAAGGAACTACATACTGTTTAATGGAAGTTGGTAGAGTGTACGTTTCCCAACCACCCCAACCAGGTAGGCTCCGGTTGCCGCACTAACGAGTGTGAGTTGTTAGCATACATTCGCTTACAGATCATTTGAGTGTGAACAAGCTGCAGCTAGCTAAATCCTATCACACTACAACGGCACCGGCGATCAAATGTTTAAGGGCAAAAATATTTGTTGACTTTCAAGGTGTGTTTTGGAGGCAAGATGGCTCAGTAATTAGAGCGCGAATGTATTGACTGGAACATCCATGGTTCAGACCCGACCTCGCCCTCCCAACTTCCCCCATGTAGGCTTAAGCAACCTGTATTCAAGCCCTCACGGTTTTTTTGGGTGCCATGGCACATAGGCACCAACAGGGTGCGACTGCTGAATGATATTTAAAGGAACTTCCATTACTTCGCTGTACAGTCTAGTTAAAATACACTTCTTGGACACGACTAAGGCTTGGAACTCCACAGACTTATAACGGAGGACAGGTTTCAAGTAGAGACTGGCTTAAGACTAATTTTGGAACAGCATGGAAAACTGCGGATTTCTGTGACGGATTAGTACTAATTTAGCTTACAACACTGTATTAGGATGGACTTGAAAGTCGATAAAGATGTTGACGCGGGTCCTTTAAAAAAATAGGTCCAACAGGCAATAAATGTCAACATGTGCTATCTGGTTCCTCAAATAACTCATTCAGCTTGCTCTGAAACAAAACAAAACTCTACGACTAAAATAAGCGACACCCAAGGTCATCTGCACTATATTTACATCGAGTAATAAGTCGAAAACAAGTGAATAATTTGTTTGCAAAGTCCTTGAAACGGTCAAAAATTTGAGCGAATTCCCATGACATAGTGCATACTGTGGTATCCGATCCCAGCCACTATATCCAGAGATAGGGCACCCCCACCAGAAGGCCTTTCCAGAGTTGGTCTGTATACGAGTGAGTTATTATGTTTCACTAGAGAATGTATCAGCATTACTAGAGGCAGAAACATCAGCGTTGGCACCACTGCTGTAAACGCTGCGATCAAATACTGGTAATCACTAATAAGAATCATTCATTGTAACACACTTTTGGTGCAAAGCTGCAATGCCGCCCAATGGAAACACATGGGATACTATAATAAGAATCATTCATTGTAACACACTTTTGGTGCAAAGCTGCAATGCCGCCCAATGGAAACACAGGGGCTGGGATACTACCAGGTTGCCCAAGGCTGGAGAGGAGCAGAGATGCCGGGGTTGGGCTCGAAGCGCGGAACTCCCGGTTGGTCGGAGCCTTAGCTAATTAACTCTCTGGACCTCGCTATCGACTACGAAGACACGTTGATTACACAAAGCCAGACTATCGTACCGATTGTGAAAGTAAACAAGCAAGTAAACGAACAAACAGACACTGTATCCAAACACAGAGGGACGCATAAAAAAGTTTGATAGCTAACCTGAATTGTTTTACCGAGCCCCATCTCGTCTGCTAGTATTCCATTCATTCCATTCTCATACAACGTGAGAATCCAGCTGATGCCTTTTCGTTGATAATCTCGAAGTTCGGCACCTTCAATCAATTTCGGATCCTCTTCAGAACCTGTTGAAAGAAAAGCGCGTTATTTGGAACAACACTCGACTCTACCTTCAGCAGTGTCGTTCATTACCCTCTTTTCGATCATTTCAACGTAGACACGGATTTTGGCAAGTACAGAAAGTAACTCGTCAAAATGCGATTCGTCGAATTCACCTACGTCGTCCTCATGGTGGACATTATNAGGAACGTCGGAAGAGCTGAAAATCAATTGTACAGGAGAAATAACAGCAACCAAAAGCCGGTCCAATAATACCACACAAGCTGACTACTCGAAGAATAATTTCGGTGATTAACTGCCCTGCCACCCAAGGGAAGCACGAGGATTGGGATACTGCAAGGTTGCCCAAACCTACATAGAATTTGAGATGCAGAGACCGGGTTTCGAACGACGGACCTTCCGGTCAGTAAATTCACTCTAACCATTGAGAAATCTTCCCCTTTCAATGTGAATTCTTCAGTCAACACTCCACTTTCACGTCACCAAACAACGTTTTGACAATTGTCGCAGAATGCATCCGACTGCATCACTTTACTTCCAAAACCCTCGAGTCTACAAACACTGATTGGCGGACGAAACATGAAAGCGCCGGAAGATAAACACAATAAATCAAACAGAAGACATCAGGGAACACCAAAAAGGGAATCGCACATGACATTGAACCGAGTTCATCACCCAATGACCATGTATAAAAGCTACCAGAAGCATCAGTACAACATAGGGCAGTGGTATGAAACTGGACCCAGCTTAACCAGTGGTTTGGTTGAGATTATGGCTTTTGTGGGTAGTTCTGTTTAATCAACCGTTTCGATCATAAACCGTGCAAAGAATAAAGTGGTCCAAGTTAGTACGATGCCGTCCATCGACAACAAGAAGAGCAATGAATAGCCATACACCGGAGGCGAAGACCTAATCAGTTCGGTGACATCGGATTGTTGTACTGCGATGCTAACGTAGAAAAGAGGATTACTATGCACTGGAAATGATGCCACTGGTGTAGAAGCATCACTGTTCAGCCTGCTGGATCGTCTGCTGGTGTCGGGATTCCGGCCTGGTATTTCAGTTCCACTCATAGACTGTACATCGAAATGCAGCGAGTCCAGCTGCTACAGCCATGTTCGCCGAGGATTCAGAGTATAAGAGACTGAGAACCATGTGCTGGAGCCGACGACCCAGTTACTTCATTGACGCCAGATGTCCAGCGCGGCGAGTATTGAGCTGCGCGATGAAGACGGTAGTTTTAATGCAAAACCGCCATTGACTATGTGACATAAATATATCTTTTAGGGTCGCCAATCATGCGTGTCTCCTCCCGCAGTCCCCAAACAGAGTGACGGTATTTACCAACATGACTGAGTTGACTGGTGAAGACTTTTATATTTCGTGGCCAAGTCATGAACTGACCGGCCCTGGCTCGTCTCCACCCGAAACAAGATTGAGCGAAGGGGTCGCTACGAGACAAACGGACTTTGGCATACGAAGTACATGGCTCGGCTAACGTTGAGTGTAATCAGCTGGAGAGTGTACCTTCCCGAAATTCACATGGTTTAACTCAGCAATCCTGAGCTCAATAGACTTGCTCAAGGCTCTGATCGTGATGAGATTCAGTGTTTATTGAGGTTAGTGAGACCACGAGTATACGGTTCTAAAAACTGAAAGAATGGCTTTATTCACCCTCTCGAATCCTCATCCAATTTACCATTACAACCATCGTACCATAGTTTCCAGAAGACTAAACGTTGTAATCTTGAGCCACGGAGACGTTTGCAAGTGAAGCGAATGGACTGACACGGATTCCTCTCAAGCCGTCTTGCGTGAAACATGCTTGTATTTACGGACAGCTTAACCCAAGGTAAAAATGAGGGACTCATATCGGATGCCATGGTTTTAGACTTCCCAAAAGCACTTGATCGAGTCTCAAGTCCCACTGCTTCATAAATTAGTCTTACAGAATTCAAGGGGGAATTTCGCGCTTACTTTATTTACTTACGTTTACTTATGTCCTGTTTAAGGGTTTGGCCGACAGTGTTTCGCCGTTGACCCAGGTAACAGGGAGGGGCATGGTAAGGCCATTTTCAAGCCCGGAGCGCACACTTTTATCAGACAAAATGTTTTAGCATTTCAGGTAGAAGTTGCGTGGAATAGCCTTTCACTGACGATTGTCCACGCTCCCTCTCGAACCTGGTTCAAAACAATTTTGACACTTTTATATATTTCCTTGCGCCGGTAAGATTTCTGCACTGAGAGCTTAAAGATTCACAGATTTATACACTTAGGCCTTCGCCTAAGTTTCTTGGTTGTGTTCTTGTCGTTAACGTGAAAGACAAGTGGGGAAATGGTGTGGCACTGCTCCCTAAGGTGTCAGCGCGGGGTTGTACACTTGCTATCACGAGGACTCGCATAGGTTTCTAAAATTGCTTTAAACGGGATTCGAGATGGAGCGTGGACAGCTGTCGGAGGAAGGCTCTTCTACGCAGCGACTACCTAACGAAAGTGCGCACACTAATGTTGAAAATCTTTTTACCAGCATTTCTACATATCTTTTTCTTTTGTGCCTTTCATGCGAACGGCAGCCCCTGAAAGACAAGAACGGAACCGACCTGGGAAACTTGGGCGTAAGTCTGGATCCTGTATATAAATCTGTGAATCCGTAAAAGCCTGCCTGTTCCCGAAGGAAAATAAGTGGCTCGCACCCAAACATGACCGAAGATGAGAGCGGGACTTCAGAATGACCGATAATAATGTACCACAATTATCCACTGTGAGCTGATTGTCACGTTGTTTGGAGGCCAGCCGCTCCTAATAAGTAAACAGCACGTCACTTGGATTGAGCGTCACGCGCGGGGCTACGGACCAAACGAATTCATTCCCTGATTGGTCAGGACGTAAGCCAATCTGGATTCAGCATCTTCAGTTCAACGCTTCTCGCCCGCTCACGAGGACTCTGACTCGACCTAGTGGAATGTTCTATGACAAGCCCATGAATGCGTTTGTGATAAACCTCTTCTGTCTCCATCAGGGACTGTCTGAAGCAATAATTCGTTTCGATAATCCACAGTGGGAGTGGCAGGAAGCCAAGGACTCACAAGGAATTCTACCACAATTCAGCAAGTCATATCGACTGAAGCCAAACGGAGTTCACGATAATAAGTTAGGCAGAGTAACTCCAAGTAACTACACAGCAACAAAAGCAGGCGTTCGAAGAAGCTCAAATGAAGTCTGCCGAAGCGCGGAACGTCCGCAATCGGTTCCGTTTTCCCTCGTGAATATTTGTGAAAGATTTTTTCACTGTTCCATCAAAATTCAGAGTTAGCATGCGTCATTTGTGCGCTCTGACATAACCTTTACTTGATCCCTTCTATTATTCTGCTCTCAGTTCCCATCTTGTACCCATTCCCAATCATGACTCAAATCGATACAGGCTGCCCTACGCAGCCATCGGTGGACCAGAGCAAATGTGGATGAAATGGGTGGCCGTCGGATGTAATACATTGTAGGTAAGGCCTTATGGCACTTTAAATATACGTTTTTTTCCAGGACGAACAGGTAAACTAACTAGCTAACTCTCCTGACCGTTTTTCTGCGCCAGCTGCCTCTACCTTAAGAGCGGAATGCATTCCGCAAATAAGAAGAGAACCGCCAAAAACGAAACACAACCCCCATTGTTGTATTAAAAAGACCAGCGTGAGTGTCCAGCTTTAATCGAGATAATGGATGCAAAACCGGTGCTTATTTTTAAAACTTCGGAGGATGCAAACACAAAAAGCACGGCGACCAGGACGACCTAACGAAGAGCTTTCTACGCTGAATGAGTACCTTGCTCTATTCACCCTGGGTCCGATGGCTGCAAAGAAGGTCATCCAGGTTTCTGATGCAGTAATAAGGCTTGCATGGCGCTCCTAGTGGACAGGCGTGCAAGTGCGAGCAGGCTTCTCACGTCAACGAAGCAGACGGTGTTGGTTCCTGGTAGTGTCCTGAAAAAGACTGACCAGGAATAGCTTCACATAGATTCGTTATGGCAGAAGGGAAGCAAACGGACACCCGGGCTTACGGTCACCCTTTACTCCTCCACCTGCTGCACAGCAGATCTTGGAGAAGTCTGTTAGCATTCAAAAGGCCTACTCAGCGACCAGACGTTTATATGAGGATCGCCCTCTAGAGGCGCGTAAGCTGAACCACAGTAGTCCTAGGGGAGAGATGCGCAACGGGCGCTCGCTTGGTGCCAGTTAGCCGACCCCAGAAATATGGCCAATCCTAGTGTAGTAATGGCCCCTTGTGCTCCTCAAAGCTTGATGACGCGGCTGGCCGTGACTTCGGATTACAGTTTCTACTCAACCATCACAGACAGTGACTACCAAAGGCAGCGATGCTATAGAGAAAGCAGGCCTCATGTGGATGCAGCGCCCAAAGTAAGTGGGGCTATCATTGCTTACCTCATTAGCAGATGATAAAGGTGCAGCAGTGAGCTCCACACCCAAGTCAAAATGTCTGTGCTGGATCGGGTCAGGCATGCGTAGACAAGCGGCGAAATCTACCGAAAAATTAACCACATCAGCTGACCTTGACATCGAGGTATGCTGGAAGAACCCTACAACTACTGAAGATGTGAAACCGCCAATCTGCATCTCCACTCCATCAAAAGTGGCCTGTTCGATTGTGGACAAATTCGTCACCCAGAATCACGATAGCTAAAGCCACAAACCCATCCAAAGGAAACCGGAAAATCCCTCGTACACCCAGTTGGTCGCACTGATAGCAGACGACTCGGGAGTCCATACGAACACAGAAGAGAGGCGAGTCCAGCCAAATAAGCCACAAGTGATCCGCCAAACTAAAAACTGCTGGATTGCCTCAAGGTGCAGTCTTCTATAAAAACGAGCGCATTTTGGTACTGCCATCGAACCCTCAGGGTCTCAAAGAGACTTTATCGATCAAACTGCACCAAAATGCTCAAGAAATCAGAAAGACTCATGTTTTCCACAAAACCCCTGAAAAGGCGGTATTAAAATCTCAATCAGTATTAGCGGTCAAAAGTTTTGCCCACGGAGGAAAACACTTTGTTCCTCAAAAGCAAAATGCCCACAAAAACCGAGCTCTCATGGAGCAAAAATCCTGAAAAGAAAAAGAGCCCTCAGAACCGCCAAGACAAGAAGCAGTAATGCATCATACGGGGACCACTTCGGAGCCTTGGACTTGAAAACAGCGCACTGCTTTTAATTTTGCTGCATATTTCTTGGTTCCTTACCTTGGAAAGCAGCAGGGACAGTGTTGGACAGCTTTTCTACAAGCTTTCTCAGGATATTCAACAAATTTTGCGATATTAAAAAGTAAGGTTGCTTGGAGCACTCACACAGACCTAGCTTACACCAGATGTCGCCAATTCGGAGATCCCGATAAGGATCTACACTGTTTTTCTGACCGTCTCAAAACGAGGGAGGGCTAGTGGGGTTCTTTTGTAGTTACATGCCGCCTTGTCCACCACCTATTGGAAAGGCGTTGTGTGCGGGTCCAGTTCTCTCATTCTCGGTGCGGTCTATCTTTGATCCTCTAGTCCCGGGAGCTGGTCGATTCCTCATACGAAAAATTTGGCAACTCTTCTCCGGCGACCACTTCATACATCTCTTGCCGTGTATGATTTTGACGCCCTCGAGGCCTCCTGGATTAAGTGACATCTTGGCGGTACCTTAGGTCCGCTGAGAACACTATGCAGCATTATATTCAGTCTAGGTTCTTCGTCACATCTAATCTTGTCGGGCCGTAACTACGAACGGCTTCAACCGACTTGGCCTTTACGTTAGAGGACATTCGTCAACTATTGCACGAGATCAACTCGCTCTGTGTGTTAGGGCCGATGGAGGCGTTCACACTGGCGGGATATTTGTATCTGGCGTTCCGTCGGGTGTTTGATGAGGGCAATCTTCCCTCTGCTTGGGGGAAGCGATTGTCACACCAATATACAAAATTGATGGCCGAACATCGTCTGGTAAGAATAAGCCAAAAATCACACCGGTAACGGTTTTCGACTTCTCAAAAGCATTTGATCGGTTTTCACACGTCTCGCTGCCTCATAAGTTAGTATTTCGGGATTCAGTGGAAAATCTCACACTGGATCAAGGCGTTTCTATTACACAAAACATTCCTAGTGGAAGTAGACTCGATCTATTCTTCCCTGGCGCCAGTCTTCACTTAAGTCCCTTGGGATTCCGTTTTGGGACCACTGCTGTTTTTGATCTACGTCAAAAGACCTACCGGTCACAGTCTGCTTTTCAAAGACGACTTAAAATTCTGGAGTTCAAATGCCAGTGTCCTCCAAATGAATGAAGACGTTGCAAAGCATTAGTCGTTGGACCAATACCTTCTTCCAAATGACGAAAAGTGCGTCCATATGTCATTTGTAAAGGACTCAGCAAACGCCCTTCTCGTGTGTGTTGAGAACGGACCAGAAGACATCACGAGAGTGGATTCCAAAATTGATTCAGATATCTGGCTCCCTTAAAACATGTCCCTCTCATTGCATTATGAGAAATTGGCTGAAAAGGCATTCGCTGACTTACGGATGAGTCGGTGCAACTTCTTCCTCCCATGGAATATACACCAGATCGCTTTTAGAATTTTCCGACCAAGTTGTCCACTCAAGATGCACGAAAGACGTCACAGTCGTTGAGCGTGTCCGGCGAGCCACTGAGAAAACGGTTACTGGCCTTAAATCCGTGGGCTATGAAACACGTCTTACAGTGCTTCACCTCTTTCCCTTGAGTATCGTTACCTACGAGGAGACCTATTACTTACCTATACCCTGTTTAAACAAGCAAATTTTTTATAATTTCAGGTGGCAGTTACGTGGAATAGTCTTTAGCAAACAGTTGTCCAAGCTCCATCTCAAACTAAGTTCAAAGCAATTTTAGACAAGTTTTAAGTAAGTCCTCGCGCCGGCAAGCCTGTTGCTTCTCGTCGAGAGCACAAAGGGCAGTGCTTTACCACTTTGTCGCTTGTACAGTTCATATTTTTGACAGCCACTGTTGAAGGATAACATAATCGGTTACGGGCAAAAGCATCATTCTTGTTTATCAATATGTGATTTCTATGAATCCGCGAACCTCTAGTTGTGAGTATGTCTCTGAATAGGACAAACATCAAGCCTACTTCTCCTTCAATAAATGGGGATTCTCAACCCGACTGTTGATTCCTTCTAGGAATGAACGCTCAATAGTGGTCATTTTTTGTGCTCTGAATAATCATGTGTAACGTGTCTTGCCCATGTTTATTATAATACCATTTGGTTTCATTGCCTGTCGTATTCCCTCTGTTTCACTCCTTGTGTTAATTTTTCAGGAAGTGGCATTTATATCGCAAGTTCGTCTTAGGCCTATCTATTTTCGAGTGTCCGCGCTAAAAGAGCTGCGGCCAACTGATATTGACAAACTGCCATGTCCGTACGTTTGTACATCGTTTGGTGTTCACCACCCTTTGCTTCCAGAAATCCCACTGCCTATTTTATGCTCCTGCTGATTTAGCCATTATCGACTGTGCGCTTACCTACGTCACCATGCTTACTAGCCCGTTTGTCTATAGAACCAGTTTCTGTCAGTTCTGAATACATCAGTTGTTGCCTTATTCCTTCTGTTCCTATTGATTACTGAATAAGAACTACGTATAATCTGATAGCCGCAGTCGTCTTGTGAGATCCTTAGTTGCCCAGATCTTACACCGTCTCCGCACGGTTTGATGACGCATGGAAAGTTTGACTTACGCTGCAGGAGCTAAGATGGGCGGTTCCTATGTTTCTAACTCTCCAAACTCCCACGTTACCTTATTTTCGCAGATACCCTCGAGATCATGGCCCATGCATTTGGTGGACGAAGTTTCTTGTTCAATATTCTCTTTCAGTGTCCTAAGATTAGCAAACGGATGCTGAAGATTTCGTCACTTATTCCGGTGTAGTCAACAGAGAAAACGAGCATTTTCGGCTTAGTATCATGGAAGAGAACCAACTAAAGTAGCTCATCTGCTTGGTTAGCCATCATTCGCCACATGTTGCAGAAATCCAGACCTGACCACCAAATTGAACTGAACAGGATCTAGAGATGACGCTTCGAATGCTTATCGCCGAATGCCAGCATCTTATGGACTACATGCCTGATGCTGCAATTATTGGACATTCCAAATTCTCTCAGAATGACATGGTATACAAAGGGAGCTCCAAAAGGCGATAAACTAAAACCGTCCACGTCCTGTATGTTTTATGAAGGATGGCACTAGTCACTCCATTGTTCCTACCTGAACAACAATTACAGAAATAGAAGTCAAGAGTAGGCTGCAGAGATAATCCCAGGAGCTCGCGCAAGGAAAAACACGACAAAAGGACGCAGGCAATTTAGGGTGAAATCACTCAGTCGACGAAAATCCCTCACAGTATGCATCAAAGGTTCACCGGATACCCTCCAACTTGACACAGGATCTGGCTTCACTTTGGTTTCGAAAGAAAACCGGGGGCAATTATAGGCCTCCCAGTGAAATACACAAGATGCACCATTCATGATGCATCTGGTTAAAGCCTCAAATTGACTGAAAAACTGAAGATTTCCATAACTTTCAAGGGGATCCAATACAATGGTACTCTTTATCTAGAGAACTTTACAAGCGTTAATCTCTTCAGCCCGGATTAGATTATTGAGCCTCCAGTCTTCGACCAACCCCTCAATGCCTTTTGTAACGATACAATTGCAAATGGCTCCGATACAACCACGGGAACGCAAATTCTTGACGATTTTGTGGTGTAGTGTACAGGAATGAGGTTTGCCCCGGTTTGAGTGAGAGCAATAAAGGGTCAGTGGTTTCTGAAACAACCCATTGGAGAGTTTTTGTTTGGTTAATCGCCGAAAGTGGTTGGATGAGCCCGCATTTCACTGTGTTGTATCTCTTCACCTGCCCTGACGCTACTGGGTTATAGTCAGAAGACAAGAAGACGACCTGAAGGAACTGTGTATTAACGCAATTACAAACTTCCATATATATATGATTCACCTGTCACCGTATTTGACGGTCGATCCGCTGTCAACCAACCAGTGTGTCTCCCACACACCCACACCGGTCCTCGAGCGGTTGTTTCTTTGTCTCGATTGATCGTAGATGGCCGTCTGTGCGCTTGTGTACGGGATGCCCTGGCCATAGAGTGGGTGTGAACATTCTGTGTCCTTATTTGACCTATCTCCGACATATGATGAAATCGGACGTGATTCCGACGTGGGAGCATAGTCGCACGGCTCTGTTCCACATGATTGTTCCGCTGCGCAGTAGGCTGATGCGTAGCCGTATTACACTGTTTTGCCAATAGTAGTCTGCAGTGAAAAATATTGCTATAGGGCGCCGTACTTACCTGGTCCTAGTGGAAGAGATGTCCATGAACTCATGTTACAAAATTGGGGAATCTACACAATGCTCGTTTTTACATGTTGTGGACTGACTTAAGGCAGAAGCGGTTTGGGTTTCATCACTACCCATTAATCATTTTTGCAAAAAACCCTCGCCTCGAAAGTGCTTTCCCCTCCAACTCGTTGTTGTTGCCAAAAGTGCAGTTTGCTTGTCTAACCAGAAGCTGTGCTGTCCAACTGGACAAACAATTGTAAAATCCATACTATCCAATTCTTTCTGCACTTATTCAAAATCTATGTTAATGTAAAGAGATTGCAAGCAAGCATAGTTTGTTTCACTAGGACCGGGCTGCCACACTCGTGACACGACCAGAAGTGCAGGTGTGTAAATAGTGTATTACACCAGGGATTGCAGGTTCTGGCACTTTGGTTGCCTGATAACTTCCGGTCGGGATTACACGCCGAATGACGGGTGAGCAAACTTTAGATGTATCTTTGAGTTTGCAGGATGACATTTAATGACCTTACTTAATTCAAGGGGTATGTTTACAAAACATCACCTGAGGAATGTGTACACACGTGACGGAGAGACCATCGACAGTTAGTGGTGATCAAAAACAAAAAAGAAGCAGCCAGCAGAAGTAAATACTGCTGAAATATTGGAAATTAGATTCTTGTGAGTGATCGTATCGAATTGAACTTTAAAGTTGATCTCCGAGCCCATTTTCATTTATTATTGCCGTGGCCGAATACCTCTTTTTGCTGCGGCGTCAAATTTGCCGGTTGAATATGAACCAACACCAGAGCTAGTTTTATGACGTTGAGCGTATTCATCCTCTCGACGCCTGACTCGGCAGTCTTCCTCTCGTTAGGCAGTGAACCGCAAGCAATGGTCCATGTATTGAAACATTCGAACTAGCCCAGAGTCTCCCACACAGTTCTGTTAAGATCCAAATTCAAGAATGAAGGACAAAAATTTATGGCAATTTGTGCGTTGGCTATGAATGAATACGTATACGTCTGCCACATGCTTTACCAGCGGACGTCCGCAAACCGTTTCCTGTTGAGATATCATCTTTGATGTTCTGTATGCCCGACCGATTTAGACCAACAGACTGCTATGTCAGGAAGCATCGGAAACCAAACTTGGGATGACTGGTGAAATATATACAGCAAGTAATTCAATGGCAAGTGCAAACCGTGTGGACATAACCGCAAAAGGATGAGGCAAAGTGGTCCGTATAAACAAAGCCAGACCTTTACACCCCTCAGGAAATATGTGATCACATGGATTTCGCTGCCGTCAGAAGAAATACCGACTTATTCCGATGCCATTAAATATCCCTCCGTCTTTGAGATTTCCCGAAATTATCGTATTGGGTGACAAGTGAAATAACGCGAATTGAGTTTTAAATGGAAATGAGCGTATTTGTAGTCAATGTATTGTTTCCAGAATTGTACCCCGGTTGGTGCGAATTTATCCACAGTGCGACCACATGCTGAGATACTCAAAACGGCTCGCTTATTGACTTCTTAATGCAGCTACTTGTGTTTCTTTTCCGCAAAGGGTTTAAAAGACTTTTAGCTATTTGCTGGATCAAACATGTTATGTTTTTGTAAAGTTTAGTATAATTTGTGTTGCCGCCAGTAAAATATCCACTGTTGAAAGGAATTAATCAAAGGGTAACACAAGACCAGCGCAGAAAGTTGGTTTGTACCCCCAGACTTCCCTATACACAACCACCCTGGGACCGGCATGTACTACGCATCAAGGAAAGATTGGCTACTGATCAAATAGTGGTTGATTTGCCCATCGAGCTTCACGATTTGCCTACAATCTTTCCGTTAGTCCTTTTTTATTGCCTGAGTTCACTCAATGCTAGTGTTTCCCACTCCTTCAACCTGGCCGACTCTTTGTGGTAGATCTTACTCCCGTAACAACCGGTTTTTTCCTGATTCATACTGTGTTGTAGTGTGTTTCTCTTGCCTTCAACCAGTTTATCGGATAACATGGTCTTTGTCCGTTCTTTCTTTTCTTTGACTAGTCCAATTGTGAATCGTGTTGACCAATCAGAGCGAGGCAGAAACAAACAGGAAGGTTGCTATTGAATGAACTAATCAAAGGCAACAAGAGTAGACCACAACGCAATGTAGATCACGAATGAAGCAATTGGACGACGCAAAAGGTTAATTCCAAGCAGTTAACCGGTTCCGAGGCATCAGATACAGTTTACAAAACCATATGCAAGCAAACAAGGGGAAAGGATAAACCAACTTAATGGCGCACTGACATTAGTTGCTCGACTGGCGTTCAGGAACATAGAAGAAAACTGCGAAGCTTGGGAAAGAAATTAACCAATACAAGGTTGACAAGTGAAGGTTACCTCCATGTCAAGAAAACCACCATGAGGTACACAAACCAACGAATGTACAATCTTGATGGTAAGGGGTTATTTTTTATCAACATCACTCTGAGGTAAACATATCTATCAGTATGGACGACCATATACGTTGATCTCGTTTACTGAAACCGTCCGACGTCCTCCAGCCTCATCAAAAACGCAACCGTTACACTAACGCACCAGATTAACGAACCATTATCGATTATACCCTATCTATATGGAAGTGATGAATATGCGTATCACCTCAGTAGGTGGAACGTTTTCATATCCATTACCTCGTGAACGCATTAGAGCTGATGAATAGGATAAATGGATGCAAATTAACTCAATAAGTGTTCCGCTCTTAATGAGTACAAATACTTTCCCCGTTGCATAAAAGCACGAGTTGTTGGCAAGTTGTCTTTATTCGCGGTACCTTTTCAGTTCGACTGGATGAGAAAAGATTATCGGTTCTTGCTGATTTAGATGGATTAGATGACGACCATTACACAGGTTGGTACGATGCGTTAGACAAAGATACCGTGCAGTGTGATATAGTAAGTTCTCCCTGGTTGCCGATAAACCCATCCAAACCTGAAGACAAAAACTATCCCTTGATTGTATCCTTTAAATTCAGGAAATTAAAAATGTACACTGTTGTTTTCTGTTTGTGGCTGCTGGCTGGACTCGTCATGGTTGTCATTTAACTGGCAAAGCTATAAGCTACAAACCGTGAAAAAATGGAGAAAGAAATTCGTGAAAAAAAACAAATGGAATAGCGTGGAGGCTCTGTAATGCCCGTGGCTTACATCGACTTGCGGAGCCCTTGTCATAATTGGACGTGTATCGCTCCGAAGCCCACTCAGTCAACCAAACAAACCACACGAACCTACACCTACTGCTCTGCTATCAGGAGGAAACATACGGTGAGAAATATATGTTTACAGGGGTTCCTTAACCTCCGCTACCAGCATGAAAAACTGATGCCCAAAAGGCTTTTTGTTCGCCATGCAACACCTGTTAACTTGAAGCAGATAGCAGTGCTTCGGGGAATGGTGAATAGCTCTTTTACACTTACTTTCTTTCCAGGTATTGTTGAACTCAAAAAAAAACAAATGGAATAGCGTGGAGGCTCTGTAATGCCCGTGGCTTACATCGACTTGCGGAGCCCTTGTCATAATTGGACGTGTATCGCTCCGAAGCCCACTCAGTCAACCAAACAAACCACACGAACCTACCTGCAACCTACTGCTATCAGGAGGAAACATACGGTGAGAAATATATGTTTACAGGGGTTCCTTAACCTCCGCTACCAGCATGAAAAACTGATGCCCAAAAGGCTTTTTGTTCGCCATGCAACACCTGTTAACTTGAAGCAGATAGCAGTGCTTCGGGGAATGGTGAATAGCTCTTTTACACTTACTTTCTTTCCAGGTATTGTTGAACTCACGCAAAAATACCAGAATAACCTGTCCATCATTTCGGAAGTTCACTCTCATCAGTCTACACATATCTGACTTCCTTACCAACACCACCATTCAGCGTGCTTCTATCGGCTTGCATTAGATCCCTTGTACTTTAATATCGTACGTTAGCAAAACCAAAGCCTGGTAGCTTGTGTACCAAGTACCGGCCCGTCCCTATCTTACCTCACATCATCACCTGTTGTCATCACCCTAATCTCAGTAGACGTTGAGTTTTTCTTTCGATGTTTATTATTCCTCCTCAAACTCAAAGTGCTTTATCAATCTCATCCCATTCCCGCATTTTCCCAAGCTTTGAACTTAGGCAATATCCGCTTTGGACGACCTGGCTGGCTGTCATCCACTCCACCTAGCCTATAATCTACGACCACAGGATTCCCACACGGACTAAAAAACCTGCGATCCCATATCGGCTTCGTTCCACCTTGTTCCCTCTGCTAGCCTGAAAAGAATGCTGCTGCTCAAAAAATCGCCCTCCCAGCCTAATGAACTTAAATGTGACGCACTTTACGGGGCTGTCCAAAAACTGGAGCATTTCAGGCCAATAATGGCACGGCACTGCCATACCCAGTTTGATAGCACACCCGCAACTATTCCCCTCCTTCTCTCGACCGTTCCCTCTCGCCTACCCATCCCATTAACTGCAAATACGGTCAAGCTCCCCACCTGACCCCAGCGTCCTCAATGATTTGTTCAGGATCCCAATGATCCTGAAACAAGTTATGTACATCTATTGGATTGAAAAGCAATTACACGTTCAAACAACCTTACGTTTTATAAGTAAATATTTAGTCTCACTTCATCCTGCACTCGAATATTTTTTGTTTCCACATAGGCTGTGGTAAAACAAATCGGTGATCGCCAAACCTGCGCTAAAGGTTTATATTTAACTGAATGCAATTTTCCTGTGTTTTGTTTTAATTGCCTCTTCCCTCTCGGAATTATTTTTCACTCTCAACATACAAAGCCGAGGAGAATCAAACATACTTAAAATGAACGTTTCTGAGGATGCGGGGCGATCGTTGTCTGAGGGGCTTGTCTTTTGGAGAACTGTTTTTTATTTATGAACAGTAGACCTGGTTTTATTTCGTCTGCTCTATGATCGATCATTTATTCTGCCACAGCCTACTTACTTAATCGTCATCCATGTGCGTTTGGTTCATAAACCACCTTGTGGATTTCAACACTTACGAGCGAAAGTCATCTCTAGACAATCTCTAGACATTTTCGGCATGTTACAAACAGCCGGTTGATGCTGTTCCAAATGTCCCATTCGCGATAGAAATTCATCCACCTAGACGGTTACACGGCCAAATAAATTTTATTCATAGGAAACCGATATGTAAACATCACCAGAACAGGGAAGGATCCACGGATATTCCATCATCAACCACGATCGCGAAACCTTCAAAAGCTGTTTTGAAGGGACGCGGTATAGACAACACCAGACGAAAAACAAAAATAAGGGAACGTTGTACTCATCCTACCGACTAGCTTTTCCGAAGCGGACGACGCGGCATGCTCTCAATCGTTTCGCGGCTGTGTTTGACAAACGTTTACTCCGCAAAATGAATGTCATGGTAACCCTAAGCACGTTAAAAACTGCAAACTCATGTCCAGATCCAGCCAGCTGCTGTAGGACAACAATGTCTAATGCCTGAAATCCACCGAGCAGCTAGGAAAATCGTGTCTGATGTACATATCACGTTTGGCTGTCAAAAAATAACTTGAAAAAAGTTCTGACAAACAATATTTTGGTGAAAAAAACAAGATATTTAGAATACATGGCGGGATAACAGCATCCAAAGACAAACACTTGAAACCCATTGAAACCTAACAAAACTCGAATCAACTATTCCAAGAAAGTGCGAACAATCCGAGTTTTTACAAAATCAGCTACCTAGAAAGTGACTAATGTTTCGATGGGGGTCATCAGTCCTACCGGGTTTTGTTTCTTTCGACCCAAATGAGATCGCCCTAGCTGCTGTCTTTTTCCTCAACCTTGAGGTTCTTATGCATTTTTCAGTGAAACAAAACCCTGGTTTTCACGACATGTTATCGGGTAAACGCTAATTCACCTATCAGACGCTGCGACATAAAATGACCAAGCGCTTAACTCTGGATTAACGAATTGTTACACCAAAACCGAAAACCATTTATTAGGGCAAGTGATGTGCAACTCGTCTTCCACAGTGAAACTAGTAAGTGACTGCTTGGCCTGTTTGGAGAGATAGTCAGCGTCAGCACGGTAATGACTGATTGCGCTCACAAGATCTGCGAGGTAGACAGAAATTCTGCACAGACTATAAGCCCACAGGGTGGGGAAGGAGGGGTGTTATTCGGCTGTAACTCACTGAAGCACCTAAACACTTGGACTAATCCAGACCTCTATTTGGATTTTATCAGTTTTTATCAGCATTAGCTTAATCGATTCAAATTCGACCACCAGTCACTCTCGTCACGTGCTGTAACTAGTCCTCGAAACTTTGCCTGACAGCATTACCACCAATCATGTGCCTAGTTCTCAAGGTTAGTCCTTACGACTGGAGACTGACCATTGTAGATTAGCTGATCCGGCGTAACCCATTTCCTAATACTCATGCGCAAGAACGGCATGAACTGCTCTAAACCATCCGACTGTTTGTACGTTTTGGTCTGGTGGATTAATAACCAACAAGCATGCAAATACAAGTATACTGTACATTTAGGGGAAACGTTTAATGTGGCATTGTCACGGCTATAACTGAAGTGATATACCGTTATGGTAGTTGTTGATGGTAAGTCAAGTGTCGTGATTGGCATTGCCCTATCAAATGGTCTTTCCCGGAGGTGGTATCTCATTGGAAAAAATCTACTAGGGACGTGCTAATCTGTAAATACATATACTCACCACTGTGGCCTATTAAGAGCACACCGCTCTTAGCTTCAAAACCTTCACGAGTGGAATAAAGTTTTTCGCACCAAAATGCTGCATTTAGTTGCGTATGCACTCTATCCAGAAATCATCCCAATTTCACCTAATTTCTGTATCCACTGAACCAATCATGCCTCTGGCGGAAAGGTCGGGTGGGATAATTCCCCAGCTTCGCTGAGATCTCGGGATGCCTAACTAGGGCCCAAAGGTCTGGACTGTTACTCTGAACCCAATAACTCAATTGCTTCAGTTCATCAGGGACATGTGAGGGCTTTGGAAAATTCAATTCCATTGTGCGAATACTGAGCTCCGTCACCAATAGTACAGTGGCGCATGTTTTGAGTTTGAACTACTGACTGGAAGGTCTCCGAACGCACTGGATTTCTTTTGGGTCGCTATTCCAATGGGACTGAAACGGCTTTATTGTGCTTGTCAAATTTCCAAAATAGATCGGATGCGCACAAAGGAAGAAACCTCTGTTAGAGTACCCAAATCTACTCGCACTATCAGCGAACTTCAAGCAACTCAGTGAAACAGTAAAACTCATCCGGCTTGGTAGAGCGTGAAGCCGTCCAAAAGCAATACACAAAATAATTGAACGATTGGATAAATAAATGTTTACGTGTGCAAGTGTGTATATGAAACTTCAAGACTTGAGTTCGTACAAAGTCATAAGGTAATACAAATGGTCAGCTTGGTATTCGTGACCAGAAGAACGGGTCAGGAGGTATAGATGTGAGTTTCTTTAGGGCCCGGAAGGGTTAGGTCGCTGAAGGAACGTTTCAGAATCTTGTAAATGAATGTGTATAGCAACACGTTTAAATCTTACTTATGCGCTTTCCGTGAGATCGGAAGGTACTGATTGGGTTCACAAGATCGTCGTCTGTCTGATTGGAGACGACCTATTCACGGTCCAGAATACTTCCTGCTAGTTTCACATAGCTTAACAGTGTTCAGCATCTCCGTCGCCAATAGAGATAAATATGGAGTGGTTCACCTCTACGGGGATCCGAGAATTCTGCTCCACATCGGCCAGGATGTGATGCAAAAGCCCCTTCGAAGATAGGCTAAATTTGACGAGTTAGGCTCTACATACGTCAAACTTATTCAATCGGTGTGCATTTATTCCTACTTTCCAACCTTTAATCTAAGTTGATAAATGAAAAAATGTGATCGACCGTTTTGGGGGGTACCTATTAAAAGAAGAGTGTGTCTTTATAGTCTTTACAGCTTTCCAGTCTTAGTAACTTCTTCTGAGGAGGACTACTCTTAAAAAGCAATATCGACAACGGATTCTGTGAATTTTGAAATTTTTGAGAAAGACAAGCTTCCTAAACACACTATGATTACCCAACCTATATAATCATGGGTGGTCTGAAATGAGTGGGCCATATTGATTTTTTGGTCTGTTCTAAATCCTGTGAGCATTTTTTACTAGAAAAAGACTGAATGACAAGTGAAGCCGAGTTTTACTAGGTCGCATCAACCCGGTGCAGATCGATATTTCATTTCACTTAAGAGGACTAATCACAAAGACTCTTTGGTTCCGTGTTATTCTGAGTGATAATCTTCCGCCCCGAGCTTGTCTCCCATACAAATATCCAAATAAGCGCTGTTGAGCCGTGATCAGCAAATAAAAGCTGACTAAAACAAAACGGTCTTTTTTAGTGCTTGTATGATACTAGCAGAGCAGGCGAAAATTTCCGAGATGAAGTCTAAATACATTGGTTTGTCCCTTAGCTTCCTTGTTTTGGTCATTATCAATTAACAGTTAGGTGAAAGCGGACCAAGTCTCCCAGGATATCACCACTGCGAAAGTTACCACGCTCCAATACTCGCATTAATCTAGATACCATGATTTAGAACTGCACGAGTGAACTCTTTAAGTGCATCACGGTGATTTTAAATCATACAGTAGTAATTATCGATTAGCACCGGTCATTTCTGTTTAGGTCCGGCTAACGTATGTTTCACGACATTAACTCTACCCCAGTATGCATGAAGCAAAGACGACCTACACAAGACAGTTTTGCCGGCAACAGTCTACGATGAGGTGACCAGCCAACCCGTTCACTCGGTCCAAGCATTTCATTTGACGCAATCAAATGGTTCGTTTGCTGTCGGCCAGAGGAACTAACAGTTGAGGATGTCATAAACGCAAGATTTAGCTTCATTTGTTTACGAGATACTGTATTTCACGAATAGCGTACAATTTAGCCCAAAACAGAAACTAAGTTTGACAAAGGCCCGGGGAGTGCACTCACCTGATAAGCCCCCAGAGGGTCAGAAGCGGTCATGGGCTGTCAACGGGTTTTCAGCAACATTCTGAGTAGTGTGTGTGAAAATTACCAACAAGAAATGGTGGATTTAGCGTGAGCAAACTCGTGTGTTTGAGCTAGAAGGAACATTCGACCTAGTGACAGCTCACGCCGATTTTGTTGAACAAAGTTCACCTGTTAGTTCGAAGCACTTTCCATCGTAAGTAAGTCCTTTCTAAAGGAGACAACGTTAACGGCTGCCAGCTAGACCATTGATGTAAAAACTCATCTCAAGTGCAAGATTTTCACTTTTAGCTTTTCCATCAGAGGAAACATCCTCCCGTCTCGCAACTCCTCTCGTTGCAAGGCGTCGAACGGAAACTTTCGTTATTTCTGTAAATCGAATTGTGGTTGACTCCGTTTGACCAAGGTTTATCTGTCTAGGATAGGTTACCATCTCCGTGGATGCAGTGCACAGTTTTGAAGCCCAGTAAAAACAACATGCGATGGCACCAGATGACAGCAAACGATAAGGATAACTCTGTGCAATATTTTTTAATTTTTTGGCTGGTTGCATTCCACAGTATTCCTCTCAAAAGGTTCTATTCAAAAGAGACCGAACACTGTTCAGGTAAGGTCTTGAAATCGAGAGGGAGTCTACCTGGGTGACTTCCAACAAAGGCCACTCTAGGTGTCTCCGTGGGGTTGGTTTTCCTCCAAATGGAGGATGGAGTGCAAAATTCATGTTCATATTAGAGATGCTAGCAACTACACGGTCAACCACAGTACTCACCAGCTTAAAGTGCAGCTGAGGTTTCCACATACCTGCACTCTGTAACAGACCGAAGCTAATGTAGGCAGTAAAAAAATCAACCTTGTTCGAATATCTGCTTGGGGCAGGGGAACTTGACGACCCATGATGAACAAAAGTTCGAACCCAACAAGAAAAATGCAGTAAAATTCAAAGATTCTTTAATCGACATATTTGTCTTATTCACAAAAGAATTTTGGCTACTGCTTCCCTAGCTCTTCGCCTCTTAAAGTCATCCCTTCACAGATGTTACCAAGATATCAGCGTATCAATCAGCCCCAAAGCTTTACACTAAATTCGTTCGCCGATGGTAGTGGAAGCCTTTCACGTGTCACGTCCATGCCAGATCAACATCAAACCAGTCCCCGCGGAAGTTGAAATCAATCTCCCATTGCTAAAACGCACTAGTGTTTTCATTCCAAGAATATCCGTTCAGATGCCGACCTGATAAAGTTTATTGAACCAAAGTTCCACCTGTTCTAACCACGCTTGGTTACGCCTTGTCAACGGTTAGAATGACAAATGTATGGTGTAACTAAGGCTAAATTTAACTAATGTGACATTACCTGTTCACTCACCTGTCAGCATTCGTTAGGAACGGAAAACATCTTTGTAATGTACTACTCATGAGGTTGCTGAAAATCCTTCGACGCCCACGACC